>NW_024424341.1:1315578-1329029 GCF_017311325.1 Ursus maritimus | reverse complement strand
GGGGGGGAGGGAGGGACGTGTTTGTTGGTCCTTCCCCCTTCCCCTGCCTGCCGTCCGCCCAGGGGAAGGTTTTATTTTGTCCTGAGACCATACGTGAGTTCTGGTCCTTGCCAGCCCTTCAGAGGGGGCGTGGGGAGGAGCGCTGGGAGGCGCCGCACTCGCCTGGGTCCACGGGGGTGAAAGGAGGTGCATACTGTAAGGAGCCCCGGGTTCTGACCGGCTCCCGGAAAGCTTGGGGGGAAGCAGGCGAAGCTCCGCACCGGAGCGGCCCACACGGGCCCTGGTTGCACAGGACACGCCCGTCTTCCAGGAAACGCGGCTCTGAAAGCCTAACCGCCCCCAAAAGGATGAATCTTACCATATGTGCGCTGTGTCTCAATAAAATACTTCCAGTGTGTTCAGGGCTCAAGTAGGGTCACACCACTCTTGTTCATCAGACTCGGCCTGTGACCCCGAGCGCGTGGGGCCCTGCTTGGCACCACTGCCTGCGTGCCACGTTGTTTCTTGATTTGGAGGGCACCTCCTTGCCCTCGGCCGGCCCCCCAGAGTGTGTCGTGACCGCGGCCAGCCGCCCTCCTGTGGCCTGGCTTACCTTGGACAGCACCCGGCCCCCCAAGCGTGGCCTGAGTGCTTGCTGGCCTCGCCGAGGCCACGTGTGTCGGGGTCGGGCTTACAGACGGACAGCAGACCACATGAATTGTCACTCAGCCCTCACGGGGACGGCCTGAGCCCCCAAGGCGGGAGTGGGGGGGGCGAGCCTGAGAAGCAGAGGGTGTCGGAGCCAGATGTCTGGAAGAGGAGTAGTGAGCTTCCCGAGGCAGGTGCATGTGAACACCGTTAGACTGACCGTTGGTGGAGAAGTGGAGAGCCCAGCTGCCCGGGCCCCCCACCCCTGCCGTCGGCGGCGCGCTCAGGGAGTCGGGGGGCAGAGCCAGTGTGGGAGGGCTCCTGGGTGCAGGTCCCTAGAGGTGCCGATGCCCGCTCTCCCCTCCGGGCCAGGGTGCCCGCGCAAATAAGCCAAGATGATCTCACCAACATCCTCTTGCGGTCACCCCACGCTGTCAGTGAGGACTGACCCTGGGTTGAAGAAGCCGCTGGTGGGGCCACAGCGGGGGCCTGAGCCCCTCAAGGCCCTGGGGCAGGAGGGCAGTACCAGCGACCGGCTTCCCTCCCCCCTCGGGAGAACAGAGCGCCTGCAGGTGCGTGGAAGGCTCCTGGGAGGCCCGGTCTGCGTGGGAAGATCGTGCTGAGGGCTGAGGGGGCAGAGCGGGCAGCATGGTGAAGGCCGCATGGCCTGTGGGGGCGGGCAGACGTGGGCCTCTTCAGGCCATGATGCAGTATGGATCGGGGGTGAGGCGGACCCCGCCAGAAGAGCCAGGCTCCGTGCAGTGTCTGCACTGGGCCTCCCCAGAGCTCCAGCTCCCTCCTGGGGAGCCCCCACCCCTTTGGAGCTGTGAGATCCTAGGAGGCAGTGGGCCAGGACCCTGCCTCTGTTCTAAACGTTAGGGAAGCTCGTGACTCCATTAAGTGGACTCCTCCCCACAGGCCTTTGTAGATTCCACGGGGGGCCTAGAACCTGCCCCTCGTTCCCCACGGTCACCTGTGCCCACCCATTGCCCTCCACACCCCCTCCATGCCCTGCACCCATCGGCGGCACAAGCCGACCTCACGGGCCTGGAACTGTCCGGGGCTGCCCTGCACGGGGCCCTGGGGCTCTGGGGTGGGGGACACCCTTGCTCTCCAGCGCCACATACACTTGCCCCCGCCCCCGCTCCTCCTGGGCTTGCCCCACCCCCAGCCCTACTCAGCACCCCCTTCTTCCAGCTTGCTTCTCTCTCTCCACCTCAGCCTGGGAATCAGCTCAGCTGCTTGTCAGGACTGTGAGGGAAGCGGAGGTCGCCGGGCCCCGAGGGCCTTGGCAGCGAGGGGGGCCGCAGGCTGGGGGTGCAGCTGACAGGCCGGTGCTGGGTGCCCGTGCGTCCTGTGCCTCAGTGTCCTTGTCCAGCAAACACCAGCTGGAGGAGAGACCCTCGGCCCCAGGAGTCCTGCTTACCAGGGCCCAGGGAAGGGAGTGCTTCACGGGAGGTCACGCTGCCTTCTGCCAACAGGTGGGCTTAGACCCAGCCCTGTGTGCTGGGGGGACCTGGGCCCCTGGGCTGTCTGGCCACGGCCCCCAGTCACCCAGAGCTCTCGTCGCAAGGTCCCCTCATGGGGAGCAGAGCTGTCCCCACCGTGGCCTGAGCTGCCCCACCGCCCCCCGGTGGGAAAGCCTGAATCTGTTGCAATTTTCCCTCTGTTATCAGGGCCTTATCTGGCCATGTGTGCCACCCAGAGGCCAGGATCTCTCTCCTGGCAGCACCGCGCCCCCACCCTGCTGGGCCCAGTGTCACGGCCTGCCCACCGGCTGCCCAGGACCAGTGAGACAGGAGGCCAAGGCCTTCTGCCAGCACTGCCCCTCCTGCCAGGCCTCAGCCCTGTCCACCAACCCTCCACCCCAGAAGGCAGGTGTGGCACCCCCTGGAGAGCTGAAACAGGAACAACAGTTGTAATAGTAACCTGTCTGCGCTCAGCACCAGGGCACCACCTTGCTGAACCCTGACCCCAGCCCTGATTTCCATGAGGAAACCAGGCTCAGGGACGTGTGGCCACACGGCCACCTGCCTCAGCCTCCTGCTGTGCCTTCTGCCCAGAATGTTTTCCCTGGCCCGTTGCAGACCTTCATCACTTGTCGCCTCCTCCAGGAAGCCTTCCCTGACTGTCACTTGCCCCTCTCCTTCATGGCCTTCAGTGGACCCAGGAAAAGATGGACAGGCTAATGAATGCGGGAGTCAAGGAAGGGTGAATGAGAGAACAGTGGTGGAGAATGAGGCCCCGGATGAGGGCTGCCAGCACTCCAGCGGGAGAGGCAGGGCCATGTGGCCCATCAGTGTCTGCCCTGCCCCCAGGCCAGGGGCCAGCCTTCAAAACCCAACCCTGACTCAGGAGGGGCTCTGGGGCAGGTCCCTGGGCCTCTGTCTTCGCTGTAAATGGGGTGTAAGAAGGACCTTCCCAGAGAGGCATAAGGGACCCACATAATGGGCGGGCACAGGGCGGGGCCTCAGGTAAGATTCACACTGTGGTCAGGCCCCTAGTCCAGTGGGGGGCTCGAGGGAACTCTGCCCTGGTTCTTTCAAATATTGTTTCCAGTGGTCTTGGGGTACGGGCACAGACCTCCACTACCCATGCAGTCTGCAGGACCATCCGGGACCAGCGGGAGGCCCAGGGCCGCAGGACTCCCTGCCCAGTGCTCAGAAACACCTGCACCAACTCCTAGCCCGACAGGTCCACCTAGGGGCCGGAGTCTGGGGGGTTGTGTCCCCTCCACAGGGACCAGCTCCAGCTCTCTTAGAGTTGGTCATTCAAAGCCCCCCCCCCTCCCGGGCTGCCTCGCCATCTAAGCCAGGAGGGGCCGTTAGTCGTGCAGCTCGGGGACTCGGAAGGGAGCGGGGATCATCCCGCCGCACAGAGCCTGTCTCCGTAATTCAGTCTTAAAGCATGAAGAACGGGAGTTGATGAAATTCTGCTATCAGCGCCCAGCCAATATGCAAACTATCTCGCCCCCAATCAAATAGCTATTATGTTTTCATTTCCATTTCCACGTCCGGCTTAATGAGCAGGAGACGGATCGGCGCAGGGCGTCTGCTCGCCGTGATAACTGAGGGGCTCCGGGCAGCTGGGGCAGCGCAGCGACCGCCGTCATCACTGCGGACGCCCCCAGACAGGGTCCAGCCCCGGGCACCGGCCTCCCTGCCCTGCTCGGCCGTGCGGCCGGCGTCACCCTCGATCTGGGCACCTGGAGGGTGAAGGGAGGCACGGGGCCACCCTGGTGCAGAGGGGCTCTCTGCCTGAGCCAGAGTCTGCAAGGGTGGCGTGTCTGCCGAGTGTCCTGCCCTGCCCTCCCCCACCACTGCTTCCTCACGGGGACCGTGGGCAAGTCACTTCACCTTGCTGGGCCTCAGTTTACTTGTCTACAAAGTGGGTGTGACCTCTGGGTGGTGTTGAGAGGCTGGAAGGAGATCCGCCCCTTATGACTGGCTCAGGGCCCGGCTGGCCCCCACCTACCCCTCTGCTATCCACACCGCCCCTACACTCTGGGCCCCCAGGCAGGGGTGGTTAAAGGAGACCATTGTAAAATGCTGAGCACAGGGCTGGTATAGACAGGTGATGCTTACTAATGGCACGTGCCCGGGGTGGGGGAGGCACCCCCGTTCCCCAGGCCCTCTGCACAGCAGGTGGTGACGGCCAATGATGTTTGGTGCGCACTTCCTACGTGTTTCACCCTGTGACGTAGGAGCTGTTGTGGCTTCCGAGCACAGAGAGGTAGAGTGACTTGCCCAAGTTCACACAGCCCAGACCCCTGCCTTGCATGGATTGGCCTGGGCTAGCTACTGGGGTCTTTGCCAGAGAGCAGCCCCCAGGGGCCAGGCGGGGCTCACTCCTGGCACAGGGCAGCCAGGGAAGCAGAAGTGATGCATGGCCAGTGGAGGAACCTTCCTCCCCAAGGCAGAGTAGGACCCGAGTGCCCCCCTAGGACCCCAGAGTGTCCCCGGCTGGGGTGACACGCACTCGGGGTGCCGAGGCAGGCACAGTGCAGCCTTGGCTGTGACAGCACCGCGCTCGTGGGCTTGGAGTGATTCGCTGGTGGGCGGCGGTCTCCAGCATTATCAGAGTGGCTTTAATTGTGCTGGAACCGAATTAGCGGCATTAGAATAAATTCCTGCAGCCTGGCAGCCTCTTTCTTCACGCTCATCATCACGCCTTTGTGCGGCGCGGGGGCCTTTGTTCTCCCATAAACAGACCCGCCACGAGCTTGGGGCCTCCCTGGGTGGCTGAGGCCCGCCTGAGCGGGGCCTGGACCATCGGAGCTGCATCCCTGGGGTCAGGCAGGGGTGGGGAGGGGTGCGCCAGCTCTGCCCCGGCATCGCCGGCATGCTCTGGTCCCTGCAGGCCCTGAGAGCAGGTCACTTCGTACCCGTTCAGCAGAGCAGGCGACCAAGGCCCTGAGGTCCTGTGGCCGTTCAGCTACGGGCCGTCCCCTGGGAGCTCTAATGAGCCACACGGGGCATGAGCACATCTCGAAAGGGTTGGCACGTGGGCTGATCCCAGAGGCCTTTGTGCTGCCTGCCGAGGCTGGGATGGCTGCCACCCCCCTGGCCACCATGACCAGCGGTCCCTGCTCAGGACCAAGCCCGCAGGCGGGGCAGCTCAAGGCCAGCCTCCCCCGCAGCCTCTGCTTTCCTGCCCAGATGCCTGCCAAGGGAGGTCACGGCAGGTCAAGCCTCCCACCTGTCCCAGGGGCACAAGTTGGACCAGTCTGGGCTGTGCCCAGTCCTCTTCGGAGCCTCGCCTGTCCATGTGGGAGCGCTCACAAGCAAGCACAAGACTTGGCCTGGGGCTGGTTTCGTGCCGTCTCAGCCCGGCCACGGGGTGGTGAGCACCTGCCCGTTGCCCGAAATTACGGCTCCGGGGTGTCCGGGGAGTCCAGGCGGCTGCAGCCAGGGAAACAACCCTGCCTGGGACTCTCTATAGCTCCCCAGTGCCTCTGGGGTTAGGATCCGCTCCTCACCCTGGCCTCGCTCCAGCCTCAAAGCCGAGCTCTGTCTGGTCCCCAGGCTGTCCGGAGCCATGTTCCCAGCTGTCTGTGCCCTCTGAGCTCTGCTTCGCCCGCATTTGCCCCCCTCCCTCACAGCACTTATAATCTGCTGTTGTTTCCTGTTCGGGGCCTGCCTGTTCTTTGACGGTCTCCCCAACGGGCCTGGGAGTCCCCCATGGAGTCCAGATGTCCCGGGCTCCTCTGCGTCCTGGAACGCGTCCGCCCCAGATGTCGGCGGGAGGCAGGAAGGGCGTCCTCCCGGCCGGGGACACTCAGCTTGCCTCACTCTAGCCGGCCGCCTGTGACCAGGGCTTCGAGCTGACAGGCAAATAGAAAACCAGCTTGCCCACCCCCCCGCCCCGTGGAAATCGCTAGATTGGGAAAGTCGGGCTGGACCCTCTTTTCTCACATTGCTTCTTCTGTCATAGTCTCCCTGGACTGCTGCCCTGAGCCAGCTCCTGCGGCCCGCGGGGGACGCCGGCCAGTGGCACCAGGTTTCACCACTGGGGAAATAACAGTGAAAGAGGGGAGTGAAGGGCACCAGGAAGAAGACTAGGGGTGTGGTGAGAAGCCCCTGAAACTGGGCAATTTTCATTCTTTCTAGGGAGAAGGCACTGGCTTTCTCTGGATCCCCACGGGGGTCGTGATGTACAAAAGGTCGCACAGGCGTGAATCCCAGTCAGATCTCCATCTGCTGCCATTTGCTTGCCTCCAGGGATGGGGAGCTCAGCCCCTGAGGGTGGCCCTTCCGTTCTGCATGCGTCTGTCCCTGATGCCAGTGAGAGCAAGCACCGGTGTGCTCCCGACACAGGGGTTTGCCGATGTTGTCGTGACTTCCAGATGTTTCTTCTTGCTCAGCCTGGGCCCAGAAGGGCCCCCCACCCATTCCTGAGCCAGAAGGGGCCTGGGGAGGTTTGGAGAGCAGAATAAGGAGGGACACCTGCTCACCACTGTTCCCTCTGCTTGCCCCCCTGGACACGGTGGTCTGACCTCAGGGACGGAGAGTGCTGCCCTGACCAGCGCGAGGGACACCCTGGCTTCCCCCTCCCCCAGGAAGTCTCTGGGCTTCTCAGCTGCGAGGGGCCTCCGTGGCGCACCCCCCCAAAAGCCTCCCGGGGAAGGTGGGGATTGGAATCAGGTGCTGCAGGCCCGAGGCCCTCCCGTCCCAGAGGCTTGGCTGCTGACACCTGTGTCCTCCCTCACCTGCGCCCCATCAGGCACGTATCCCATAGCCACGTGTTCTGAGCACTTCCTGGGCACTGCACACGGGGCCCACCCTCACCAAGCTCCCAAGCCTCAGTACCTGAGTGTGGGGACTTCTCGGAGGACTGTTCTGGGCCCGGGAGAGACTTACGCTCCCATCTTAGGGGCTGTGGATGCACGCTGGGGCTCCATGAACCCCTAGAGGGGGTTGGCGAAGGTGAGACGAGGGCTGTGGTCCATGGAACGCCCGGAGCCCCCCCTGAACCAGAAGAGGCCCCGTGGCTTCTCCCACAGCTTGGAACAGAGCGGAGGGGAGACCTGGGGAGGGGCCGGAACCACCCTCCTGGCCAGGGGGGCTCAGTGGGCCAGCAGAGGTCGCAGAGCTGGGGAGGTGGGGGTGGGACAGCCGCGGTGACCCCAGGCGTTGGAACTGTCGTGGGGACTGAGGGTGATACCAGTGCGAGGTGTGTACAGGTCTTGCGGGGCACCGCTCATGGGCTCTGGCCCTGTGGGGGGCAGAGCCTGTGCCCCTCTGCCCGGGAGGGGGTCTGGAGGCCGGGGGCTGTCGCCCCACAGAGCCTCACGATTCCCTTCGGGCTGTGTCTGCAGGTTCCCTTGGAGACGTGGAGGCTACGGAAGAGGCTCAGGCCATGGACGCCAGCCTCCCAGAGCGGGAGGGTGAGCCCGAGCCTGAGGCCGAGGCCGCGGGAGAGCCCGAGCCCCTGAGCCCTTCCAGTCCAGGTGAGTCGGTGGTGGGTGCACGACAGGCCGGCGTCTACACCTGCGCTGCCCCGCCCCTCCCTACGTCCTCGGCTGGGCAGCGCACGTTGAGCTTGCTGGTGTCCGTGGGCCAGCAGCTGGGCAGCTAAGGGCCAGGGGCCTGGAGGGGCGGGGGCAGGAGACACGTACGCCCTCAGCATGAGGAGGGTCTTGGAAGTCCAGCCCCTTCTGACAGAGGGGCAGACAAAGGCCTCAATGGTGAAGGTCTAGCCCATGCTTGGACAGGGAGTCCTAGGCCACTGAATGACCCCGAGAAAGCCATGCCCTCTCCCAGCCTGTTTACCCTCTGTGGGATGGGACAGCGAGGCCTCGGCACACGTGGTCTCATCGCATTGCAGGGTATCCTGGTACGACACTTGACCCCATTTTACAGACACAGGAATGAGGCCCAGAGAGGTTAAGGGACTTGCCCATGGTCACACAGCCTGTACACACCCGAGCAGTGATCTGACCCCGGGTCTGGATTCAGGTGGACTCCCCTTCGTACAAAGCCTGCTTCCCCCACCCCCATCTCAGGCACCTGGAGCCTTTCTTTGGACCCTCTTGGTGGCAGTTTTGGGGGTAGGGGTGGTGTTGGGGGGAAACCCAGGGGTGAATCAACCTGACGCTGGAAGCCTCCTCTGGCCAGGTCGCCAGCGGGTTTCAAGGCGAGGGCAGCTCCTCTAGCTAGCCGTACCCCAGACACCCCCAGGAAGAGAGCCCTCCCTGAGGTGGGGGCATGGGGGCAGGTCAGCAGCCTCACCCCTGTTTTCCTGAGGCGGAAACTTGACTTGAGGGATTAGTGGGGGCTCTGGTCTGCCTGCTCTGAGCCTGAATCACCTCTCCCGGCCTCCCCTCTGCTGGCCGTGGCTGGGGGGGGTCTTACCCCCATTCAGGGCCGGGACGCTTTTTGCACACAGGGGCTGAGTGACCTCCCAGGCCCTAGTCTAATGGGGGAGATGGAGCCCTAAAGCGGACCGTTTCAGAAGGCAGTGAGTGGGTGGCATGACGGGGTGAAGGAGAGATGGGGTGGGGGTGACACAGCAGAGACCAGAAAGGTGCACAGAGAAGGGCGCACCAGGCCCTGAGGGGACTGGCCAGTGGGCAGCAGAGATCCCAGGCGGACCGTGCTCCCTGTGGAGCCCCTGCCCCCCAGCGTTTCCCAGTCTCCGAGCACCTGTGCCCCGCCCCCCGGGATGACCACAGGCCAGGAGCCCAGCAAGCCTTGTCCTCGAGACCAGCTCGCCCGTGTCCCTTTCCACGGTGGCAGCTCATCGGGAGTGGGGCTCCCCTCCCCCCAGCTCACCCAGGGACAGTGGCCCGGGAGGTGCTTCAAGTTTATTACTATGATCTCTGCCGCCGGCCTCGTCATCGCGGCTAGCGGAGCAGCCCGCTGCCCCCCCGGCCCTTCCCCAGGGCCCGCGCTCCTGCCCTGCCTGAGCCTCAGTCTCTGCATCTGTGTCTGGGCGGCCAGGGCTGCGGGAGTGAGCAAGGGCCCCCTTATCGCCACCGCCATCACCGCTGCTGTTAGGTGCTGGGTGCTACCGGGGGCGCCCTGATCTGCCAAAGGGCAAGTGGCTGTTGCTGGTGGACTTTGACCCGGTGGTTTTCCAGGGGAGCCGGGCCCCTTATCTGATCTGCTCGCCGGGGCCGTGGGCCGCGCGGGGTGGGGGCGGGGCTGGGGAAGGAGCTGGAAAAAACAGCCGGGGTTGCACCTGGCACAGGCCGTGGCGATAACGCAGCGATGGGCCAGATAAGCCCGCGGGAGCAGTATCTGCCTCTCGGGCGGGCCCAGCGCGGCTCCCGCGCGATGGCTGGAGCTCAGATGCCAGCCACGTTGATTTATAGCCAAAAATAATAGGACTTTTATACTGTGTGATTGATTTATTTGATGTTAATCACAGCCCTTATCTCGGGTATTAATAATCTGCCGGGTGCGTGACGTCACCAAGGGGGGGCTTTTATGGGCGCTCATCGATTGGGGGCTGCGGTAGTTATCAGGCTCGGCAGGGAAGGCAAATATGCCCTTTGGGCTGGAATTGGGTGCAGGGCCTGGCTCAGGGCCCCCAGCTGCTGGCGGAGGAGACCAGGGAGCCGGGGCCTGCACGCGTGCCCGCTGGCCTGGGTGTGCCTTTAGGGCCACCCTACCCTCTGATTAGTAACTGCGGCTGGAATAGCAATTATTGCTGCAATTGATGAGGGGATGAGAAGTTTTAAAGGCCAAGGAGAAAACTGAGGTATCTGTCCCCCCATTAGAGCAAACCTGGGTGTGGGGTGACCTTGGGCACGTGCTCACCCACTTGGGCCTCAGTTTCCCTCCCAGCTACAGGGCAAGGTGGGGAGGTGGGTGAATCGGCGCCCAGGGATGGTGGGGCCTGATGGTGTCTTCTTGTCTGCAGACGCTAATCCCCCACCCCCACCATCGCCACCGCCCCCCACGCCCACAGAAGGCTCCCAGGAGATGGAGGGGCAGAAGCCAGAGACACGGCTGGAGGAGGAGTCCGGCGTCTCCTGGAGCGGGCCAGGTAAACCACACCTGCGGTTGTCGGGGTCTGGCGGCCCAGCCTTCTGAAAGTCCGGGAGCCTGCTGTCCTGGTGGCTTGTGTGGGATGGGCCCCGCCTCCCGGCCAGGGAGGCCATGGCGACCCTCTGGGCCAGGGCCTGTGCCCGTTCCCATGTCCAGCCGGCCCATGGGGCCGGTAGGCCCCGAGGGCTCCCGGGAGGCCTTCCCCTCTGGTTGGGGAAGAGCGGCAGGTGGGGAGGGCAGGGAGAGGTGTCATAGGAGTGCGTCGGGAGGCCCGCCCCTCCCTGGACTGGGGCTTCAGGCCCGTGCGGGTGGCTGCAGCCATGTGCGAGGCAGGCTGGAGGGTAGGGCACGGCTTTGAGGTGGTTTCCTGCCACCCGTCTCCCCCACCACCAGTTTGCAACCAAAATTCTGGCTTCGGAGGTCCTCCCAGAGGTGTTCTCCACGTGCTTGTATCCACTGTGCCTAGAAAGGAACCTGGGCGTGTTCCATTCTTCGTAATTCTGGGGAACGTGGGGTGGCGTGGGGGAGGGGTTCTGGGGCTGCGTCTCTGGGCACAGGCATGGCTTGTCCTCAGGACGGGGGGTGAGGGTGAGCGGGGACCCGCCTGGGGCAGACACGTGTGGGTGCAGGGAACGTTCACGGAGTACCTGCCGTGTACCAGACAGCCGTGAGCAGCTGGTCCTCGGGGCGTGCGCGTGCAGGGGTGATACGAGCAAGGGTCAGGGGCCATGGAGAGGGGCACGCAGGTAGGGCCTTGCCTTGTTGTGGGGTCAAGGAGGGCTTTGCCAGGGCAGAGGGAACCCCTGTTCCTCCTCTGAGGGCCCCAGAAAGGAAGGGTTGGCCTGGCGCTCAAACCAGGACGGTGACCCCACCAACTCTCACCAACCCCCCCAACCTGAAGGGGCCATGGTGTTGCCTAGGAGCTGAGCATGCTGGGTAAGACAGTGCTGGGGGTCCCCTCTGCTGCCCCCCAGCACAGCAAGCCTGCTGCCCTTCAAAACAGACTGGGTTTATGTCCCTCAGCCGTTACCCCCCCATCTTGGGTCCCATTGATGGCAGAGGGGAGGGCCTCAGGTGTCCTGGCAGATAGGTGGCAGCCATGTGCCTGCCCCCACCAAGGAGCAGCTGGCAGGGGGTGGGGTGCCCAAAGGGCCATGTGTCCGTGAGGCCCTCAGGGCCTAGTCAGGCACTGCTAAGCCACACGCCCACCCACCAGGTTCTCAGGTCTGCACTGGGGCCTTTCCGCACATAGCACGGTGCCATGAGGGCTGGGCAGGGACCCTGTGGTCAGACTACGCTCCCTGCCTCAGTTTCCCCAGCTGCAGATGAGGCAACAAGGAGGCCCCCAAAAAAAGCCAGATCAGTGGTGCTGTGGGCCCTGTGACCCCTCACATTCCAGTCTTTATCAGGAAACTTCCTGCTACGGTGAGGGGAGCAGGGACCACCCACGTGCCTGAGGGGCCCTAACTGGCCGCTGGGCTGAGGCCACAGCCGCCGGGGAGAGCAGCTATGGGGAGGAGAGTACCAGGCAGCCCCCACACCAGCCTCTGAGACGGGCACAGCGTGATAGTGAGACTTGTCCAAGGTCACCCAGCTGGGTAAGTAGGGTGCAGAGTAGGGTGCAGGCCTGGCTCCTGAGGGTGCAGACCCAGTTCTGGGGGTGCAGGCCTGGCTCCGGGGTACGGACCCGGCTCTGAGAGTGCAGACCCGGCTCCAAGGTACAAACCTGGCTCTCGGGGAATACAGACCCAGCTCTGGGAGTGCAGACCCGGCTCCGGGGAATACGGACCTGGCTCCGGGGTACGGACCCGGCTCTGAGGGTGCAGACCCGGCTCCAGGGTACAGACCTGGCTCTCGGGGAATACAGACACAGCTCTGGGAGTGCAGACCCGGCTCCAGGGAATACAGACCTGGCTCCGGGGCACAAACCCAGCTCAGGGAGTGCAGGCCCGGCTCCAGAGCAGGGCTGTGCTGTGTCAGTGCCAGCTTTAGTTGCCACCCCAGTGGGCCCCACCCCCCCTTCAGTGTTAGAATCCTCACCCCTATTTTATAAATGGAGGCACAGAGGCCCCGAGAGGCTGGAAGCTGACCCCAGGGTGGGGGGTTGGCGCTGGGGTGGCTGTGGTTTAGGGCTGGGGTGCAACCTCTGGGGCCGGGGGCTCCCTGTCAGCCTCCGCAGATAGAAATTTCTGTGCAGTGGGCAGCGATGGGCCGATAAGCCACCGCTGGCCAACCGCCGTGGTGCCTGCCCCCTATCAGACCCCGGACAGGCCGGGCTTATCGTCCGCCAGGGAAGCCAGAGAGGCCCAATGCACCCTTATCTCTGAGGGGCCGCCCGTGCTAGCGATGGGGCAGCAGGGCTTTGCCAGGGCCTGGCCGGGCCGGCATCCCCGAGGGCAGTGCCCAGACCAGTGACCTGTGGGAGGGGGGCGTGCCGCCGTGGCCTTTGCCCACAAGCCTTGCCCCCCTCCCCTTCTCTGACCCCTGAGCCCCTCTGCCAGTCCTGGGTGAGCTTCTGTCCCTCCCTGTGTCTCTGAGTCTATGTCTTGCTTCTGGCTGGAAAAAAGTGCTTCTTGTGGAAAAAGGTGCTGGCCCCACCACCTGGCTTGGGGACCGGGCTTGTGAGGCCAGCCTGGGGACACCAGCTGCCGTTCTCCTCTGGCATGAAGGGGCCACCTTGGACCCCAGTGCACCTTGCACTGTCTGGCTTTGGGGGAGTGACTGGGCCCCAAGCGTCCGGTTCCCACCTGGCCTTTGTGAGGCGGGGCCCGGTCACCTCCCAGAGCCCACAGCTGGGGCTCCGCATGCACCTGGCACAGCTCACTCTGCTCGCCCCCACCTCCCCTCTCTGGCTGCGACCCGCCGGCCAGGGCTCATGGGGCTCTCGGGAACCCCCTTCGCCCCCGGTGGGACCCACCAGGCCCAGGAGCCGGTGGCCGCAGCCCAGCAGAGACTGGGCCTCAGGGCCTCTCTGCCGCAGCGGAGCGCGTTCGGGGGGGCTGCCCCTCCCGTGGTCAAGGCCCGGCGCAGATGGCAGCGAGCACCCCAGGAGGTCTCCTCAGTGGAGCTAGGGAGAGTGGTGAGCGGTGGCTTCACGGGGCCTGCGGAGTGGTCATCCCCACGGCATGCAGAGGGCGAGCCACAGCGTCTTCCGCCCGCCCGGGCAGCCAGGGTTCCTCTGGGAAGTGGGGTGTAGGTGGGGTTCCTGGGAAGAAGCCACTCTCAGCCAGAAAGGCATTGCACCCCTCAGCCAGCCCAGCCACGTGGCCCCAAGGCAGGGAAGAGCCACCTTTCGCTTCCCTGTCCACAGGGTGGTCTCGTCCCCCCCCC
>NW_024424341.1:1309295-1315568 GCF_017311325.1 Ursus maritimus | reverse complement strand
CCCCCCCCCAGATGCTCTCTCCTGCCCTGGGCACAAGAAGCCCCCACTGCCCCTGGCGTCGGTGGGGCCAGGCGGGGTTGGGGACCCAGCTCTGAGCTGGCGCTGTCCCCTCTGTCCTCTGAGCAGCAGGACAGCCGCCCGCCTCGGGAAGGTGAGGGCCAGTGCGAGCCCACACCCAGTGTTAGAGGGATACCCCGGACCCTCATGAGTTGGTGTACTAGGGTGTGTCCGCGCTGTGAGCTCACACCATGCCAGCGAACGAACCATGGAGTGTGCGGGAAAGGAGGAGATCCTGGAGGACAGGGAGTCCCCCACACGGGCCCCACAGGGCAAGGAGCTCCTCTGTCACAAGTCTACGTAAAGGCTCGGGGTTGCGATCAAGGCCCCACCAGGAGGCCCTGGGGCCTGAGCAGGGTGCAGGGGAGAGGTGGGGTCTGGTCCCTGGTCTGTAGAGAGGGGGTTACAGCCCACGGTGAGGAAGGCTCCCACTGGGGCTTGGGGAGAGGGGGATGCTGGGCTGGGGGCTTTGAAGGGAAAGGGGGTGGGTGTCAGGAAGGGAGAGAGCTCAGTGTTTTTATCTTTGAAATGACCTTGTTCGCTGGAGGGGCTGGCTGTTTAAAATTCTGACATGCAAATGGCTGAGAGCTATAATCTGTAATCCGAAAGCATGTCTGGAGGGCAGCTGGCCAGGAGCTCTCTGCCTGTGAGGGGTCAGCCCCCCATTCCATGCCCCCCCAGCCCTCCTGCCATCATCCCATTTCCCGCCCCCTCTGTCCCCACTTAACATCTAGAAAAAGCAAGTCAGGCGGGCAGGCCAGCCACTGTTAGGACTGAGAGCCTCTAGGGTCCCATCCTGAGTGGGGGTCCTGGGCCCGTCACCCACCTCCTGGCCCGCATCAGAGCCTCTGTCCCATGGCAGTCAGTGTGCCCTCGGCCTGCCTGACCAGGTCATGGGGAACTAGATGAAGGGAACAGGTATGGGGAGTCCCAGGGGGTCCGGGAGCCTCCCCTGCAACCAGCCTCATGGTGTGGGGTCCCCTCCCTCTGCCCCTCTGGGAGCCAAGGTCCAGACGCCCCGGCTGGGAGCAGCGTGCATCTGCTGCTGAGTGCAGGGCTGTCCACTGCGGGTGCCACATGCCAGGTGGGGAGCAGGGAGGTGAACCTGGGAGGCCCACCAGGGCTCCCCGCCAGCTCCGGGGACATCACGTGGCTGTGAAGAAGGAAGGGGGTGGTCAGAGCCACAATTGGTGGCTAGGCCTGTGGCCTGGCTTTGTGATCAGAGCCCCAAGACTGGGGTCCCTCTCACCCACAAGTGCCTTGGAGCCTGGAACTCTTTCCTGGAGACCACTATTAATGAAACAAAAGCTGATCGGCCAGCATCAGGGGTTTCCTCATTTGTCCCCATCTCAGGCTCTGGAGGCAGAGACGGGGAGGCTGGCCATGTTTTCATGGCCTGCAGGTCAGCAGAGGCCTCCCCAAGCTGAGGCCTAAAGGACCAGCTGGAGTGGGGTGAGGGTATCCAGGCATTGAGCTGGCATGTGCAAAGGCCCTGAGGTTTGAGCACTGTGGGTGTCGCTGGAGCATGAGACAGGCTGGGCGCCGATGGGTCAGGGTTTGGGCTCAGTGCAGGGAGTATAGATACCTCTAGTGCCTTGGCTCTAAAATGAGGGACTGGAGGGTTTGAAGTGAGGTGTTCGGGTCACTGCCGTGCAGCAGCTGGGTTGAATGAGCACCCCAGGGAGCATGGTGTGTGAGGGGCCAGAGGAGGCACCGGAGCCTGACTGCCCCCACCCGTGGCGTCCTGGGGAGCCTGCTGGAATCTTCGCCCCTGCAGTGAACAAGGGCGTTGGGCTGGCTGTCTGGGCCGAGCTCGGCTGACTAATCTCACTGCTGGAGTTTCTAGGCAAACCTCAAGGTTTGTTATCGGGCAGCGGGCGGTCGGGCTGCCGAGGCAGGACGGCCTGTCCTGATGGACAGCCTGGGAGATGGACCGATATGGCCTGGCCGCGCGTCCCCTCCCACCGGCTCGGCGTGTGTGGGTGGGAAAAATCATTTCAGCTATTTTGCGTTATCGTGGGGCCTGGCACTGTGGCCTGATAGGCCTATTTGTCTTAGATTAACAGATGGGGGAGGGCGGAGGGAGAGGGTGATGGTGGATGGCAAGGGTCAGCCTGGGGTCAGCTCCGGAGACCAGACCCAGTAGCTGAGTCAGGAGCCATGTCTTCTGGGTGTCCCCAGGAAGGGAGTCCACGCTGTGTGGCCCCCAGGGCATGTGTGCCCCAAGACCCACGCAGCAGGCTCTCTGCCCATCCTGAGCCCCCCCGTTTCACAGCCGAGCAGACTGAGGCTCCAGGTGGTGGGGGGGCAGTCCCCGGGGCGGGGGTGGTGCGTGTCCCTGCCATCAGCCAGCCTTCCTTCCTGCCCAGGTGTTTACTGAGCACCTCCTGGGGACCAGGCACGCCGCAGTGGGTGGCCACAGTGGGCAGTGGTCCCCCCCTTCGAGGTGTGTTGTGGGGGCAACACAGGCCATAGAACCCGAAGAGCATGGTGTCTACAGCCCAGGAAGAGGGGGAGGTCGTTTATTCACTCCACAAACACTTGGATGTTACACACCCGCCTGGGGCCGGCAATGTCTAGGTGACCGGGGAGCTGATGTCCGAGTCCAGGAGACAGAGACGACGAATACAGAAGCAATACTGTCACATGTCCGAGGCATAAAGAGGGGGAGCGATGCCTCGCCGAGCCCACACGGCACCCAGACCGGGACGGGAAGGCAAACCACTGCCCCGGGAACAGTACACCAGGTGGAGGGCTCAGCAGAGGCGGGAGCCCTGAGGCCGGAGCGCGCCCCACTGCCGCCGGGGTGACTGCAGGGTGAGGAGGGAGGAGGCAAGCTCAGAGCAAGGGGGCTGCCTCGCATACGTGGTTGTATTGGAAACGGAGTTCAGCCGGCACGGGCTTCCTCCAGCACAGGCTCAGGGTGGCTGGTCGTCGACGGACCCCTCGGCTGCCCACTGCCCCCGGCCCCAAGCTCTTTCCACGACATCGGTCCCTGGGCCAGGGCTACGGTGGGGGCCACGGATGAGCCTGTGGCCTGTCCTCCGTGGCTGGCCTGGCCCACACAGATGCCCCCTCTTGCACTACCCAGTGGGCACCGGGGGCCAGGCCTCGCACAGCACCCCAGAAAGGCCACGTGCAGAGGGCATCTGCACTCGCCTTCCCTGCCCCGCTCCGGTGGGGACCCTCGAAGCGTGGAGCTGGCCGTGGCTTCCCCCGTGGCTGGGCTGCGGACCCCTTGACCCCGGGCAGCCCCTCCCTGCGGTTAGTGGCTCTTTACCGCGGAGGCGCCACCCACCTGGCGCCCAGATGGGCCCTTGGCTGCTTCTGTCTTCCAGTTCCATCCCCAGCAAAGACGCGTGGGCCGCAGGTCCCCCAGGGTGCGGACCCGGGAGAGGAGCGGGCGTTAGCAAGGCTCAGAGACTGCCGTCCTGCGTCAGAGCTCGTTCCCGTTCGCGCACTAGCTGGTGCTTCTGTTTATTGAGCACCTGCTGTGTACCAGCCACTGTAATAGACACTGAACAAACAGCCCAGCCACTCCCCTCCTGGAGCCACAGCCCGTGGCCGAGACAGCAGTGAGGGACTGGACACGGAGCCAGGGATGCAGACTGAGGAGAGTAGGGGAGTGGGGTGGCGGGGGGGCAGCCCCCCACAGGGATGTACACAGACCACGCGTGGCTGGGGGAGCAGGCTGCAGACACGCTGGGTGACCCGCCCCATAGAGCCTAGTCCAGCAAAGGCCCTGTACTGGGACTGCAGGGGAGGGAGGCCTGGGGGCCAGGGCTGACCCCTGTGTGGGAGTGGACCGTAGGGCTTCGAGGGTGGACTTGGGAGACCCGTGAGAAAGCCCATGGAAATTCGGCGGCAGGTGCCATGCTCCCCGTTTCACAGATGTGGAAACTGAGGCTGTCCCAGTGCACCTCCGGGCGCTTGACTGGGGACTGAGCCCACAGCCCTGCCTCCTGGGGAGTGGCCCCCGCCCAGCCCCATCACACGCGGTCTTCGGGGGCTCCCCCAACCCCTTGCAGGGTGTAGACGCTGCCTGGCAGAGGGCAGGTAGGCAGCACAGTGGCCAGCAGGGAGCGTGGCTGGGGCCTGAGTCCTCGGCCGCCTGGCAGCGGGTGGGGGCCCAGGCCTGGCTGCCTGCCCTGTGCTGCCCGCTGACCTCACCGGCCTTCCGGGAGCGGCTATCTGTGGCCAGGGTGGCCTATCTCGGCCGCGGGCGCTAATCGAGCCGGCTTCCTCCTCCGCCCTCCCACCCGGCTTCCTGCCCCAGCCAGACCGCCCCCTGGCCCCGGGCCTGTCTGAGAGGCCGCCTCGGCCCTGCCAGCACGTCCCAAATGTCAGCGCGGGTCTGGGTCTGCCTGCCCACACCTGGGGGGCCCCTTCCAGAGGTTTCCCTCCTTGTCCTCCTCCTAGGCCCAAACCCAGACTCTCCCCAGCCTGGCCGTGTGGCCTGGGGTGCATCAGCTCAGCCTGTGGCCTCCGCAGTGAGCTGACCACAGACGTGCACCTGGGAGACATCAGGGCCGGCGCCTGACGCTGCCCACTCCCCCCACGGCTACCACCATGGCTGTCACCCCAGCAGGGCTCCCTTCCCTAGACCAGCACTGGTGCTGCCCCTTGGCCACCAGGACTCCCCTTGCCGATGTTGCTGTCCGCCTCACTGGCCCTCTCCTGTTCTCCCTGATCAGCGGGGCCCCAGAGATGGCCTCCAGCTGTCCCCTCTCGCTGGGCACCTCGGGCCCACTGTGCCCCTCCGTGGGCTCGGGCAGTTCCTCTGGGATGGACACGGGGCGCGTGGGCTGTGTGGAGGCGTAAGGAGGGCTGGGGCGGGCCTCGGTGGGAGGGGCCTGGGCAGGGCAAGCAGCAGGAGGGCTGCAGGTGAAGCGGCCCCCCGGGCACGGTGCGGGCGGTCCACGCAACCATGCGGCCTCTGCCGGCCGTGCCCAGGTGTCCATCATGCCACCGCCTCCGCTGCCCCAGGACAAGGGTGAGGCAGCGCTGCCCTGCTGCTGGCTGCCCACTGTCGCGGGATCTGCCCCAGCCCCAAGGAGTGGGCTCCTCAGTCACACCCAGCTGACAGGGAAACTGAGGCTTGGCGAGGTGCAGCGGCCCTCTCAGACCCAGGACGGGAACTGGGCCCCACCTGCAGCCTCCTGCCCGCCCCGTGGGCCTCAACACTCGGTTCTCTGAGACCCCCTCCCCTGCCGCCAGCACGGGCTCGCTCTTTATTTATTTATTTATTATTCCTCTATCTCTCTGCGTAACTTTTTATTTCCTCACCGTGTTTTTCCATTACGGCGGCGGTGGACGCGGCCGATAAGATCGGTCCCCGGAGATGGGACAAAGGGGCCGCCATTGGCTCGAGGGCTGGTCATATCCTGCCCGAAAGGGCCGAGCTGGGCCTGAAATGTGGCGTGATGCTATCGCGGGGGCTTTTGTGTGTCGTCGTGGGGAGGGGGCCCCTCGCCCGCCCGCCCGCTGCCCCCCCCCGGCCCGGGACCCGCCTTTGCCCCCGCAGACAGAAGACAGACGCCTCTGCGCCACCCCCCACGGGGACCGGCAGCGGCCTCTCACAGGTGCTCGTCCGCCATGCTCTGCGTGAGGCCAGCTGGTCCTTCGCTCCCCCGAGCCTGAGTCCTGCCCCCGCCCGGCCGGCGCTCCCAGATGCCCAGGTTCTCCAGCCGGAGCCCCCAGCTCTTGCCTTGACTCAGCGCTTCAGCTCCTGGGAGTTTAGCCCAGAAGAGTCCTCTCCGCGTGGCCAGGCATCTGGTGGCGGGGAGTGCTGTCGCGGCAGTCTTGGTGGTAGGAAACCGTTTACTTAGTTATTTAGTTATTTATTTTGCTGACCTATAAGATCTCTAGGAGAAGAGGGAGAAACGATTCCAAAAGAAGCAAATTCTACACGGATTCCTGAACGTTTGGCCCGCCTGTGCCTCTCCCTGCACACCCACACTCACGAGGGTTGCACACCCCCAGTGCCAAAGGCCGCAGTAACAGCAGATCTGGCGTTAACGTCGTCCGGTGGTCCCCCTCCCACCCACCACCTTCCCCACCCCCTGAGCCTTTACTGGTTCTGCATAATTCCCAGTTGCCCTGCCCCAGGGCAGCAGCAGGCCCTCCCCTGGTGGCCCCGGGGGCCTTTCCCCTCAGAGGACGCGCCACTGCCCTGGCAGATGAGCGAGGGGTAAGGTACGGAGGCGGGAGTGAGCC
>NW_024424341.1:1306493-1309285 GCF_017311325.1 Ursus maritimus | reverse complement strand
CCGTTTCACAGATGTGGAAACTGAGGCTGTCCCAGTGCACCTCCGGGCGCTTGACTGGGGACTGAGCCCACAGCCCTGCCTCCTGGGGAGTGGCCCCCGCCCAGCCCCATCACACGCGGTCTTCGGGGGCTCCCCCAACCCCTTGCAGGGTGTAGACGCTGCCTGGCAGAGGGCAGGTAGGCAGCACAGTGGCCAGCAGGGAGCGTGGCTGGGGCCTGAGTCCTCGGCCGCCTGGCAGCGGGTGGGGGCCCAGGCCTGGCTGCCTGCCCTGTGCTGCCCGCTGACCTCACCGGCCTTCCGGGAGCGGCTATCTGTGGCCAGGGTGGCCTATCTCGGCCGCGGGCGCTAATCGAGCCGGCTTCCTCCTCCGCCCTCCCACCCGGCTTCCTGCCCCAGCCAGACCGCCCCCTGGCCCCGGGCCTGTCTGAGAGGCCGCCTCGGCCCTGCCAGCACGTCCCAAATGTCAGCGCGGGTCTGGGTCTGCCTGCCCACACCTGGGGGGCCCCTTCCAGAGGTTTCCCTCCTTGTCCTCCTCCTAGGCCCAAACCCAGACTCTCCCCAGCCTGGCCGTGTGGCCTGGGGTGCATCAGCTCAGCCTGTGGCCTCCGCAGTGAGCTGACCACAGACGTGCACCTGGGAGACATCAGGGCCGGCGCCTGACGCTGCCCACTCCCCCCACGGCTACCACCATGGCTGTCACCCCAGCAGGGCTCCCTTCCCTAGACCAGCACTGGTGCTGCCCCTTGGCCACCAGGACTCCCCTTGCCGATGTTGCTGTCCGCCTCACTGGCCCTCTCCTGTTCTCCCTGATCAGCGGGGCCCCAGAGATGGCCTCCAGCTGTCCCCTCTCGCTGGGCACCTCGGGCCCACTGTGCCCCTCCGTGGGCTCGGGCAGTTCCTCTGGGATGGACACGGGGCGCGTGGGCTGTGTGGAGGCGTAAGGAGGGCTGGGGCGGGCCTCGGTGGGAGGGGCCTGGGCAGGGCAAGCAGCAGGAGGGCTGCAGGTGAAGCGGCCCCCCGGGCACGGTGCGGGCGGTCCACGCAACCATGCGGCCTCTGCCGGCCGTGCCCAGGTGTCCATCATGCCACCGCCTCCGCTGCCCCAGGACAAGGGTGAGGCAGCGCTGCCCTGCTGCTGGCTGCCCACTGTCGCGGGATCTGCCCCAGCCCCAAGGAGTGGGCTCCTCAGTCACACCCAGCTGACAGGGAAACTGAGGCTTGGCGAGGTGCAGCGGCCCTCTCAGACCCAGGACGGGAACTGGGCCCCACCTGCAGCCTCCTGCCCGCCCCGTGGGCCTCAACACTCGGTTCTCTGAGACCCCCTCCCCTGCCGCCAGCACGGGCTCGCTCTTTATTTATTTATTTATTATTCCTCTATCTCTCTGCGTAACTTTTTATTTCCTCACCGTGTTTTTCCATTACGGCGGCGGTGGACGCGGCCGATAAGATCGGTCCCCGGAGATGGGACAAAGGGGCCGCCATTGGCTCGAGGGCTGGTCATATCCTGCCCGAAAGGGCCGAGCTGGGCCTGAAATGTGGCGTGATGCTATCGCGGGGGCTTTTGTGTGTCGTCGTGGGGAGGGGGCCCCTCGCCCGCCCGCCCGCTGCCCCCCCCCGGCCCGGGACCCGCCTTTGCCCCCGCAGACAGAAGACAGACGCCTCTGCGCCACCCCCCACGGGGACCGGCAGCGGCCTCTCACAGGTGCTCGTCCGCCATGCTCTGCGTGAGGCCAGCTGGTCCTTCGCTCCCCCGAGCCTGAGTCCTGCCCCCGCCCGGCCGGCGCTCCCAGATGCCCAGGTTCTCCAGCCGGAGCCCCCAGCTCTTGCCTTGACTCAGCGCTTCAGCTCCTGGGAGTTTAGCCCAGAAGAGTCCTCTCCGCGTGGCCAGGCATCTGGTGGCGGGGAGTGCTGTCGCGGCAGTCTTGGTGGTAGGAAACCGTTTACTTAGTTATTTAGTTATTTATTTTGCTGACCTATAAGATCTCTAGGAGAAGAGGGAGAAACGATTCCAAAAGAAGCAAATTCTACACGGATTCCTGAACGTTTGGCCCGCCTGTGCCTCTCCCTGCACACCCACACTCACGAGGGTTGCACACCCCCAGTGCCAAAGGCCGCAGTAACAGCAGATCTGGCGTTAACGTCGTCCGGTGGTCCCCCTCCCACCCACCACCTTCCCCACCCCCTGAGCCTTTACTGGTTCTGCATAATTCCCAGTTGCCCTGCCCCAGGGCAGCAGCAGGCCCTCCCCTGGTGGCCCCGGGGGCCTTTCCCCTCAGAGGACGCGCCACTGCCCTGGCAGATGAGCGAGGGGTAAGGTACGGAGGCGGGAGTGAGCCCGGTGCTCCGGAGGCTGAGACGCCCCGCAGAGCCAGAACGCCTATTTCAGGGCCCGGTGGGGACTCCTGAGGGTTCCTGAGCAGAGGAGAGGCGGGAAGGAGCCATGCTTGCTATGTGCAGAGAGCTGGGCTTTCTGTCCATGCCCCTCACCCGCTTCCCCTGCCCTGGCCCAGCCTACTCTTGCCATGCTCCCCCTCCAGGGGCGTGGGGGACAGAGCACTGGATGCGGCTGGACCCCTGGGTGTGAACTCCGTCACCCTCTCACTGTGTGGCCAGGTCCTCTCTGACCCTTGGTCTCGTCTGGGAAGGGGGAGGCAAGGCAGGGAAGGGGAGGGGCGGGTTTGAGAACAGGGCTGCTCAGCGCTGTGAAAGCAGGTATCTGCGGGTTCCATACCGCGCAGGCCCAGGCCTCTCCCTGCGCCCCAGCCTCCCTCCCCATGGGAGAACGCCTCCTT
>NW_024424341.1:1283685-1306483 GCF_017311325.1 Ursus maritimus | reverse complement strand
TGAGCTGACCACAGACGTGCACCTGGGAGACATCAGGGCCGGCGCCTGACGCTGCCCACTCCCCCCACGGCTACCACCATGGCTGTCACCCCAGCAGGGCTCCCTTCCCTAGACCAGCACTGGTGCTGCCCCTTGGCCACCAGGACTCCCCTTGCCGATGTTGCTGTCCGCCTCACTGGCCCTCTCCTGTTCTCCCTGATCAGCGGGGCCCCAGAGATGGCCTCCAGCTGTCCCCTCTCGCTGGGCACCTCGGGCCCACTGTGCCCCTCCGTGGGCTCGGGCAGTTCCTCTGGGATGGACACGGGGCGCGTGGGCTGTGTGGAGGCGTAAGGAGGGCTGGGGCGGGCCTCGGTGGGAGGGGCCTGGGCAGGGCAAGCAGCAGGAGGGCTGCAGGTGAAGCGGCCCCCCGGGCACGGTGCGGGCGGTCCACGCAACCATGCGGCCTCTGCCGGCCGTGCCCAGGTGTCCATCATGCCACCGCCTCCGCTGCCCCAGGACAAGGGTGAGGCAGCGCTGCCCTGCTGCTGGCTGCCCACTGTCGCGGGATCTGCCCCAGCCCCAAGGAGTGGGCTCCTCAGTCACACCCAGCTGACAGGGAAACTGAGGCTTGGCGAGGTGCAGCGGCCCTCTCAGACCCAGGACGGGAACTGGGCCCCACCTGCAGCCTCCTGCCCGCCCCGTGGGCCTCAACACTCGGTTCTCTGAGACCCCCTCCCCTGCCGCCAGCACGGGCTCGCTCTTTATTTATTTATTTATTATTCCTCTATCTCTCTGCGTAACTTTTTATTTCCTCACCGTGTTTTTCCATTACGGCGGCGGTGGACGCGGCCGATAAGATCGGTCCCCGGAGATGGGACAAAGGGGCCGCCATTGGCTCGAGGGCTGGTCATATCCTGCCCGAAAGGGCCGAGCTGGGCCTGAAATGTGGCGTGATGCTATCGCGGGGGCTTTTGTGTGTCGTCGTGGGGAGGGGGCCCCTCGCCCGCCCGCCCGCTGCCCCCCCCCGGCCCGGGACCCGCCTTTGCCCCCGCAGACAGAAGACAGACGCCTCTGCGCCACCCCCCACGGGGACCGGCAGCGGCCTCTCACAGGTGCTCGTCCGCCATGCTCTGCGTGAGGCCAGCTGGTCCTTCGCTCCCCCGAGCCTGAGTCCTGCCCCCGCCCGGCCGGCGCTCCCAGATGCCCAGGTTCTCCAGCCGGAGCCCCCAGCTCTTGCCTTGACTCAGCGCTTCAGCTCCTGGGAGTTTAGCCCAGAAGAGTCCTCTCCGCGTGGCCAGGCATCTGGTGGCGGGGAGTGCTGTCGCGGCAGTCTTGGTGGTAGGAAACCGTTTACTTAGTTATTTAGTTATTTATTTTGCTGACCTATAAGATCTCTAGGAGAAGAGGGAGAAACGATTCCAAAAGAAGCAAATTCTACACGGATTCCTGAACGTTTGGCCCGCCTGTGCCTCTCCCTGCACACCCACACTCACGAGGGTTGCACACCCCCAGTGCCAAAGGCCGCAGTAACAGCAGATCTGGCGTTAACGTCGTCCGGTGGTCCCCCTCCCACCCACCACCTTCCCCACCCCCTGAGCCTTTACTGGTTCTGCATAATTCCCAGTTGCCCTGCCCCAGGGCAGCAGCAGGCCCTCCCCTGGTGGCCCCGGGGGCCTTTCCCCTCAGAGGACGCGCCACTGCCCTGGCAGATGAGCGAGGGGTAAGGTACGGAGGCGGGAGTGAGCCCGGTGCTCCGGAGGCTGAGACGCCCCGCAGAGCCAGAACGCCTATTTCAGGGCCCGGTGGGGACTCCTGAGGGTTCCTGAGCAGAGGAGAGGCGGGAAGGAGCCATGCTTGCTATGTGCAGAGAGCTGGGCTTTCTGTCCATGCCCCTCACCCGCTTCCCCTGCCCTGGCCCAGCCTACTCTTGCCATGCTCCCCCTCCAGGGGCGTGGGGGACAGAGCACTGGATGCGGCTGGACCCCTGGGTGTGAACTCCGTCACCCTCTCACTGTGTGGCCAGGTCCTCTCTGACCCTTGGTCTCGTCTGGGAAGGGGGAGGCAAGGCAGGGAAGGGGAGGGGCGGGTTTGAGAACAGGGCTGCTCAGCGCTGTGAAAGCAGGTATCTGCGGGTTCCATACCGCGCAGGCCCAGGCCTCTCCCTGCGCCCCAGCCTCCCTCCCCATGGGAGAACGCCTCCTTTGTGGGTGGAGCAGGTGAGAGGCGCAGGGCTCATAAAGGATCAGCAGGTGCTTAGGGACTATTGGCTTTTCTGGAAGGATCTTTGTCATTCCTAAGGGGCTCATAGGGCCATAGGCCGTAGCAGTGTCACATTCTCCAGGATGCTGGCTGACCTCAGTGCTTGCAGCTGCCCCCCACCCCAGGGTGGAGGCAGGCACCTGCCAGGACGGGGTCCCTTCACCCTTGTAACCATCCAGTTTCTGCCCAGACACTCATTTGCCACCTACTCCTCCATTTAGAGAGAAGCGACGGGGCCTGGACCCCAGGCCACACCCCAGCCCAGGCAGGCAGCAGGGTGGGCTGGCCAGGCCAGAGGCCAAGAGGTGGTGAGCTGGAGGCCGGGTGGGAAGGAAGGGCCCTCGGTGGCGTCGGCCCCTGGAAAAACAGGGGGCAGGGGCCAGGACGCCGATAGGAGCCGGAGAGGCTGTTTGCACAGGAGGCATTTTCTTTACCTTATCACACATCCTGCTTCCAGCCCGCCGCCGGGATAAGACAGGGCCAGGGAGGGCCAGGGACCCCCACCCCAGCTCCCAGGCTTCAGGGTCTCCCAGGAGCTGATGGGACTCCCTCTCCCCACTTCATAGCTGGGAAGACTAAGGCCCAGAGACCCAGGGCAGTTGTCTTTTCAAGAAGGCTGGAGGGACCATGAGTTCTCACACTCTGAGGTGCTG
Source organism: Ursus maritimus (assembly GCF_017311325.1). Classification (NCBI taxonomy): domain Eukaryota; kingdom Metazoa; phylum Chordata; class Mammalia; order Carnivora; family Ursidae; genus Ursus; species Ursus maritimus. The sequence continues at coordinate 1,303,592 of NW_024424341.1, read as the reverse complement.
GGAGGGTGGTGTTCTTGGGCCCCGTGGGGCTGAGGGGAGGCCCCGTCCAGGGTGGGGGGCAGGGCAGTGCCGTGGGCCCAGCACACAGACCACCAAGGGGTCTCAGGCCCCACCTCTCAGCCCGTGTCTCCTCCTGCCCGTCCAGCTGCTCTTGGCTTTGCCCAGAGGGGGGTAGTGTCTGAGAGCAGAACCCCACCCCCAAGAAGCTCCGGGTTGGGGGTTTAGATGGGGGAGATCAGAGCTCAGCGCAGCCCCTGCTGTAACCTCCCCCAGACCTGACTCTGAGCTGCCCGCAGGGCCCTTCCCAGTGACCTGGGGCCTGATCCTGACGGCAGCCGAGCCTCCGCCCCATCCCAGCCCCACAGACCCCCTTCCCTTAGGGCTGCTGACCCCCCAGTGGAGAAGGGCCCTACAGGCCCCACCCTGCACTGCTGGCGATTCCCAGGAGGCCCCAGCCCCGCCATTAGCTGGGGCCAGGGTTCAGCCCGATAAAGATGGGCTGTTGTTCTGTGTCAAAAAATCAATAATCCCCAGCGATGTTCCAGCGATAGGAAGAGAAGTTCCCAGGCACCAGCTGGTGGGTGGGGCGGGGGCAGAGCTGGGGGCCGCAGCCCCCGGGGGCTGCCCTCCTGCCCATTTCTAACCCCCGCGGGCCAGTGGTGCAGACCCACAGCGGTCCGAGGGCAGCTCCGGGTGACCTAGGCCCAGCCCTACCCCTCCTGGCCTGCCTCCCTTTGCTACTCTCTCTAGATGGGCTGGACCCTCCCTAGGGCCGGGAGGTTCTGGGCTCCTGTGTGTCCCCTAGGGCCGGGCCCCGTCCCCCCAGGCCCGTGGCTTGTCGGCTGCTCTGGGGGGTCCAGCGCTGGCTCTGCTTCCTGCCACCGTCCTCCACACACGGGTGCTCCCTGGGTCCCAGGCACCGTGAGGGCCTTCAGGACACAGCCGTCGTGGCTCGGGCCGGACAGCCCATTGGAGAGGCTGAGTTCATGGAGCGTGAGCGTCCGTCCCCCCAGCACTAGAGGCGGGGAGGGGGGCTCAGGGTACAAGGAAGCAGGAGGCAGGGAGGGGCCTGTAGCCGATGGCATCGCCCCCACTGTCGGCACGAGGGGATGGGCACACGGAGGTCCTGGCCAGGGTGCCTGGGGCCATGCCCTGGGGTGGGCACTGCCCCGGCCTCCGAGTGGCGCTGCGGCTGACCCCCTGCAGCTGACTCCCAGGAATGTCGCTTGCCTGCCAGCTCCGCCCAGGCTCAGGCCGGCCCCACGTGATAGCAGAAGGAGGGTGGGGACACAGGGCACCACGCCCCGTGGGCGGGCACATGGGGCCTAGGCCCACGTCCAGTGGAAAGCGCGCGAGGGGCAGGCCGCTGAGGCTCCCGGTGGACAGGCCCCATCCCGGGGGAAGAGCTCGAGGCGAGGCCTCAGGATCCGAGCTCTGGGACCCATGTGCTCCAGCCTAGCCCTGGCTGCTTAGGGAGGAAGGCTCTGGGCTTGAAGCCCTTTGAAAAGCTCTGGCCTGGATGAGAAGGAAACCCCACTCTAGGGAGGACTCAGGTCCTGAACACCCCACCCAGCCTGGACACTTGGGGGGCCTGGGACCCCGGTGAGGCTAGACACCTGCACCCAGGCCCAGAGGCCAGCAGGGGCGGAGGGCACCAGGGGCCAGGGCCAAGAGGCTGGAGGCTCTGCAGGTGGCGGCCAGACTGGGGTGGGGCCCCCAGGAGGCCCTGTGCGGTGGGTCAGGGCGCTCGCCGGGAATGGGCTCCTCTCCGATGTTCCCTGGTCTTGGTCTCAGTCACGTCCCCCGTGCTGGGCGCTCAGCGAAAGAAACTAACGTAAAGACGGCTGCCTGGAGGCCTGGCCCTGTGGCGGCCCCCAGAGTGGGTGCAGGGGGCACCGCCCTTCCCTCTCCGAGGGGCCAGAGCCTGGCAGGACGGCGAGCCTGCCTCTGCCACGGCGTGGGGCCGGGAGTCCCAGACGTAGGTGAAATACAGGTTCTCCCCGACGGCAGCCCCTGGTCCTCGCTTTTATGTGTCCCCAGGTCACAGGTCCTGGCCCTCTGGCTGCCCTCCCACAGGGGTCTGGCCCTCCCAGGGGTGCTCTGTGGGGTTGCCCGGGCCAGAGGCAGGGTGGGGACCCTCACCCCAGGTCCCCGAGAGCCAGTAAAGCTCTGAGACCCCACGTGACTTGGCTCTTGAGCCGGTGATCGCGTGTGTGTCCGTGCCCCCCTCCCCCCGCCGCGGTCTTACTGGGTGGCAGCCGTGCCGATAGATGACTCCCTCTCTCTTCACTACACCAGGTGCCGTGGGGCCGCCGCCTGCGCGCACAGGCTGGGCGTGGGGATCATCCCCCCTCCCCGGAGTCACGTGCGTGAGGACATGCAGCCTGGGTTGGGGTCAGAGCGACCTCAGACACTCCCTCAACTTTTCCAAGCCTTGCTTTTCTCAACTGGCAGAGAGCGCGGGAGATGGACCCCACCGTTTTTCCCCAAAAGCTTTTTTAGCCGTGTCCCCTCAAACCTTCATCCCCATTATTCACAGGCGCCTGGGGCCTGAGATGGGGTGAGGCCTGCCCAACGGGGCCATTCCAGCGAGGGCTGGAATCAGTCTCTGCCCCTTTTCTCGTGATGTGGCATTCGGGAGTGGCTTGGTCCAGGGGACACGCGGGCTGGCTGGGGCCCAGGCGTGTGGGCATACCTGCACTCCCCATGCCCTGAAAGTGGGATAGCACGAAGGGGCACCCCTAGAGTGTCAGCACCCCGGTGGGAGTCTTGCCACCACTCCAGGCCTGAGGAGGCCAGGCCACGGAGAGGCAGCAGCAGGGCAGTCCTCCTCGGAGCAGCGGACAGCCCGCCGTGCACTCGGGCCTTGCCGACGCACCGGAACGCAGCCCCAGACCTGCCTTGTGCCCCAACAAGGGGCCCCCCACTCAGCCTGTCCCCGGTCCCCCTCCTCTGGCCTTGTTGCCCCCTCTGTACATAGGAAGCGAATACAGGGGCCGGCAGGGTGGGCCCAGCGGGTGAAGATGTCCCCAGAAGCTGATGGGAACCTGCCCTCCCCCAGACAGCTCTCCCCAAGCCCAAATTTGCTCCCTCCAGCCGGATCCCGGGAGGATGGCGCACACCGCGGCACCCACACAGAACCGACCCTCCCGTCCCCACCAGGAGGCTCCGTGGCCACAGGCCTGGGGTTCCCAAGCGTCGGGGGGTGCCCACCCACCTCAAGGTGACCATCCAGGAGGTGGCCCTCTGTGCCTGCCCGCGGCCCCCGTTTGGTGTATCCATGTGACCAGCTCTGCCCGCCGTGTGCAGGGCCCAGATCTCCCTGGTGCTGAGGGGTACCCGGGTGGGCAGCTGGTGGAAGTGCCGCTGTGGCCCAGCACTGAGGACTTGGAGGAAGGACTGGGGGTCCTGTGATGCTCTGTGTACCTGAGCCCGTAGGAAGCCCTTTCACTGCCAAGAATGGGTGCTGGGGTCGCCTGTTTTAGGAGCGGGGCTCTCTGTGCCCAGAGGGACCGAGAGCCTGGCGAGCGTCACGTGGGGACTGCTGTGGCCTGGCTGGATGTCCCCTGGCCGCGGTGGGGCCGTGTTTGAGTGCTCACTGCGTGCCCTCTGTGTGTCCGGCCCTGTCCTCTGTGCACCGCCTCCGTTATGTCCCCTCACCTTGCGCTGACCTGGTGGGGGGGCTCTTCTCCCCCATCTCACAGCAGCGGAAACTGAGGGCTGGGAGGGAGGTGACCCGTGCAGCTGGCAGGTAGCCATGCGGGGACACTGCTTCTAGAGCTCCCAGGGCTGGCAGAGACTCCCGCGTCATCCCTGGCGGGTGGGTTCACAGGGTCCGTCTTCCACCCCGCTCCTCCAGGCGGCATGGTTCCAGAAGGACCGTCAGACCCTGGACGGCAGTGGCCTCTCTCTGTCCTTCTAGGACCTCACCTGCCACCAAGCTCATGGATTTCCCAGTCAAGAGGGCTATGTTGGGGGCGGGAAAAGGGCTAGACCTGACAGCCAGTGACCTTGGGCAAGTCACGCCACTGTCAGGAACATGGGCACAGGCCCCTAGGCTGATGCCTCCAGCTGGGGGCCCAGGGAGCTGCACCTGCAGGGGGAGGGGCCAAGCCAGTGAGGAAAGGGTCTGCCTGGCCCCCATTGTGGGACAGCTTGTGCCAGCCGGTGCCCCCCATGCCACCCCACTCACCCCCGCTGGCCCTGCTCTGCCCTGTGACCTTGAGAGAGTCACTCACCCTCTCTGGGCCTGGTTTCCATGCCAATACAGGATGTGTTGGAAACAGCCTCCTAGCCTTACCCGCGCTGGGCCTATGCCCACAGAGACTTCTAGAAACCCGCAGGGTGGGGCTGTGTTGCCCCTGGGGCTTTCTTCCTTTCCCTCTCTTTTTTTCTCTCCCTCTGTGTGTGTGTGTGTGTGTGTGTGTGTGTGTGTGTGACTTTTATCAAAGGCAAACAGTGTGATCCCTGAGATAGGGCCGCTCCCGACAAGGCGGGGACCAGCTGGCCCGTGGGAGCCGCAGGGTGGGGCCAGGCAATGGGCCGGTTAGATCAGTGCATGCTGGCGGTGACCCCAGAGCCCACTGCGCAGGGTGGGGGGCTGCAGGTCAGCTGGACTTGCTGCCCTGCTCTGGAGACCACCGGCCATTGGCACGAGCACAGCCTGGCCCATGGACCGAGCAGCCAGACCACAAGGCTGCCCCAGTCAGAGCCACAAGCCCACCGTGGGGGTGGGGGCGGGGGGCCGAGACCTGGTGGGCTCAGGGTCGGAGCCTCGGCCCTTCCGTCAGCAAGGAGGTCAGGCCTGGGCACAGCAACTGTACCTGTGCCGTGGGACCGCGAGCTGTCCGGGCCCCTCTGCAGACCAGAGCCACCGCCTCCCTGGCTCACCGTGCACACTGGGCGGGTTGGCCCCCAGGGCCTCTGCAGGCATGAGGCAGAGCTGGGCCGGGGCCGGGGCTCAGTGGCCACCCTGGGCTGGGCCCCACGACCCAGGACAGCCCAGGAAGGAAGAGCAGTGCTGGTCTCTCAGACTGACACGCTTGCCTTTACCCTCAGAGCTACCAGGCCAGCAGGTAAACTGAGGCCAGTGGGGGCTGGGCAGAGGCAGGACCTGGCCAAGGCCTGCTGATTCCAGACTCCAGGTCTCTCACCCAGCCACCCCCTTTGTCGGGATCCCAGAAGTGGCAACACTCAGTCCTGCCTCCTTTGTCCCTCGGGACACCGTGGGAGGGCTCTGAGACCTAAACAGACATTTAAATCGTATAAATGTGCAAGGACTGAATTCTCTCATCTGGTTCCTCACAGACGCTTGGGGGGCGAAACCGAATCCCGCCACAGCCTGTTTGTTCTGGAAATAACGTGCGTGGGGTTGTTTGCTGGAATAGATCAGTCTTTGTCCCCATGCGGTGGCTGTAGTGATAGGCTGACCGCCATGGGGGCCTGCCCCCTCCCTGAGAAGACCGGTGCAGAAGGGGAAACTGAGGACAGAGCAGGAGGAGTCAGCCTGCCGTGCGTGCCCACCTCCCCCCCAGCGGTGTCCCCGTCTCTCTGCCGCCTTCTCCATCAGCCCAGAAAAGGGTGTCAGGGACCTGACCGTGAGCATGGCCGGGGCTCTGGTTCACATGTCCCTCCCTGTCGCAGGTCTGGAGCTGGTCGCTTCACGTGTGAGCCTCGATGTCCCCCTCTGTATGCTGGGGAAGGACTTCCATGTGGCGGGGAGGGATCCCCGCAGACTGTACCGGGCGCGTGACTGGGGCTCAATACGTGGGGGCCGGGAATCGTGTCAGGATCATGCGTTCTCAGGGCGGAGGGCGTCACCCCCATCGCTCGCCGAGGGGTTGGAGGCCAATGGAGGCCAGGACACGGCTGGAGCTCAGAAGAGAAAGTAGACGGGATCACAGGAGGATGCCCGGGAGGAGGACACCTCCACCCGGAAGCCCACCCCAACTGGCCTGCCCTCCCAGCTGCCACCACCCGTGTTTCCTGGGAGATGCAGAGGGCAGAGGCTGTGCCTCCCTCGTCCCTGCGCCAGGCGCCCACACAGGGTTTCATGGCCAAGCACTGAGCCGCGAGTCCAGAGACCGAGCGTGCAGTGTGGCTTGGGCGCACGTGGCCCCGGGTTTCCTGTGTGTGGTTGGGAGCTGTCTCTACGGCCTCGGGCTGTTATAGAGCCGGTTTAAAAATAACCATGTCTTCCTGCCTGTCGGTCTCCCTGCCTGCCCGCCCCCACCCCAGCTCCACGTCTCCTGCCCCTTCACCCCTCGCCCTCACTCATCCATACTTTCATTCATTCTTGGCCTTGAGCTGAACCCTCAGGAGGTTCGCAGCCTGCCAGGAGTGGATGGCCCCCCCCCCCTGCTTTCCTGATGCAGTTTTGCTTCTGCTTAGGAGAGGGTCTCTGGTAGGCGCTGACTGGCCTCTAATACCATTGACCGTATTTCCGCTGTGCAAGAGGGTGGACAGGAACTGTTGGTTAGAAATAGGTTATATGAGTACATGGATGTTGAGCGTCACCAGGGCCACCATGTACAGTTGCACAGGTTGTGCACTGTAACAAGGGCTCTGGGTGAGCTGGGACTGAGATCCAGCCATGTACCTGTCCTAGCCCTGTATGCACCCACAGGGGGCGCCCTTCCTAATGCAAAGCCCCTCATAAGTGGCCTCCCTGAAGCAGGAAGGTGGGTTTTCGTGGTGACCATTGCCCTATCCCCAGCCCAAGTTCCTTGGCTACCTGGCCTCCTCACCTTTCCCATGCTTTGGCCAGCCCCCAGCCAGCCCTGAGTGGTGGGTTCTGCCCTCAGGCTTGCAGAATGGCAGCCTTTATCAGGAGCCAGCCCTCCCTCTGGCAGAGCCTGATACCCAGAAGATGGAGGGGCTGCCGTGGGAAGCACCAGCCACGCTGTTATCTGGGAGGCTCGGCCCGCCAGCCCTGGGGCTCCGATTAGGGAGTGTGGCTGTTTGCCTGTTGGTGCCCATGTGGGCGGGGCAGGGAGGCACACTGGCTCTGCTTCCCTCCATCACCATGAGGGCCGGGACCCCGGGACCGAAGGCCTGGAAGCCCGGGGCTGCCCCTACTCCTCCTCTGCTCTCGGGGACCCCCGGGCCAGCCCCCCATGGAAACTGAATTTCCAGTTTCTCCTCCCACAGGAAGGTGGGCCAGCAGCCTCAGGGGGAAGGTGTCAGCTCCTGACGGGGGCGCCGTGCCAACCGAGGCCGGGAATGGGCTCCTTCCAACGTTCTGGACGCTGACGGGGAACGAGGTGGAAACGGACAGGCTCCCGGTCACCGTCCCTGTGTCGTCTGTGGTCCCAGCAGGAGAAATGCAGTTCAGAGGGGCGTGCGGCCATGCCTGTTCGGAGGCCCATGAGCAAGCCGGCCCCTTGTTGCTTTGAGGTTTCCGGTTACCCGCAGAGGGGCAGGCCGCAGCACGGGGACACTGGGCGGTCCCCCCTGGACCCACCGCCATGAGCTGGGGAGCCATGGGTGCGGTGCACAGGCTCAGTCCGTCCTGGGCTCCCCACCGGCCTTGGAAGGCTTGACAGATGGGTAGACGGACAAATGAGTCCTCAGTGAGCTTGCCTTCAGACAGCCTTCTCCTCCTCCCTCACGTGTGCCATCCCAGAGGCCAGCCAGGCGGGGAACCAGAGACCCACATACACCAAGGGCCCGGCGTCAGCGTCCAGAGCCGGGTGGTCTGGCTTCACATCATGACATCCCACGGCCGCTGCAGGGCCTCACACCTGTACTGGGGGCGTGAAGAGAGGGCCGGCGTCGCCAGGCTACAGCAGCCGGGGTGGCTGACTGAGCCGGCTGGGTCACACTCCCGTCCCTGAGCATGGGCCCTGCGGGGCCAGGGAGGGGGTGGCCCATGGGCAGCGCCCTGGGCTGGGGCCCAGGTGTCCTGGGTGGGCTGGCAAGCGACGTGGCCCTCGTGGGCAAGCTGCGAAGTGACAGAGCCGGTCTCTGCCCCCTCTCTGGGGGGCAGATAAAGGGGCGCCGGCCTCCTCAGCCTGGTCCTGGTCCCCTGCCATCTAATCTGCCCGGGGAGACAAGGACCCAGTTAGAGCATTTTAGCTGGGCCTCCTGGCTATTTACACCTTATCTCTGCCATTAGGCCGGCAGTTATCTGATAATCGGGCCCATTAAGGCCACAGCCTGCCCGATCGGGGCTCCAGGAAGTGGGGCCGCCGCCACGGCGCTCGCTTGGGGACCAGGCCAGGCCACGTGAGGCCTCCGTGGGCCCAGGCAGCCCGGATGGCACCCGAGGTACAAGGTGGCCCGGCCTTCCTGGACAGAGGGCGTGGGATCAGGGAAGGGACCGCCCTCTGAGGGCGTGACCACCACCATCCCCTTGTCCCATGAGGGCGCTGAGGCTCAGGCGGGCCGGTGCCGTGCCCGGTGTGAGTCTCCCAGGCGCCCCGACAAATACAAGCTTGGGGCCTCCACATATCAGGACTGTGTTCTCTCCCAGTGCTGGGCCAGAAGTCCCCCTCGAGGCGCGCTCCCTCTGGAGGCTCCTTCCTGCCTCCATCAGCTCCTCCCAACCCCGTCACTCTGGTCTCTGCCTGTCTTCATGTGGCCACCTCCCCCGTCTCTCCTGTGTGACGTTTATGAGGACACATGTCACTGGATTTAGGGTCCCACCAGATAATCCAGGACGGTCTCCTCTCGAGCTCCTAACTTGGTTGTATCTGCAAAGACCCTTTTCCAAACGAGGGCACATTCACAAGTTCTAGGCGCCAACGTTCAGGTCCTGCAGAAGGTCCTGAGGACCGTGCCGCGAGGCCGGCTGAACCAGGGGCCTGACTGCAGACCCTGTCCGACCCCAAGTCCCGCCCTGGGGAGAATGACGTCTCAGGGACGCACAGCAGAGGCCCGTCTGCAGAAATGCAACCACACCCTGCGGTGGCCCTCCAACACATGCCACAGGGGCCACCGCCTGGGCCACGGGAGCTGTCAGAGCCCAGAGGGTTTGCAGCCCCGCCCCCACCGTNGCACAGGTGGCCACAGCCCCTGAGCACCTTCCACCCTCAGCTAGAAGAGGCCATGCAGAGAGGCAGCAAGACTCAGGGCCCCAATCTTTCCAGAAAGTGAGTGGCAGTCCTGGGAGGGTGGGTGGGGCAGCGGCATTCTGGGGACAGTCCCTGTCCCTGCTGAATTGCAGGGAGTGAACGGAGCCGACGTCAGGGCCCCCCAGGTGCAGAGTCTGGCTTTGCCGAGGGCCTTGGGGTGGTGCGTGGCTCTCTGACTTGGTTCCCCTCTGCGAGCTCTGTGCGAAGCACGCTGTGGATTAATGCTGTCAAGTCTGATGCAGCCCAAGGAGGCAGGAAGTGTTAGAGACGTGGAAGTCAAGGCCCAGCACTTCCACAGCTGCCCTCCCAGCTTGCTGTGTGGATCCGGGGGCTCAGGCCGAAGGGGAGGGGCTGGGAGGACTGTGCGGAGGGGCAAGCCTCGGCGACGTCATCGTCCTCTCCTGCACGCCCGCGCTAACGTAAGCTGCGGGGATGACCTGGCTCCGCGCGTGCGTCCCGGGCACGGGCGGGTTGGCCAGCGCCACCCTGTGCTTCAGGAGACAACGTGTCCTTGTGGAGCAGCCGTGGTCCCACCGGCTCAGGTCCAGCCGCAGCCACCCCGTGCTGTCCCCGGCCATCCCCCAGACAAGGGCTTGCTGCAGGGGCCGGCCCGGCTCCCAGAAGCCACACACCAGCCACCGTCCCCGTGACGCAGGCCCGCGGGGCACCCCCATTGCGGCAGCTGGTCCTGGTGGGAGCGGGGCCACCGAGCTGGACGGCACCGGGCGGGCGGGCTGGTCCCTGCGTTGGGGCACGCCTCACACGCCTCACACGCCTCACACGCCTCACGTTTCTCCCCACAGACGAGCTGGAGCTGCTGTTGCAGGACGGACAGCGGCGCGTGCGGGCTCGATGCAACCTCACCGAGGGCCTGTCCTGGGGCCCGTTCCGTGGGAACGTCCAGGGCAGAGCCTCGTCCCCTGGGCAGGTGGAACCGGTAAGGAGCCCCAGCCCCTGCAGCCCACCCGCCTGCAGCGGTGCAGTGCCAGGCCAGAGGCCACCCGGAGACAGACCCCTTCTGCCCTGAGAGCCAGGCCCGGGTTGTACTCCAGCCCAGGAGCGTCTGCTCCGTGTGCAGTGCGTCCGGAGAGGTGGGCCTGAGGTGTCGGGACCAGGACAGCAGGAAGGAGTTGACTGCCCGGGAGCATAAGGAAGGCTTCCTGGAGGAGGTGACGCAGGAAGGGCTTCTTGGTGGAGTCTCTGAATGGAGGAGTAGAAGTTGGCAAGACAGGGAAAGAAATGGGTGTTTGAAGTGGGGGGCTGGACCTGGCCTTCGTGGGCGGGGCAGGCGAGGTGGTTTTCTGGGAGCTTGGGGTCCACGGCAGCAGGGGCTGAGGTCCAGTTCATCCCTGTGGGGCCTTTTGGTGCCCCAGGGTCTTCACCCCCCAGCACTTCTGACCTGCCTGTGTCACCAAGAAACCCACCCGGGCAGCGCCCTCTCGCTCGTCTCCGCCATCAGTCGCTTCGGGGCCACCTCTGGGCTGCCTTTGGTTCACAGCGAGTCGGTCTGTGTCCTCTCGCAGGGGCACAAAGGCTCCCTTTAAAATACATTTTGGCGAAGAAAAGGCACTGATGTTCGGGAAATGGGGCAGCCGGGTGGCCAGCATGCGGTAGGACAGGAGCCGGGTGGGGCCTGACCGTGACGCGCATCTGAGAAACCTCTTGGAGCCCTGCTGCCACTCGCTCGAAAGGCCAGGGGCGCCCTGCGTGGGCCCTGCAAGCCCGGGCTCAGGCACCCCAGATTGCGGCACAGCCACGGCCTGGGTCCTTGGTGATTCCCGAAGTCGCAGTCCGTGCGACTCGATCCAGGTGCACCCTGGCTGGTGGGCGCCCCCAGTGCTGGGCCTCCTGGTCCTCAGGCCCCAGGGGTGGGCCTCTGGCCAGGCTCTGTGGGGTCAGCGGACAGTGGCAGTGCTGCGGGGAGGGTCCCCCAGACCTAGAGGCCAGATGCTGCCCTGACAGCCCCATCCAGCCCCAGCCTGATAGAGCCCCGTTTCTCAGCCGCAGGAACCAGGGCTCAGGAACTCGGCCTGTAGCAGTGTCCGCGGGGCTGGGGGGAGCTGCAGGCGGAACCCCCGGCTGCAGACCCTCAGACCGCCATTCACGGCGCCCACCCGAGTCAGAATCTCTGGGCTGGGGCCTGGGCCTCCGGAGATCTGGGCAGTCTCCCAGGAGCTAACCGCACAGCCCGGCTGCGGCCCCCGGGCCATCCACACCGCCGTCACAGCGGAGCGCCCGGGCTCAGGGGAGCACACGCTGGCCTCGGCCACTCAGCAGGAGTGGCTCCCACCCCATGACCAGGCCGTCCCCGTGGAACGGGGTCCGGATCCCATCGCCGCCTCCCTCGGGGCTGTTTTGCTCCCACGTGGGCTCCTGAGCTCCTTGAGCTCCTGCTTCCTGCGCCTGTGGGGCCTCAGTGGGGACACAGGAAGGCCCTGAAGGGTCCCTGGGACCTGAGCCTGCAGACCCTCCAACGTCCCTGCAGAGGAGAGGGTGAGCGGGCAGAGCTGCAGCTCGTCTGCAAAGTGGGGCAGCTGGTGGCATGCCCGCCTCCCAGGGCAGCTGGGCAGGTAAATGAGACAGTGCCTGCAAGGTGCTTACCACCACCCTGCAGGATGGCTGACCCTCCTGTCCCATGGCCCAAGCAGGGAGAAAACAGTGGCAATCATAAGGCAGACTGGCTCTGCTTGAGGGAATGGAGACTGTGGTGTTCAGAGCAGTCTCCTGAGGCGGTAAGCTCCCCATCACTGGAGGCATGCAAGCAGCAGTTGACTTTTCAGAGGGTGGGCTGTTGTGGGTCAGTTTATGGCTGGAAGGAGGAGTGTGTGGGCTGGGAGCTCCCTGGCTCTGAATTCTCATAAGAAGTGACAAGATAAAGGGGTGCAGCTGTGTGTGGCCTGCACCTGTCTCCTCTGCTCCCCCCTCTGGAGACAGTCCCTCTAGGACAGACAGGTGTCGCTCACTGCACACACCGAGGTGTGCCCGTCCTGACACATGGGACCTGCTCTTCCCAGCCCACACCATGTGAGGCATGCTCCCCATTTTACAGACGAGAAAACTGAGTCTCCAGCCGGGGAATGACTTGGTAAACTCACCAGGATCAAATAGCAGAGGGAGAATTGCGACCCTTGTCTGCTTAAGTTGAGACCCTGCAGGCTCTGTAGGGCTAAGCTGGCCCCAGGGTCCTGACCACGTCCCCGCCCTGCCCTCCCCTCTGAGGGTTTTGTCTTCCTTGGGCCCTGGGCGCAGGTCAGCCTGGGAAGACTTGGCACGCGGTTGGAGACGCTCTCCAGGCAGAGAGATAATGTCCACGGGGAGCGAGGGACCAGCGCCAGGGAAGCCAGTGGCCTTTGAGGCTCTTGCTGAGGAGCCGAGGGAGGAAGGAGCCTAGCCTGCTCTTCCCTGCAGCTTTATCTCCTGCAGAATTAAATCCTTGATTAACCCCTTATCTCCCCAGCAGGCGCTATCTGCGCCTTGGCGCCGAGTGTCCAGACACACCGTACACGATGATTGATTTCTTAAAGATACGTGTGCCTTTCCGATACTTCATTTATTGTCTAAATATTTTTGCTAACATTTCAGCGAGACCCTTATCGAGCTCAGCTGATGGGTCCCAGTTCTCTCCCCCGTGCACCTCCCACCCCAGATCGTCCTATCAGCCACCAGGCAGTTTGTCTTAGCTGTTTGGAGAGGAAGGAGGGAGAGGGGCACCGATAGTGTGGGGACCCTTCCCTGCTGGTTTCCTTAGCCCCAGGGCTACTTGCAGGTGGGGGGGGGGATGGGGTGACTCCCCTCACAGTCCCTCCTCCCCACATATGAGACTTTGGGGGTGGGAACCCCAGGAAGTACACAGTGAGTGCACAGAGCCTGGCAGGGGTCGGGTTGAGAGTGGTTCCTGCACTCTCAAGGTTCCTGCACACACAAGTGTGACCTTGGGCAGATCCCTCCCTGGTCCAGCTGTGGCTTCCACTTCCCAGCGTTTGGAAACCCAGCCAGCTCTAAAATTTGCAGTCAGATACCAAAAAAAAATGTTCAGAATGGTTGGTTGGGTGGGTGGGTGGATGGATGGATGGATAGATGGACAGACATGCGGATGGATGGACAGACGGACGGATGGGTAGGTGGATAGATGGGTGAATGGATAAATGGATGGCGGATAAATGGGTGGATGGGTGGGTGGATGGGTGGATGGATGGACGGACGGATGGACGGACGGGTGGATGATGGGCGGGTGGGTGGGTGGGTAGAAGAAATGAGCAGATGAGCGAATGAATGAATGAGCGAACTCTCATGCCAAGCCTGGCCCACTGTGGCTCGACCCATCTGTCTAGTAGTCCCCCCAGGGCTGACCCACTGTCGCCATGATGCCACCATGACATCCGTGAGACCTGGCAGCAGGGGCCGTGGCTGCCCATGAGGGCAGCACATTCTCCGGGTAGAAGCCCCTTCCAGAGTGGTTCGAATGAGACCAGCTGGGCCCTGCCCTGCCATGCGTCTTCATGCAGGGACTGGCATAGAGGGACCTTGGGTGGGCCTCCCCCGTCCCTCAGCTAGAGATGGCATTGGGGCTGGGGCCCTTGGGGCCTACAGGCTCTGAGCAGCCCTTGTACAAGAAGCCCTGTGGGTGGCACCCGGGGGTCACTGCCCAGCGGAGCCCAGCCTCCCAGCAGGGCCACCGACCTCTGCTTCTCTGCTCTTACAAGGACACTCGCCACTGGATTTAGAACACTGGGTAATCTAGGAGGGTGTCATCTGGATTGTCCTTAATTTAATCACATCTGCTAAGACCTTTTTCCAAATAAGGCCGTGTCCATAGGCTCTGGGTGGACTTACCTTTGGGGCACATTCAGCCCGCTCCACAGAGCTAGCAAGCGGCAGAGCCAGGGTCCAGCCCAGACTGGCCCCTGACCCTCCACGGGGCAGCCCCTGAGGAGATGGTCAGATCTGGGCTTGGCTGGAGCACCAAGGTGGTGTGGAGGGCAGCGCGCAGTGCTGTGAGGTGGACATCCTCTGGACAGGAGGCTTGCCACTGGCCTTCCTGGGTCCCTGATGCCCTTCCTCCCCACGCCTCAGCCTCTCTACCTGCAGCTGTAGGGACGGGGTCTGGGAGACGCTGTGGGTGCAAAAGGTCAACTCAGACCAGCCTCCTGGAGGCCCAGGAGGAGGAACCACCTGATCTCAGGGAGCCAGGGACCCTTCCTGCCACACTGGAAAGACCTGAGCTGAGGGGTGGGAGAGGCCTCTCCTCCTGGGGCCAAGGCAGCCCCAGGCACCACACCCACCCTTACAGCTGGCTCCCTCCCTGAGCCCAAGGGCCACCCGAGGAAGAGGGCTGGGAGCCACATGGACCGCATCCCTGCTGTCCACACAGCTCCCCACCTCACCCCCGCCACACCTCATGCTCTTCTCAGCCTGTGTCTCTAGCACGTTCTGCCTCCAGCCTTACTTTGGTTGTTTCTAGTCACCCTCCTGCAGCACCCACACTGGGACATCAGGATGGCATGTTCTGTTCATGCTGCCCCCACACTAGGCCCACGCCAGCCTCTGGGGGACTGTTCAACAAATGAACAGATGGATGGGTGGAGGCAGGAAGGGAAGGATAGGTGAGTAGAGGGGTGGGTGGGTGGATGGTAGACGGGTAGATGGATGGATGGGTGGATGGCTGAGTAGACGGGTAGATGGGTACGTGGTGGAGGGGTGAATGGATGGTGGATGGATGATTGGATGGCTAGACGGACCGAAGCCAAGATCATGCAGACCCCAGTTCTAGTCCTGTGTACACACGGCCACTTCCTGTGGCCCTGGGCATCACTCAGCTCCGTGGGCCTCAGTCCTCATCTGTGAAGTGGGTTCTTTGCCGGGTCTGGGAGAGAGGAGGAGCCGAGGACAGAAAGGCAGTTGCTTCTGGGAGGGTGAGCAGGACAGGGACAGGACTTCTCAGGATGAGCTGAAGGAAGGAGGTGGGCAGGGGCCCCCATCAGAGCCCAGACCAGGCCTGCCCCAGACCTGACCTCCCGTGAGCCTGCCCCACAGTGGCCTGGCGGGGGCCCAGGCAGGCCCACTGACTTTCTGCAGGGCGGTCTGGCTCACTGGGCTGGGCCGTCCCCTTTCCCTGCCTGAACGGGGCTCCTGCCTCCCTTCCCCCTTGATGCTGCTTTATGAGATGGCCAAGAAGGTTTGGGCACAGCCTCAGATAAAGTCTCAGTGGACGGTGCAGAGATGGAGTTTCTGATGGTTATCGGCGGGCACAGAATCCACACACTGACCTCTTTGTTGGGGGAAACAAGGAGTGGTCTCAGATGGACCCAGAGAACTTCAAGTGGCCGCCCGTTATCTCAGGGCCGGGTGGGGCCGTCCTGGAGCCAGGAGGAAGAGGCGTGACCCCAAGGGGCTGCAGGCAGGGTGGGCGGAGAGGCTTCTTCCTGAACCCGACGCGGCCTGTCCAGGGGGGAGCTGGATCCAGACGGGACCCGGGGGCGCCTGTGGAGGGAAGGTGGCCGGCAGCACAGGCCGGGCAGGGGAGTGACCGAGGGCCCCTCCCAGGCTTACAGGGGCAGCACAGCGTGGGGTGGGAACAGAGCCTACCTCGGCCCAGCGTTCAGCCGCCAGAGAAAGGGGCTTCTGTTCCCGGGCTGCTCGAAACCGGCGGGAAGGAAAGGAGAGAAAAACCGGCAGCCAGGCAGCAGGTGCCGTGTCAGACCCTCCCGGGGTGCCGGCGGTCCCACACCCGTCCTGGCAGGCCACAGAAGGTCGTGTCCCTGCCGCCCCCATTCAAGTCGGGCACCAGGTCCCTGCCCCGGCGTCGAGGAATCACTGGCCGAGTCGGGCAGCCCCAGATCTCCCCGCGTTCTGCTCCTGTCCCCGTCCCCCCGGCCGGCCCGCCACCACCACGCAGGCGCTGGGCCCTGGCGGGACCGCGGTGCCGCCGCCTTCGCTCCCAGGCGGTGCACGGGGAATGGGGGAACGGGGTTCTGCAGCGTCAGCAAAGCCGCGCGGGGTTTTATCATGCTGGGAGCACACTGCTCCTGCGGGTGATAAGCATTCAACCTACCGGGAGGATGTCAGTCTCAGTTTGAGGGTTAGAAATATTGGGACGAATAATTAGATTTCATATCGTTACCACAGCACCAATCGGAGGATCAGGCAGATTAATTTTTTCACCCTCCTCTGCTCATTAATATTCATTAGAGACTCAGGAGGCCTGGCCCCGCCTTGCTGCAAGCTGCCGGCCAGGTCAGCGCAGCCGGGATGTGGGGGCCGCCGTGGCAGCCCCGCCCGGCCACTGTGCCCCCAACCCTTCCGGGCTGAGGCCCCAGCAGAAGCCCCCGAGCCGGCAGGGACCCCCCTGCTGGCGTCCCACTCCGCCGCTGTGGGATCACCAGGTGTCCGTGAAAAGCAGGGTGTTGCCCGCCAGCCTGCCCGTGTGGGGGAGAGCCTCTCCACAGGTTGACCTGCGGCAGTCGCTGACCTGGGGCCCCGGTGGACCTCAGCCTTCTGGGCCCAAACGCACAGCCCTTGCCTGCTGTGCCCTGCCGGCCGAAGGGAAGACAAAAGCAAGGGGGCCAGGCCTTCTGTGTGCTGGTTGTGCACTGGGGGGCACGGCTGGAAGGGAGGGCTTCGCGCAGAGCGGTGTTTGCCAGTGCCCTAGGAGGGGCTGAGTGGCAGAGGAGCTCGACCACCCAGCCCTACCACCAGGTGCAGGTGGCCGGGCGATGGTGGGTCTGTGACCAGCACGTGGGCTGGGTCACAGCTCTGAGCAGGAGGGGCATCCCCTGTTTGCAGAGAGGGCGGGCATGGGTGCAGGCCACTTCTGCTCCCGTGGCCAGGCCACACACCCCCGGCCACTAGTCTCCACTTGCCCTGTCCATGGCCAAGGCACGTGGCTGCCTCACTGGCCACGCTGCCTCAACCTTGTTGGGAGTTTCCGCAGGAGTGCTTGGCTCGTGGGCCCGCGTCTGACGCAGGGTGGGGACGAGCAGGCAGAGTGGATGGAGGGCTCACCTCAGGTTGCAGGGTGGCCCTCAGCTCAAGGTCTCCACGGGGGAGGCCACGTCTGGACTGGACCCCACAGCCCAGCTCAGGAGCCTGTGTTGTCCCTGGGCAGGAGGCAGACTCAGGGAAGCATGTGGGCTTGGCCCTGGCAGGGAGGTGCCCAGAGGACCCCTCGCACACCATCGCCATCACGGCCCCACCGCGGTGGTGTCCGGCCGGCTGCTGCGTGGGCCCCCGGGCTGCACAGGGGGCAGCCGGCGAGGCTGGTTTCCCACGGCAAGGTCCCCACACACCATTTCTGAATAAAAGGCACTCATCTGCATCAAACAAAAATGCCGCAGAGTGGATGCGTCCTGTGCCTCTTCACACGGTGCCTGGTGGCAGAGCTGGGCACCCCCGGTCGGAGCAGCCGGCCCAGATCCCGGGTCCCAGATGTGGCCGCAGTCACCCCAACCTCCTAGGGCAAAGGAAGGCCAGGGTTCTGCCCCACCGCCAGCCCTCCCCAAACCCGTGCCTGGTCTCCTCAACGTCTGACCATGGCCGGGCCCCAGGCAGCCCTCCCTCCCCGGCACCAGGCTCTCTGTGCCTCCTGTCCTGCTGGGGTGGCCCTGGGCGTCAGCAATCAGGGAGCCCCACTCTGCAGACTCCCAGCGTCAGCCTCATGGGCTGAGCCTGGAGCCCTCTTGCCTTTCGGGTATACCACAAAGGCCCAGCAGACTGAGCCGGGGAGAGAACGTGGCTGGGTGAGGTGGTGCTGGCGTGAGCCATCCCCGTTTCCCCCCTCTGCCCCCTCCTCCCTTCCCGCTCCTCGAGGTGGGAGAAGGGCTAACCCCACACATGGATGTCCGTCTCTGCGAGCCTCAGGGAGGCTGAGCCAGCCTTGGCATGGGGACGTGTTGCTGCCCGGGGACCTCAGCCACTGGGCCCAGGGGGACGTTCTAGTGTCTGCGGTGGGCTGGCCTCGGGACAGACAAGACAGAGGTGGGCCTGCCCAGAGGCAGGCAGGGAACACCCCCACCTTGGGGAGGACCTAGAAACCCCTCTCTGGGGAGACCCCTTCTCAAGGCCACTCAGGGAGGTTTGACCCGAGCAGCATGTCCGAGCCTCAGCTCCCCGCGCTCACTTTGGGGGCCCGTGCGGGAGGAGCCCGTGCTCGGTCTGGCCCCTGCGCCCCACAGGCGGCTCCGTAGCACTCAGCGGCCTGCCAGGGTAGGGAGGCAGGGGGAGAACACAGACCGGGGTGCGAATCCCTGCCCCACTGCTCCCTGGGCCCCCGTTTCCAAGAGAGCCCAATGCCCCATGCGTGCATGGAGGGTGCCGGCTGCCCGCTGTGTCGTTGGCCACCCAGTGCCCAGCGTGGAGCAGCCTGGCCCCCTGCCAGGGGGTCTCGGGCTCGTCCCTCGGTGCCACGTGGGGCCCCGGCCAGGCTCTTCCGTGCTGTGTCCTTGATGAGCCCCCGTCCTCCCTCTCTAGGGCCCAGCCCTGACGCTGCTGCTGGAAGATGAGTCCTGCTGGCTGAGGACGCTGCCACAGGCCCTGACCGAGGCCGAAGCCAACGCCGAGATCTACAGGAAGGGTTGGTATCCTGGCGCTTCCCTCGTGGCCTTCCGGCAGGTGGGGATCACTCAGCTGTCCCTGGGCTGGCCCTTAAAGGGAAAGCAGCCCGCCGGGCTGAGCAGAGTAGGCGAGCTCGGGCCAGGCCTTGGCGCGCCCTGATTAAAGCAGTCAAACCTGGGTCTCCTGGGGGCCGGTGTGCTACTGCGCTTCCCAGGCCTCTTGGAGACCGCCAGGGTCAGCAGAGAATCCCAGGCCAGGTGGGCTGAGGTGCCAGCCAGACCATGGTCCTGCACAGTCCCCCTCGTTCCGGGGAGGAGCAAGAGGGCCACGCTCAGACCCGGCCACGTGGGGCCTGGGCCACGTCCCCTGGCCTTGTCGGGCCTCTGTTTCTGCCCCTGCCTCCCTGCACCTTCTAGAAGGAGTGGCCCGGGGCGGGGGGTGCCACTGCTCAGTTCAGAGAGCTCAGGGCACTCAGGTGTGAAGTGGAGGCTTCCATCGCCAAGGCGACGGCCCTGCCCGCCTGGGAGGTTTGACCCGAGCAAAGTGTGACACAGTCTTCCCGCCGTGTGGTAATCAGCATGTCCGGGCAGTGGAGACCCCTCCCTCCCCAAGGGGATGATGCCAGCACAGAATCGTGAGTTTCTACAGCCACGCTAGGCCTGTCTGGCCAGCATGGCCGTCGGGAGGGTGTATGCCCAGCGACCACAGGAGATGGCCCCATTCCCCTGTGGGGGCTCTGCCTTGCTGGAAAGTTCCGGGGGTGCCCCGGCCACGCTGCCTCCCTGCGTGCAGCACATCAGCTGACTACTCCGTCCTGCGGGCAGCGCTCGTTTCAGGAGGAGCCGGGGGCCGTCAGGGGCAGGCCAGGGGGCCCAGGCCCGGCCCAGCGGGCCTTGTGGGCAGCCCTTCCCTCCAGCTGTCCCCACCTGGGATCCTCCGTGGCATAATGGAGGTACGGCACAGGTGCTGAGCCCAGCGTTTGGGAACCTGGGCCACCCTGCACTGCTCTGTCCCCCATCCATCAAGGGGTGCTCGGAGGTGCGGTCAGCCCTGGGCCTGTACACCTAGCCAGGTGCGGGCCGGTTAGTGCTGCCGGGCCTGCCCCTCCCGCCCCGGTCAGCATGGCTCTGGCCACCGTCCACCAGGCAGGACAAGGTCCTCACAGAGCTGACGTGCGTGAAGTTGGCCTGGGGGGCGGGGGACAGGGCTGCAGCTCTGCCGTAGGGTTCCTGGTGGCCTCAAGCAGGACGCAGGAGACCGGCAGGCGGGTGGCTGGCAGAGGCT
>NW_024424341.1:1282015-1283679 GCF_017311325.1 Ursus maritimus | reverse complement strand
GCTACCGCGGGAACGGCCGCTCCTGGCCGAGCTTCTGCTGAGGAGCAGGAAAGCCCTCCTGGCAGCTGCTGGGCCCCCTCCCCAGGGCTCTGCTGCCTGTCCCTCAGGCCACCCCTCTCCTGGACAACAGGGCAGCCGTGCGGGCCGTCTTCAGGGCCCTCCCCCTAGGCAGGAACGGGCAGGCCCGGGGACCCAGCCAGTCACCCTCAGAGGCAGGATGGCTCATTATAAGAACCTAGGCCTGACACAGGCTGGACCGAGTGCGGCTACCCAGCAGGGCACTGGGCTCCATTCCCCACCTACGCAACCTCCGACCTGGCCTCCAAGACAGTGGGCCTTGCCCCGAGGGCTCAGGAAGGGTGAGTGCGTGGTGGCAGCCGACACCTTGGGGGACCCTCCCCGTCCATGGGATTTTGGCCCCCGCAGATGAAAGCCCCCTGGTGCAGACTCACCAGCCGGTGCCTGCGGGCGGGCTGCTGGCGCTTACGCTCCCCGGCCGAGCCCCGGGCACCCAGCCACCCGTGGAGAGGAGAGCTCACCTTGAGTAGCCTCGGTGCCCGCTCCGCACATGCCCGACATCAGCTCTTGCCCCAGATCTAGCGGTGGCGCCCATCTAACTACGGAGTCCACAACAGTGAGACAGCAACTCGGGCCACCTGGGCTCCGTGGATTGGCGCCGGGACCTCCCGAGTCCACAGAGACTGGTTACCACTGGGATCTGAGCAGAGGAGGCAGTGCTGCAGCTGATGCGTGTCGGGGACGGGGCAGGCCCCAGGCGGCAGCAGCCCCACAGGGTCCCCGGGCGCCACGGGCTCTTTCCCCACCAGCTGGGCAGGGAGCCGGGTGCAGCAGTGGCTTTCCAGCACAGCAGGCCACGTGCCCACGGCGGTGCTGAGCGGCAGCCTGGCTCCCAGCCCAGCGGATGCCGGGGCCGTGTCTACATGGTCACTAGACACGGCCAAGCGTCCCCTGGGGACAGGACCACCCCGCGAGAACACCTGGGGCGAAAGACCACCGTCGCTCACTCCTGGCCGCATGTGAAGTAGGGTTTACTCTCACGCTCAACATCCACGCGGAACCAAGGGCTCCAGGGTCACCCAGCCCGCCCCAAGGGCACCGCCATCCCCGAGTGGCACAGGCAGCTTTACGAGGAGGAGGAAGGCGCTGGCCTCCAGCACGGCGCATCCTGAGAAGTGAGGTGGGGACACGATCATAGGGTGGGAGCGGACAACTTTATTCGGGTGCTTGGGCCGAAGCCCAGCAAGGCGGTTCTCCTGAAGGCAAAGACCAGGATTTCTTCTCAGAGCGGCGGGGACTCAAGCAGGGGCTTTTCTTGATTGATTGAATTAAACCCCCCTGGGTGCTAGGCGGCAACTGCAGGGCTGCAAAATTAGAAAGAAGTGAGCTTTTTGAGGAGGTCAAACAAGGATGGCTTGAGGCACAGGCCGGATGGGGGACCTGCCCTGGCCCACTACGAGCACCCTGACCCCCAGATGCCTTTGGGACATGAAAGGGGGGGCCAGGCAGCACCTGCAGACCCACGTTGGGGGGTCAGAGGGGTGCACGACTTCCTGGCTGTGGCACGAGTGAGGGCAGAGACAGGAGCACGCGGCTGAGTGAGCAGGAGAGGGGGTGTGTGGAGGGACACGGCGTTGTGGAACTCA
>NW_024424341.1:1277617-1282005 GCF_017311325.1 Ursus maritimus | reverse complement strand
TCTGTCCCCCATCCATCAAGGGGTGCTCGGAGGTGCGGTCAGCCCTGGGCCTGTACACCTAGCCAGGTGCGGGCCGGTTAGTGCTGCCGGGCCTGCCCCTCCCGCCCCGGTCAGCATGGCTCTGGCCACCGTCCACCAGGCAGGACAAGGTCCTCACAGAGCTGACGTGCGTGAAGTTGGCCTGGGGGGCGGGGGACAGGGCTGCAGCTCTGCCGTAGGGTTCCTGGTGGCCTCAAGCAGGACGCAGGAGACCGGCAGGCGGGTGGCTGGCAGAGGCTGCCCCCTGCCGGCTACCGCGGGAACGGCCGCTCCTGGCCGAGCTTCTGCTGAGGAGCAGGAAAGCCCTCCTGGCAGCTGCTGGGCCCCCTCCCCAGGGCTCTGCTGCCTGTCCCTCAGGCCACCCCTCTCCTGGACAACAGGGCAGCCGTGCGGGCCGTCTTCAGGGCCCTCCCCCTAGGCAGGAACGGGCAGGCCCGGGGACCCAGCCAGTCACCCTCAGAGGCAGGATGGCTCATTATAGAGACCGGCCTGACACAGGCATGGACCGGGGTGCGGCCACCCCCCGACGGGGGCCTGGGCTCCATTCCCCACCTCAGACTTCAGAACCCTGGCCTCCAAGACGGGGCCTTGCCGAAGGGCTAGGGAAGGTAGGGTGCGGTGGTGGCGAGCCGCCGGGGACCCTCCCGTCACAGGATTTTGCCCCCGCAGATGAAGCCCTCTGGTGCAGACTCACCAAGCCGGTGCCTGCGGGCGGACTGCTGAGCACGCTCCTCACGGCGGCCGAGCCCCGGGGCACCCCCAGCCACCCCGTGAAGGAGGAGCCCACGGAGCCCGAGTGCCCGGCTCCCGCACATGCCGACATCCAGCTCCTGCCCCAGCAGGCCGGCATGGCGTCCATCCTGGCTACCGCGGTCATCAACAGTGAGTACACAACCCGGGCCACCTGGGCTCCGTGGCAGCGCCGGGACCTCCGGGTCCACAGAGACTGGTTACCACTGGGATCTGAGCAGAGGAGGCAGTGCTGCAGCTGATGCGTGTCGGGGACGGGGCAGGCCCCAGGCGGCAGCAGCCCCACAGGGTCCCCGGGCGCCACGGGCTCTTTCCCCACCAGCTGGGCAGGGAGCCGGGTGCAGCAGTGGCTTTCCAGCACAGCAGGCCACGTGCCCACGGCGGTGCTGAGCGGCAGCCTGGCTCCCAGCCCAGCGGATGCCGGGGCCGTGTCTACATGGTCACTAGACACGGCCAAGCGTCCCCTGGGGACAGGACCACCCCGCGAGAACACCTGGGGCGAAAGACCACCGTCGCTCACTCCTGGCCGCATGTGAAGTAGGGTTTACTCTCACGCTCAACATCCACGCGGAACCAAGGGCTCCAGGGTCACCCAGCCCGCCCCAAGGGCACCGCCATCCCCGAGTGGCACAGGCAGCTTTACGAGGAGGAGGAAGGCGCTGGCCTCCAGCACGGCGCATCCTGAGAAGTGAGGTGGGGACACGATCATAGGGTGGGAGCGGACAACTTTATTCGGGTGCTTGGGCCGAAGCCCAGCAAGGCGGTTCTCCTGAAGGCAAAGACCAGGATTTCTTCTCAGAGCGGCGGGGACTCAAGCAGGGGCTTTTCTTGATTGATTGAATTAAACCCCCCTGGGTGCTAGGCGGCAACTGCAGGGCTGCAAAATTAGAAAGAAGTGAGCTTTTTGAGGAGGTCAAACAAGGATGGCTTGAGGCACAGGCCGGATGGGGGACCTGCCCTGGCCCACTACGAGCACCCTGACCCCCAGATGCCTTTGGGACATGAAAGGGGGGGCCAGGCAGCACCTGCAGACCCACGTTGGGGGGTCAGAGGGGTGCACGACTTCCTGGCTGTGGCACGAGTGAGGGCAGAGACAGGAGCACGCGGCTGAGTGAGCAGGAGAGGGGGTGTGTGGAGGGACACGGCGTTGTGGAACTCAGGCAATCCCGCTGTGCAGCTGCGCGCTGAAGGAAATGACGTGGGGAGAGGGAGGAGCTGCAGCTGTGAGACGCACCTCCCCAGAGCCCTCCAGGAAGTGTGTGGGTCCTCGGGGGGTGGCGAGAAGGCAGGACCCCGTCCAGACACCGAGGTGGCGGGGAGCGAGGGAGACTGGAAGGGGCTCTCCGGGGCCCGGACGGCCACCTCACCGGGGCTAACAGGACCATATGGTACCCATGGTGGGCACACCAAGGTCAGTCACGTCCCCAGCGCTGAGGTGGGGGCCCCCGTCCTCCGCCCAGGCTGCTCCAATGGGGCCGAGGGAGTCCGAGGTGCTGGGAGGGCTTTCCCCCCTGGGGTCTTCACCTCCCCCGAAGAAGTGTTGATCGTGGGCTACACCCCCTGCGTATGCCTCCCCCCTCCCCCTAGCACGGGCCTCTCCGCCTCCGGGGCTAGAAAAGCCCGAATACAGAATCCATCATACCTGGTTTAATTCTTGAGACTCAACCTGTCTGGGCCTCTGTTTTCTTACCTGTGCAATGGACTCGTGGTAACGCCAGGCATCTGCAGGGTACCTGCACCCCAGGACGCGGCCATGGTCAGCCCTGGGGCAGAGGGACCATGACCATCCAAAGTAAACCTCAGGCCTTCCGCCAGGGCTTGAACGGGCCTCTGCGGCGCCCCCCCGCTCCCCGCTCCCCGCTCCTCTCCCCACCCACAGCCAGCAGCACCATTCCCAGCCCCAGTCCCAAAGGTACAGAAACATACCCACCAAGGGCCTTGCAGATTCCGATCCTGGCTCTGCACCTCAGCAGAGAGCAGAGCTGCCTGGAAGCCCCAAAGGCAGCGTGAGAGGGAGGAAGACCCCCTCTGCCATAACGGTGGACCCAGCATAACCCTCAGCGACGCCGGGCTGAGAAACAGGTCCTAACCTGCACTAGAGCCCGGACACATCCCAGGGCCCAGAACAAGTCCACCCCCTGCCCTGTCTCAGCCAAGGGGCGGCAGGCCATGGAGCAGAGGCAAACAGCATCCCTCAACATCCTGCTACAGAGGCCCTGAGAACCACCCGTCAGAGACACTCTCACCAGCCGGCAAACCCCCCCTGCAATCCAAGCTCCTACAAACCGAAGTCACCTGAGATAAATACGCTAGATTATGCCACTTTGACCCATTAGTAACTGATGTGCAACCCCTGGAGGGAGGGAGGGTGGGGGGAGACGGAGGGCTCCTCTTCCTGTGCAGCCCCAGCCTCACCCCCCACCGGGGCCGCCCAGAGCCACGCTCCACGCTCGTCCTCCTGCCCACGTGCTTCACCTGGCCACTCCGACCTGCTCACGACACACACGAATGTCCTCCACAGGGGCGCAGATCCACGCCGTCCCTCACGCCCCCTCACAGCACGCGATCACCGGCACGTACCTGCCTGCCCTCACCGACACGGGGCCGCCCCTGCCGAGACACACAGGCAACATCGCGGAGGCCCAGCCTGCCTCCCTCGGGTGTCTGCGGGCACCCGCTGAGGCTCCCTATTGGGAGGCAGCATGGGGGCCAGCCTGGGGGATTCCTCAGAGACCCATCCAGGCGGTCCCATACCATCCTGGAGAGCTACAGAAAGAGAACCCAGATTTATAAAGGGACAAATGAGCCTGAACAGCAGCGACCAGGAGAGAAGGCCCCATTCACAAACCTCCCTCCTCAGGAAGTCAGGGGCCGTCAGCACGAAGCCCTCCATTGTTGGAGGCTCCCGGCCGTGAGCAGATCCCCTGCACCGCCGGGTGCCCCCTCAGCCCGCGCCCACCTCTCACCCCACAGAAGACGTCTTCCCCTGCAAAGACTGTGGCATCTGGTACCGAAGCGAGCGGAACCTGCAAGCCCACCTGCTCTACTACTGTGCCAGCCGCCAGAGCACCGGCTCCACGGCCACAGCTGCCGCCGACGAGAAGCCCAAGGAGACTTACCCCAACGAGCGCGTCTGCCCCTTCCCCCAGTGCCGCAAGAGCTGCCCCAGCGCCAGCTCCCTGGAGAT
Source organism: Ursus maritimus (assembly GCF_017311325.1). Taxonomy (NCBI): domain Eukaryota; kingdom Metazoa; phylum Chordata; class Mammalia; order Carnivora; family Ursidae; genus Ursus; species Ursus maritimus. The sequence goes on along the minus strand of NW_024424341.1, from coordinate 1,278,029 downwards.
CCACATGCGCAGCCACAGCGGTGAGGCCCCAGGCCCCCTCCCCGAGCCCTCATGTGCAGTGGGGGGCCCGCCCTGCCACAGGGACGCCCACGTGGTCCTCCTACCGCACCTCACAATGCTCCCCAGGTACACGGCCCACCTGTGCTCATCGGAACGGCCACAGTCCCGGGAGACAAGGGGCAGAGGAGGCAGGGTTTAAACAGACCCCCCCCCCCATGTCACAGGTCCTTGGCCAGCTGGGCTCCAGGAGCCCACCCCTCACTCAGCCCTGTGTTCCAGGAGAACGCCCCTTTGTATGTCTGATCTGCCTGTCGGCCTTTACCACCAAGGCCAACTGTGAGCGGCACCTCAAGGTGCACACAGACACGCTGAGCGGTAGGTGGGGGCTGGGAAGGGGCCGGGGGGGGGGGGC
>NW_024424341.1:1271814-1277607 GCF_017311325.1 Ursus maritimus | reverse complement strand
ACCTCCCCCGAAGAAGTGTTGATCGTGGGCTACACCCCCTGCGTATGCCTCCCCCCTCCCCCTAGCACGGGCCTCTCCGCCTCCGGGGCTAGAAAAGCCCGAATACAGAATCCATCATACCTGGTTTAATTCTTGAGACTCAACCTGTCTGGGCCTCTGTTTTCTTACCTGTGCAATGGACTCGTGGTAACGCCAGGCATCTGCAGGGTACCTGCACCCCAGGACGCGGCCATGGTCAGCCCTGGGGCAGAGGGACCATGACCATCCAAAGTAAACCTCAGGCCTTCCGCCAGGGCTTGAACGGGCCTCTGCGGCGCCCCCCCGCTCCCCGCTCCCCGCTCCTCTCCCCACCCACAGCCAGCAGCACCATTCCCAGCCCCAGTCCCAAAGGTACAGAAACATACCCACCAAGGGCCTTGCAGATTCCGATCCTGGCTCTGCACCTCAGCAGAGAGCAGAGCTGCCTGGAAGCCCCAAAGGCAGCGTGAGAGGGAGGAAGACCCCCTCTGCCATAACGGTGGACCCAGCATAACCCTCAGCGACGCCGGGCTGAGAAACAGGTCCTAACCTGCACTAGAGCCCGGACACATCCCAGGGCCCAGAACAAGTCCACCCCCTGCCCTGTCTCAGCCAAGGGGCGGCAGGCCATGGAGCAGAGGCAAACAGCATCCCTCAACATCCTGCTACAGAGGCCCTGAGAACCACCCGTCAGAGACACTCTCACCAGCCGGCAAACCCCCCCTGCAATCCAAGCTCCTACAAACCGAAGTCACCTGAGATAAATACGCTAGATTATGCCACTTTGACCCATTAGTAACTGATGTGCAACCCCTGGAGGGAGGGAGGGTGGGGGGAGACGGAGGGCTCCTCTTCCTGTGCAGCCCCAGCCTCACCCCCCACCGGGGCCGCCCAGAGCCACGCTCCACGCTCGTCCTCCTGCCCACGTGCTTCACCTGGCCACTCCGACCTGCTCACGACACACACGAATGTCCTCCACAGGGGCGCAGATCCACGCCGTCCCTCACGCCCCCTCACAGCACGCGATCACCGGCACGTACCTGCCTGCCCTCACCGACACGGGGCCGCCCCTGCCGAGACACACAGGCAACATCGCGGAGGCCCAGCCTGCCTCCCTCGGGTGTCTGCGGGCACCCGCTGAGGCTCCCTATTGGGAGGCAGCATGGGGGCCAGCCTGGGGGATTCCTCAGAGACCCATCCAGGCGGTCCCATACCATCCTGGAGAGCTACAGAAAGAGAACCCAGATTTATAAAGGGACAAATGAGCCTGAACAGCAGCGACCAGGAGAGAAGGCCCCATTCACAAACCTCCCTCCTCAGGAAGTCAGGGGCCGTCAGCACGAAGCCCTCCATTGTTGGAGGCTCCCGGCCGTGAGCAGATCCCCTGCACCGCCGGGTGCCCCCTCAGCCCGCGCCCACCTCTCACCCCACAGAAGACGTCTTCCCCTGCAAAGACTGTGGCATCTGGTACCGAAGCGAGCGGAACCTGCAAGCCCACCTGCTCTACTACTGTGCCAGCCGCCAGAGCACCGGCTCCACGGCCACAGCTGCCGCCGACGAGAAGCCCAAGGAGACTTACCCCAACGAGCGCGTCTGCCCCTTCCCCCAGTGCCGCAAGAGCTGCCCCAGCGCCAGCTCCCTGGAGATCCACATGCGCAGCCACAGCGGTGAGGCCCCAGGCCCCCTCCCCGAGCCCTCATGTGCAGTGGGGGGCCCGCCCTGCCACAGGGACGCCCACGTGGTCCTCCTACCGCACCTCACAATGCTCCCCAGGTACACGGCCCACCTGTGCTCATCGGAACGGCCACAGTCCCGGGAGACAAGGGGCAGAGGAGGCAGGGTTTAAACAGACCCCCCCCCCCATGNCACAGGTCCTTGGCCAGCTGGGCTCCAGGAGCCCACCCCTCACTCAGCCCTGTGTTCCAGGAGAACGCCCCTTTGTATGTCTGATCTGCCTGTCGGCCTTTACCACCAAGGCCAACTGTGAGCGGCACCTCAAGGTGCACACAGACACGCTGAGCGGTAGGTGGGGGCTGGGAAGGGGCCGGGGGGGGGGGGCACCCCACCCCAGGGTCCTGACTGCATAGCCTGCCTGCAGGTGTCTGCCACAGCTGTGGCTTCATCTCCACCACAAGGGACATCCTGTACAGCCACCTGGTGACCAGCCACATGGTCTGCCAGCCAGGCTCCAAGGCTGAGATGTACTCCCCAGGGGCCTGCCACCCCACTGCCAAGCTCCCCCCAGGTGAGGCCCTGGGCTCCCCATGAGCACTGGGGGGGGGGGTTGTCCTAATGGCAACCAGGGGTGAATTTCAATCTTGGCCCTCCACCACCTCTGCCCAGTCCAGCTCTCCCCTTCCCGCCCTACCCCTCCCTCAGGTCTGGCCCAGGTAGGTCCTGCACCAGCCCTGAAGGGTGGCCCCTGGGGTCTCCCTGCAGACAGTCTAGCCAGCTTCCAGCAGCACACCACCCTGCACAGCTCTCTGGCTTCTGCCGACCTGGGCCTGGCGCCCACCCCATCGCCAGGACTGGACAGGAAAGCCCTGGCCGAGGCCACCAATGGAGAAGCCAAACCCGCCCCCCAGAACGGGGGCAGCAGCGAGCCCCCGGCGGCGCCCCGGCCCATCAAGACGGAGGCTGCAACTGAGGAGTCCGAGGCAGAGCCAGGGCCCCCGACCGCATCGCGGACACCCTCACCGCGCAGCCCCACTCCCGCCAGGGTGAAGGCCGAGCTGTCCAGCCCCACACCCGGCTCCAGCCCTGGCCCGGGTGAGCTGGGGCTGGCGGCCGGGGCCCTCTTCCTGCCTCAGTTCCCCGCGGCGCCCCCGGCCTCAGAGATACTGGCCAAAATGTCCGAGCTGGTGCACAGCCGGCTGCAGGCGGGCGCTGGGGCCCAGGCTGGCCTCTTCGCGGGGGCCCCCAAGGGCGCCACGTGCTTCGAGTGCGACATCACCTTCAACAACGTCAACAACTTCTATGTGCACAAACGCCTCTACTGCTCTGGCCGCCGCCCGCCCGACGACGCGCCCCCAGCGCGCAGGGCTAAGGTGCCCCCGGCCCCCAACCGCGCGCCCCCCGGCCCACCGCCCCCCGAGGCCGACACGGGGCGCGCATCGCCAGGCTCTGGGGCGCGCGAGGACGAGGCAGGGAGCGCAGCCACACCCGAGGCCGAGGGCGAGGCCGAAGGGGGCGGCCGGGGCCGGGGCCAGGAGGGCAGCCCGGGCAGCCCGAGCCCGGGCAGCGGGGCGGACGACAACGACGACCCCCGCCGGACGCTGTGCGAGGCCTGCAACATCCGCTTCAGCCGCCACGAGACCTACACGGTGCACAAGCGCTACTACTGCGCCTCGGCGTCGACGCCGCCGCGCCGCCGCGACCGCCGGACCCCGGCACGCCACGTACTCCCCGAGCACCCGTCGCGCGCCATGCGCGCGCGCGAGCGCCGCAAAGCTGTGCACGGCTTCGTGCCGGGCAGGCTCCGCCTCCCGGCCCCGCCCCCGCGCCGCTCGGCCCCGCCCCCGAGCCTCCCAAGTCGCCGTCGCCCCGGCCCGGAAGCGGAAGCGGAAGCGGAAGCAGCGGGCCCGAAGCGGTCGAAGGCCCCATCGACCTGAGCAAGAAGCCGCGGCGGCAGGCACCGGCGCCCGCCCCCGGCCTGCCCGCGCTGGCAGACTACCACGAGTGCACGGCCTGCCGCGTGAGCTTCCACAGCCTCGAGGCCTACCTGGCGCACAAGAAGTTCTCGTGCCCCGCCGCCCCGCGCCTCCTGCGCGCGCCCGCCGAGGCCGCCGCCGGCGCCGCGTCGTGCCTGCCCGCCCTTAGCGGCGTGGTCCGCGGCGACCTCATCGAGCACTTCCGCCTGGCGCACGGCCTGCTGCTGGGCCAGCCCCCCGCCGGCCCCGGCGCCCGACCGCCCTCGCCCGCCGCCCCCCGCGATGGCCTCAACGGCCAGGAGCCACGGGAGCCGGCCCCCGGTGCGGCCGACGGCAGCCCCCGGCCCGGCCCGCCGCCGTCCCCGAGCCCCGAGGCGGTGCTGCCACCCCCGCCGACACCCCCTTCCCACTCGGACAAGGGCGTCCAGACCCCCGGCAAGGGGGCGCCGGCGCCCGCGCCGCCCGGCAGCCACCGGTACTGCCGCCTGTGCAACATCAAGTTCAGCAGCCTGTCCACCTTCATCGCCCACAAGAAGTATTACTGCTCCTCGCACGCGGCCGAGCACGTCAAGTGAGCGGCCGCCACACTACAGCCCGGGCCGCGGGCCGGGGCGCGCCGGGCGCAGGCCTCGGTGTGGGGGCTGCCGCGGACAGCACCTGCCCGGACCCTTGGCACTTAATAAAGAAGTTCAGTTTGAGGAGCACAGTAGCGCAGCGGCCTGGTTCTCTGAGCTCGGGGGGCCTGGGGGGGTGGGGGCGCGCACAGGGCCGCCCTTCGGGTGCTGGCTGTGCCCGGGGCGCCGACAGCCTCACGGCCACCGCCGTCGGGAGCGCGCCCGTAGGCCACGTAGTTAGTGGCCCTAAGTGCTGGACCTAACCCCCGGTCGGTCTGATGCCTCAGCACACCCTGCAGACCTCTCTGGACCCACGTGGGGCACCCGGGAGCGGGCACTGCCCTGGTGGGCCCTCTGCTGCTGCTGCCGTCCAGGATGCTACCAGAAGCTCTGGGTTGGCCACCAGATACCAAAGGGAAGGACTGCATACTGGCCAGCCAACCGGACGGCGAAGCCCTGTGCTTGCCAAGGCTAGTGGGGAGGGAAGGGACAATGAGGCAGTCGACAGGCACCAGGGGACGGTGGGCAGGGGAAGGGGCACTGGGCCCCACAGCACCCATGCGGCCATCGGGAGCCAAATCCTGAGCTGGGGGTAGCCTGGCACCTGTGGGGGCTACGTGGGGATGTGAGGGATGGCGGCCCCCACCCCAGTGTGCCGAGCTGGTACCGTGGGAAGTACGTGGGTCACGTCAGGACGGGGTGGCCACACCCAAGCAGAGTCCAGCCCTGGACTTGTCACCCTGCAGCCTGCTGTCCCTGCTAGAAAACACCCATCAGTCCTTTTCCAACTTTGCTTGAAGGAGCAGAGTGTTTCTTCCAAACATGTTTACCCCACGGCCTATGGTGGACAGAAGTGAACTCTGACCTTCGACCCTTCTCTGTCTCAACATAACAGAGGTGCTTCCTGTCGTCCACTCAGGCTCACTCTCCCTGCTCAAGGCACGTGTCTCTTCCACCCAGCCCTCGTGGGGCTACGGAGCATGTGTTTCGACCAGATCAGCAGCGGGCATCATCCACAGGCCCCCTCCCGTCTGACACACGCCCCCTCGCACTGGTCCTGAGGCCCCGGGCCTGACCAGATAGGGCCGCGGCAGTCAGGGCTCCCACACCCTCCTAGGGCCCCCCCTGGGGAAGTCACACTGCCTCCCTGCAGGATGCCCCGGCCTCTGCCAGCCGGGGTTGGGGCAGAGGAAGCCCTCAGACCCTCAGCCCTGCTCCTTGTTTGCATTGTTCCGCATGAATTTGCATGGAGAGTTCAAGAGGCTTCACCTCTGAGTCAGACATTACCGACGTCCGTGCGTACTGTTGTTAAAAACCCAAACCTAATCCAAAATGAATTTTACCGTGTATAGATTGGAAAATAAAATTTTTCAGGTGGTGTTGGGGGACATGAGGGATGAGCAACAGATGCTGAAAGGGGAGAAACCCAACACAGACTGCGCGGGATGGGGAGGGCCGCACACAGCAGGGCCTCAGTGCCCCTGTCCGCGGGGGGGGGGGGGGGGGGGGGG
>NW_024424341.1:1245579-1271804 GCF_017311325.1 Ursus maritimus | reverse complement strand
ATCCCAAAGCCCCTTCTCCCCGTTCAGGAGGCAGGCAGACCCTGTGACTCCCGTTCCAGGCCTGGACTGGGGCCGGGCTGACCTCTGGAGCCCATGCCCCCACCCAGGACTCAGGAGCCCCCACCACCACCACCAAGGCTGGGCTTGGAGCCACGAGGTAGTGCCACACCCCTCATTAAGGTCCCTGCACAGGGGTCCTGGGTCACATCACCCCTGTCTCAGGGTTTTCCACCTGGGTTTCCCACCCCCTCCAGACACCATCAGCGGCCATGCCTCCCCCTCGAGCCACCTCCACCTCCCCTGCCCCCACGCTGTCCCAGGGGCAGCCCAGGGACAGCTCAGACCTTCAGGCCCCTCTCCAGGAAGCCTGGTGCTCCCTGCTCCCAGACCACACCCCCAAGCCCACTGCTTCTCCGAACAGGGGGATTCGAGGCTCTCAGGGCCCTCCCCAGGAAGCTCTCCCTGCACACGCTCTTCCCAGGGGCGGGGGCGCACGGATTTCAGTGCCCCTACATCTCTCTCCAGCTCAGCCTTTTCTGAGCACCTGGCCTACCTGTCCCTCCAGAGCCCCACCCCGTGTTCCCCTGCTTCGGCCCAGACACGGCCATCGCCAGCGACCTTTGCTCCTCAAGCCAGTGACGTGTGCCACCCTTAGCCACCCACGCCTCCCTTTCAAGAGCAGCTCTTGATTTCCCCAAGCTCACTTCCCCCATCCGCCACCTGCATCTGGCTCCCAGGTCTGCGGCTTTGCCTTGGTCCTTCCTCAACCACCACTTCCAAACACCATCAGCGGGTCTGACGGGTCCTACTCTGGGGACGGCTGTCGCTTCTCCCTGCCCCATGGACCGTCCACCGCCCCAGCCACCGTGGCTCTTCCCCAGGGCTGTGCTCAGGGGGTGGCCTTGCGCCCTGCTTCAGGCTCTCGGGAGTTCCCGCCGCACAGAGGTGGCCTCCGAGCCCTACTCACCCACCACGCTGCTCCACGCTACCCTGGCCGCCGGGACCCGCTCCCCAGGAAGGGCTGCCTTTCATGGCGCACACAGCACACGGCTCTCCCCTTAGGGACCTTCCCTGACCCTCCATTCTGACACCACAACAGGAGTCACTCCCAGAACCCCTGCCTACCACCCCTTCCCCACGGGCCTCGCCTGCCTTGACCAGTGCCTCCTGGGCACCTGGCATCTGGCCCTGGGAGGGGCACCCAGGTCACTGATGTCATGAGGGAATGAAAGGCCATTGAGTGAGCCAGCCCCACCTGACCACTTCCTGGTCCTGATCCTGTTCTTCCGCCAGTCTCCTGCCTTCGGCTGCCCTCCACACTGTGCCAACCGCATCTCCCTAGAGCCAGCTTTGACCAGGTGACGCCCTGCCACAGCTCCCTAGCACACACAGCACACGGTCCACATTCAAGGTCACCACCTGACCCCATCTCCTCCTAACTGGCCAATCCCCCAGAGTCTGACGTGCAGCCCCACACCCCAGTCATCGCTGTCCACTGCCCTGCGCATCCCAGCGGCCATCCCCACGCTGCCCACTCACTTGGTGTGGGGGAACAGCTGACTCTAGCAATTCCTGCAGGTAGGCATTCCTGACACCAGGGGTCAGCAGCGACTTGTTTCTAGGGGCCAGCAGCCCCATGAGGGGAGCCTGCTGCCCTATCCCGGGCTCCAAGTCTCCTACCCTTCCTTGTTCCCCCCCAGGTGGGGGTGGGAGGCAGTGTGGTCCCAGCTGGGATGGACCACGGGGGACAGAGCGGGCGCAGCCAGCGCAAGAGGGGCCCAGGCTGGGGTGGGGTCCTGGGTGAGGGGAGCACCAGAGAAGGCAGGCCAGCACTAACCAATGCTCCTGAAGCATGCCCGGAGGGTCAGCCTCTGATGGAGGGGCGGGGGCACAACCTGCCGTCACAGGAGCGCCCACCGGATTACAGACAGCCCCTGCCCCGGCACATGACGCCCCCCGCTGGCCTCCCGTCTGCCACCAGGGTCTCCTCCGAAGCCACGGCCGGGCCTTGGGTGCTGACCCGCCCCCACCCTCACCAGGGGCTCTCACTGGAAGCAGCGGCCCTGGGCTTCCCTATACTTCCCTTCCTGTCCAGCCAGAGCCAGCGTCTCCTTGATGGACAGCCACCCTTCCACTCCGGGGGACCACTTCGGAGAGTGTCCCTGAGCCTGGAGAACACACGTTCCAGGCCCCCCGCCAGGCTGAAGCAGGCCCGGGCCGGGTCTGCACACTCTCCCCAGGCAAGCCTGAGAAACGCCCACGCAGCCGGTGCTCAGAGGGGTTAGCACCTTCCTTATCGGTCTAACAGGCGCCTTATCACTGCAGGGAGGGGGACAGGAGGGGTCACCGTGTCAGCCCTTCGGAAGTCGGGGGGGGGGTGGCCAGACCACCACCTGCCCCGCAGAGCCCGTGCCCGATCCCCCCGCCCCGTCCCAGCGCCCCATCCGAACTACCGCTCTGCCATTTGTCCACGCTGCGGCTGAGCCTTCAGACTCCAGACTCCAGGGGAACAGAAGGGCGGGGGGTAGCAGCTCCACCCACGAGGCCGGAAGGACACCCTCCCACCCTCAAGTACAACCTCCCGAAACACCCGGAGTCCTCCCAAACCCCCAAGCACTACTCATGGGAGCTGCGGGAGGCGTCCCCTGTCTTCAGTGCCATGCGGGGGTACGATCCCCATGAGGTCAGCCTCCGCCCCCCCCCCCCGGCTGCCAGGGGCTCTGCTCACGGCGGCCCCACTGAGAGCAGGCGTCCGGGTACAGGCACTCTCACAGGGAGGACAGGGAGCCCCCCTTCCCTGACCGCCGTGTTTGCAGGCAGCACCGGGCCTCCGAGGCTGACAGGGGCTAGCTCTCTCGGGAAGGAGTGGCTCCCACAAACCCACGTGTGGCCGTGGCCCACAGTCTGTCACTGCCGACCATGGTGCTGTCATTCATCCCCTGACCATACGGGGCATCGTGGGCCGCACCCCTGAGCCTGGTGGCACAGACCTCATGGCCTGAGCGCCCAGTGCCCAGGAGGCCCCCCCAGCTCCTCAGTAGGGGCGAAATGCCCACGGAAGTGGCCACAGCATGGGCTCCATGCTCTCGGGTCGACAGGGCCAGCCGCAGTGACCCTCCTGCCATTGCAGTGGCGGAGGCCGACCCTGGTCCCAGCAAGGCCAGCCGGGACGGTCTGGAAAGGCTGGTAGAGTCCGGCCATCAGGGACGGCCACCGCGTACCTTCACGAGGTCAGAGGTCAGATCGGTGGGGGGGATATCAGAGAACAAGAAAGAAACTCGAAACTCTGCCTGTCGAGACCCTAAATATTTTAAAAGCTTTGTGCAGCAGGAGGGAGGAGAGGGGGCCGCCCGGCTGGCTGTGGGCTCTGGCCCATAGGTGCCGCCATGCGCCCTATTTCCAAGGACTCCAAATGTATAACCTCATACAACCCCAGAATCTGAGGACTGCAATTTTTAGAGACGCAGGTGACCCTGACCGCCCACCCCGGGGGAGTGGGGGGGAGGGGACGCAGATCACTAAGTCAGAATCAAAGCAGAGGCTGCATGATCAAGGGAGAGCCGTGCCCCAGGCACTCCAGGCACAGGGCAAACCCCTTCCCCCGCTTACGCGGACTCCTAGGGCCAAGCCCGTCCCGTCTCCGAGGGACTACGGCCCAGGCTCAGCAGAAGACACAGGATGAAGCCCAGCTGTGGTGTGGTTGGTCCCAAAGGTCTGTCACTCCTTTGACCACAGCAACCCAGATGACCTTGATCCATCCCCAGTCCGCGGGGCCCCACCAACCCCACATCCAAAGAATTCTCCACAGCCCTTAGAATTCCACCGTTCGGAACTCTCTGGTCAGTCCCACGGCAAGAAAAGCAGTGGACGTGCCGAGCTGTCCGCGGATCCTCGGAAACAAAACCCAGCCCAGAAGAGGCCCAGCCTCAGCCCAGGCCGTGGACAGAACGTGCTCCATGGAGAGGACGTGCTCCTTCAGAGGTCCTCCTTGCCCCCGCCTCGAGCCACCGTCCCCGCACGGAGAGAAGAGAGAGCCAGCCTGGGGCCCGGCCCACCCACAGCCGCTGGGGCATCTGCCACCACAGCCCACGCCCTGCCCTCTGCCAACCACGCCACATGGACACACCCTGCCCATGGCGACGATGGGCACAGCCGACCGCGTTAGTTCGTAGAAGGAGCCCTGTACCAGAAGCCCTCGGCGCTCGGGCTGGAGCTGCCTGTCCCTCTGTGGGTTTTCCCGGGCTTCCTGAATGTCACCTTCACACTTGCCCAGGGGCCCCTGTGGTGACATCAGCTTGCAGGCAGGTTCCTAGCACCTGACAGTGAGAAAGGCCGCAGTGTCCCCGTGGGCAGCCCAGGCTCCCCGCAGCTGGTGTGAATGGCGGTTCGGGCCGGAGCCAGACCAGCACTTCATTAGGTCCTGCTTGAAACGGAGGCGGCTCTCAGCTCCACAGAAATCCCATCTCAACACTCCGGGGTACGACAGCTCTGTGAGTCAGCACAGAAATCTTAGCAACGACACAGCGGGGGAAGGCAAGGTGCACAAGGGTGCATACGCAGCTGTGGATTCCAATACAGGCCCCCAGGCTAGGAACCGGGTGTGGGGGCAGAATCCTTCCTCAAAGCCGTCCACGTCCTACTCCCCAGAACCTGCGAATTATGATGCCTACACCGAAAAGGGACTCAAGGTTGCTAGTCAGATGATCTTGAGGTGGGGGACCATCCCAGGGGGACAAGCACGCACAGCGAGCAAGGCCCAGGCCGACTGGCCAGGCAGCACAGCGAGCCTCCTGGTGACCCAGGCTTGGCTGGGATGGGAAGGAACCAGCCACACTTTCCCCCAACCCTGGGCTGCTGTGTTCTGTTGGAACCTGGAAGCCCCCAGATTCAACACTCCCACCCGGGGGTTCCCTGAGTTAGCAGCAAGCCGGAAGCAAGATGACGCCTGAAATCCTACAGACGACAGAGCTCAGTCCTTGGCCCCTGCACAGCGTGGGTGAGCTCCCCCTCTAGTTGTTTGTGGCCCCAGGCAAACGGGGTTAGCCAGAGCTCCAATCCATAACCCTCGTCCACCTCAGCTGGTAAGAACGAAGGCATGGCCCCTGCAGAGAGGCGGGTAGGGGGCAGGGAGGCAGAGAGACTCCCGCCCAGACGCTCTGTGCTTGGATCGCAGGCTCTGCGGGGCCACAACCCACAACCAGAAACAGCTCAGTACCAGCAGCAGCAGCTGCCAGGCGCCCCGGCTGCCTTACCAAGACCGCGTGGGAAGGAAAAAGGAAACACCACCTCTGCCGCGTCTTCCCATCAGAGTGCTCTCCAGGGAACCCCAGGGAGACCCAGAGCCCCCCTCCCCCCCCCCCAGGGTCTGCAAGATCCTAGCCTGACCCACCGCGCACCGATACCATGGCCGCAGATCAAGGCTGCGGCCAGACCCAAGCTCGCAGGGAAACAGCACAACCCAGTTTCGGTTAAGAATCTCTGATGACGCAGTAAAAATTGTTAATTGTACTAAATCTGAACGGTTGAGCACAGTTTTTTTACTGCGCGATGAGCTAGAAAGCTCATGACGGCTGCCTCGAGGAGAAGCCCGGAGAGCAGGGCTGAGTGCTGAGTCCCCGATGTTCCCAGGGCCCGTCACTGCCTGTCGCCCAGAGCAGACTTGGGCAGCGGGAAGACATTCTGAAATGTGAACAGCTCGCCTGTTGCTTCGAGGAAGACCGTGGGGAGCAGTACCCTCACATTGAGACTGGAGCTTTCGACTGAAAATGAGAATTTGGGGACGCTTCCATCCATCACTGGACAGCTTCTCAATGTTGAAAGACTTTCCTGGCGAGACGGGGAGAAATAGCAACTTGTTCCTTTTCTTTACGTCGTGGGATGAAGGTGGTCCCCTCGGGAAGCTCTGGGTGACTCAGGGAGCCCACGTCTTCCCCACGACAGACGCAGGGTGCTCCAGGATCACGTGGGCGGGAGACTCACCCGCGGCGAGGTAACAGACACGCCAGCCCACGAGGCGGGGTGACGACAGCCGGCTTCTCTTCAGAAAACGGCCGAGTCCAGAAGACCGCGACGTCCGGTTTCTAAAGAAGGGAAGGACATTCTAACACCGTCCGCCCACGCTTCTAGACCCAGTGGAAACGTCCTTCCAGAACAGGAGCCCGACACTCATTCTGGGACACACGGAAGCCGACCGTGAACTGGTGAAGTTCCTCAGGCAGAAGGGAAGGGAGACCAGCGGGAACCGGGGTCCGCAGGGTGAAAGCAGAAACCCAAAACCCGCTTCTCATCCTGGCCTTACACTTTCTGAAAGTCAAATGCCAAAATCAAAGGTGACCGTGGCGTATCTGGGTGTGTGGTGTACGGAGGGGTGAGACTGTCAGCTTCCCCTGCGTGAAGCTCCCCAATTCTCAGAGCCAGTGAGCCCACGGCGGACCCTGCTGCCAACGTGGGGGACCCCGACGCCAACGCGGGGGAGGCTGGCCTCACAGTTCCAGTCGGGGGGCCTGCGCGTACCCCCAACGCCTGCGGAGTGAATGTCACTGACCTTCCCAGGTGGCCACCTTCCCAGGCGGGTGCTGGGGGCTCAGGGAGGGGATAACGCCCACGTACAGACCACACCCGGCAAGCGGTCCTCCATCGGGACACGCGACCCTCAGCAAGGGAAGAAAACAAACAGCCCTCCCGTGCAGAGGAAGGCGGGTGTGATGACAGAGCCCAGACACAGGTCCTAGGAAGGGCATGAGGGTTAGCAGACCACCTGCCCGGCGGAGCAAAGGGTCCACACATTCAACACTCAGCCGTCCGCACTATGAGCGAGAAAACCAGAGTGTTGGGTTGACGCCCGAGCCACCAAATCGCCAGAGCCTTGAGGTGCTGGTGGGCAGCTGAGGAAACCCCCGGACACAAGAGGGACCGTGTGGGCACGCGGCTCCCCTGGGACGAGGTGGCTGCGAGAGGTGCGCGGGCAGAGGGCCACGGGGACTAGAGTCACAGGAAGGCTCTAGAAGGCCTGAACTCCGTATTCTGACGCCCTGGGATGCCGTGGGGAGAGGACGCAGAACCAGAAGTCAGCCTGGACCTGCCTCTGAGCCCCTTTGCCGGAGGCGTGTCCTGGGGCCCAAACAACAGAGACGTATCCTCTCCCAGTTCGGGGAACAGAGTCCAAAATCGAGGTGCAGGCAGGTCCGTCCCCCCCAAAGCCTCCAGGGACCGTCTGTTCCAGGCCTCTCCTCCCGATGCTGCCCGTGGCCGCCACACCTGGTGTCCCTTGGCGTGCAGACGCATTCCTCTGCTCTGTGTCTCTCAAGGACGCGTCCTCTTCTGGGTCCAACCGTGTCTCACCCGTCTCTTGTAAGGACACACTCACAGGGCTTCGGGGCACCCTGAACAGGGATGACCTTGTCTCGAGCCTTCATTACAGCTGTGAGGATGGATTCCACACAAGGACACGTCGGAGGCTCCATGTGGCCGTGAATTTGGGAAGCCAGGGTTCAGCCTGCTCCGCCCCAGGCCCTGAGAGGGAAGCAGCCTTCCCTGCTCCCCGAGGGGCTTCTGAAATGGCAGGAGGCCACTTCCTCAGCCAATGGTCGGCCCCCAGCCTGTCCTGACCCCACGGCGTGTCCAGGCTGTGAGCAGGACAGTCCTCAGAGACCCTGCCTCCGACCAGCTGGATGACGGGCACTGCACGCCACGCCGCGTGGGTGCGGACGAGCCCCGGGCCCCGACATGTGTGGACGCAGCCCCGTCACAGCCGTAGGAACACGGCAGGAGGTCCCTACGCTTTCGACCACACCGGTGGTTTCCACACTCTGCTCCCAGGGCCTTTGCGGTCCATGAGGCACCTTGGGGGCCGCGGAAGGGGGAGAGCAGGCAGCCCCACCCTCAGGGACCAGAACAGCGCCGTGATCCCACAGCTAAGCAAGAGCAGGACCAGAGAGCACACAGGCTGGCCCATGCCCGCTGCAGAATGACAGTCACGACCTGCCGTAAGGCCGCTCATCCCCTGGACCTCACTGCATCGTCCTGGCCACACTTCAGCCCGGCCCCATCAGCACCCGCGGGGCCCCAGGCATGTGGCCATGGCCGCAGTCCCCCTGCGCGTATCTGGGCGTCTGGCTTCAGATTCAGCCGGCTCTGTGCTTAGCATCCTTGGCCGTGCGTGAGCAGTCCTGCACTCGTGACAGCACGAATCTAGGGCTCTGGGGCAGCCTCGCCCCCACATACGAAAATGAGCCCCTGACTCACCATGGGACAAAGAGGGTGGCCTCCCCCCTCCCCCAGCCTGTACCTCAGTGAGCTGAGTCTACTGCCAGCCAGCCTGCAACACTGGGAGGGAGGGGACAGGAGAGGGGAGAGAGGAGGGAGGGGGGAGAGGGAGAAGAGGGAGGGGAGGAGAAAACGTGGAGGAGGGGGGAGAGAGAGAGGAAGAGGTGGATGGGAGGGAGGACGGAGAGAGGGAAGGAAGAAGGTGGGAGGAAAAGAGGGAGGAGGGAGGAGAAGAGGGAAGAGAGAGGGGAAGAGGGAGGAGGAAGGGGAAGAGGGAGGAGGGAGGGGAGGAAAAAGGAAGAAGGAGAGAAAAAGGGAGAAGGGAAGAAAAAAGGAGGGAGGAGGGGAGAGAAGAAGGGGAAGGAGGAAGCAGGGAGTAGGGAGAGGAAGGGGAAGGAGGGAGGAAAGAGGAGGGAGAGGAAGGGGGAGGGAGGGGGGAGGGAGGGGAGAGGAAGGGGGAGGGAGGGAGGGAGGAAAAGGAGGGAGGAAGTAGGGAAGAAGAAGGAGGGAGAGGAAGGGGGAGGGAGGGAAGAGGAGGGAGGAAGCAGGGAAGGAGGAGGAGGGAGAGGAAGAGGGGAGGAAGAGGAAGAGCAGGGAGGAAGCAGGGAGGAGAGAGGGAAGAGGGAAGAATGTGGGGTCCCCCACCACCACCCCACCTGCTACTGGAGGTGATGGGTGAAGGGCACGCAGACAGGGCGCCCCGCGTGGGCCTGGGGGTAGGCCCCCACCCTCCGGAGCCAGGGGCTCACTGACTGCTTCCCTTGCCCTCCAAGGGGACAGCTGAGCCCCCAAGCCCTGGACCGTCCGGCCCCAACGTGCAGACCCTCAGTGTCTCGGAATGATGCTGGGAGCCTGAGGCAGCCATCTGTCCAGCAGCTTTACTGAGCTGCCACCTGCCTGCCGCACAACCCGCCCACTTAGGTGGGCGACTCAGTGGCCATCAGCACCACAAGGAGCCCCGTGCCCCTCAGCCGGGCCCCCTGGCCTGTCCCCTCCCCAGCCCCGGGCCACCTGCGTTCTGACTCTGTGGACCTGCCTGTTGTGGGCACCTCGCGGACGTGGATCCCAAGTTCGCGGCCCTTGTGGCCTGCTCCCCCAGCGGTCCTCCAGGCTGCGGCGCATGTCAGAGCCTCACGGGTTTAGGGCTGGACGCGACTGCATTGTGCAGATGGACCGCATCTCAGTCGTTCATTAGGTACCAGACGCTGCGCTGTTGGCGCTGTTTCGCTGTTACTAATGACGTCGGCACAAACACCGTGTGCGAGCGTTCGCGTGGACATCGGTCTGTTTCCACCTGGGTGGACGCGCAGCAGTGGGGAATCGAGGGTCACCTTCGCAGGACCCGGCAGGCGGTCCAGCACGCGGCTGCCCCCCTCTGCATCGCCAGCTGCCGTGTGCGAGGTCCTGCCGTCCTTGCGGGAGTGAGGCGGGGTCTCACGTGGGTCTTGATGTGCGTTTCCCTGATGGCTCTTGGCCGTCCGTGTAACTGGAGAAACGTCTGTGCAGACCCTTTGTCCCTACCAAGTTTACGTTCGTCTTGAAGGGACAGCAACTGAAGATCATCTGAGTCTAAAAATGGTAAGAACTACCTCTGGCCTCAGACACCCGGCTCGCTCCCTCCTTGGCCCCTCCCAGCCGCCCGACGTCGGCATTCATCTCCAGGGCCTCGTGCCCTCCCCATCCGACAGGTAATGAAGGAGCGACCCTGTCCACGTCCGTGGGCCCCGGGGAGTCAGGCGTTCAGGAATGAATGCCCTCTTCCCGAGGGACGGGAGCAGAGTGGGGGCACACTTGTTCCCACAGACAGATTGGGGGGGTGCTCAGAGGGACAGGAGGGCAGGGACACAGCAATGCAGACAGGTGACCTTGGTGGGCCTCCGAGGCCCAGGGGTTGGAGCTGCAGGCCAACTCCCTGGGGGGGCCCGGGGGGCTCTGTTGGTGGCGTGGGGCGAGGAGCCTGCTTAAGAATCTCTCTCTCCCTCCCCCACTGCCCCTTGCCCCTCTTTCTAGAAAAAACAGAAAACAAAGGCTGACTCCCTAAGCCTCCCTGCCTGGTCTGTAAGTGGGAGGGTGCCACTGGCCCCACAGGCCGCTGGCTCCAACCACACACCCCCAGATCAGGGGCAGACTCGCTGTCATCCTCAAAGACTGCTCCCCCCACCAGGGCCAATGCCCCACTTTACCCCCTCGCCTCCCTCAGGGTCTGGCGCCTTCCTCCCACACAGCGTGGGCCGTGGAACCCTGAGGACCCTCCTTTACTCCAGCTCAGAGTGGGACTGCTGCTCGATGGACCCCTGGGTGGCCCAGTCTGGGGGGGCCCGCCTGCCCACTGCCCCTGCTATCTGGCTGCGCCGACAGCTGGGCCCCCAGTCCCTCCCTCCCTGCCAGGGCCTCCGGGGCCCATCCGAGGGGGTCGGCACTGGGTCTCGGAGCTGGACGCTGGAAGGACCAGCCCCCACCACAGGGTCTCAGACTTCAGAAATTCACCAACCAGGGAATGGTCAGCAACCACTTTGGGATACACGGACCCTGACCTCTTTCTTTTCTGTTTTCCAGATACTGATTGTTTTAACTACTGGCTAATCATTTCGGTGTTTCCTAATAACACATTTTAACATCAAAAATGTTGCAAAGACAGAACTCAGAACAAAAGACAGTTTTTTATAAAAAAATTAATTGAACTTCGCGAAATCCCCGACTTGCCTTTTTCTCATTTCTCGGCAGCCCGATGAAACCATTCACACAAAAGCACAGGTCCACGGATCAGGGTTTGGGAACATCTGCTCCCATCAGAACACTTCCAGCCCCCACTTTGTTTTACGGAAGAAGAAACAGAAGGTCCTAGTGGTTGAAGGTGCAGGCAGCTTCAGCACCAGGCGGGACCTCCCCCCGCCCCATGCTGCTCTAACTGCGTCACAAATATCACAAATGGGCTGTCAAATCCTCCCGCTTTAGCCAGAAGCCACGAAAACTCGCGTGACAGAGAAGAGACGAGGCTTGGGTTTCGAAATATCCTAAAAATACCAGGCAGAATAAAGTCAGTTTCTCCATCTAAAAATAGGTCCCATGTCAGAGTCCACTGCACAAAAGGAGTCATCCTGCTGTCTCGTTTTAACTGTAATGTCTGAACACTGTGACTTTCAGTCATTCGATCAAAACAACAGAGGCCAGTCGCCTCCACTCCGTGTTAGCTCGTCAGTAACGCGGTTTTCTGGGAAATACGCATTTAAACAGCAGCAAGAACTTCTGGGGTGCTCCGAGGCCTGGGGAAGGGTGAGGTGCCCACGGGGGCTGGGGAGCGGGACATGGAGACCGGGGCACCCCGGGGCCAGCCCTGATCCTGTCCTGGGTGAAGCCTGCAGGCAGCTCCAGGGCCCTGACCGGAACCCCTTGCGCACCGAAACTCTGCGATGCCCTTGCCTCTCCCCAGAAGCACCTGTCCACGGGCGACCTTCCTGACGGCCCCCCACACCCGCTCACTCCCTCAAAGCCCCACCCAAACCCAGCTAGGACGCAAGGGACCTTCCTCCGTCTCCTGCCTGGGGTGCGTCCCGGTTTGGGGTCTCCCACCCCCAGCACCGTGCGTGCCTCTATCCCCCACGCGGCGGACTCCACTCTGCCACCAACGGGGCAGACGCAGCGAGCTCTGACCGGCCCCAGCCGGGCGCTCATCGCCGGGGGACGCTGGGCAGGGACAGCTCTGACTCATGAGGTCGGCAGGGCTGAGCCGTCTCGCCTGCCGTCACCAGCCCAAACCCTGGCGCTCCTGGCTGCCTGTCGTCTTCCCCAGGGACAGGGGACGCGGCCGGGCCATCTCTAGGAAGCAGGGGTTCTGTTGAGGGACACGAGCCAGCAGGGTCGAAGTCCTCTTCCGCTGTGTGCCACCTGCCCACGAGCCCCTGCCCCCCCGCAGCCCCCCACACCTTCCTGCGTGCTGTCCCCTCTGCCTGGGGTGTCCTTCCAGATCTTCCCCACACCACAATCCTGCCCGCTCCTCGGAAACCTCATGTGGGGGCCGTGGTGGGTCGAATCGTGTCCCCCAAAGTGGTATGTCCACGTCCTAAGCCCCATACCTGTGACTGTGGCCATATCTGGAAATAGGGTCTTTGCAGAGATGATCAGGTTAAGAGGGGGTCGTGCTGGGGCAGGGGGGGCCCTGATCCAAACACGGGTGTCCCCCTAAGGGGACAGACACATAGCGCTCCGTGGACAACAGAGGCAGAGCTGGCAGCCACGAGCCAAGCGACTCCGAGGACGGCCCTCCCCACAGCGCTGGGGGAGGAGAGCAGAGCCTGGAGCAGCAGCCTGCCCACACCTGGACCGCAGACGCGCGGCCGGCAGGACGGGAGAGAACACGGTCCTGCTGCGTCGGGCTGCGGGCTGTGGGGCCCTTTCTCCCCGCAGCTGCGGGACACCTGGGGCCCCGTACTTTACACCCGGAATGACTGCGGCTTACATGCACATTTTACCCCCACATCGGACACAAGGCATTTCCGATGGCGGCGCGGGCAGCTGGCACCGCGTCAGCAGCCGGGGCAGTGGGTGAGGCTCGACTGTAGGACCGCCCATCACACACAAGGACCAGCCCTGGGAGGCTCACGGTCCCAAAGGCCATCACCATGTCTTCTGGCCTTTTCCTCAAAGCCACACTCTAGGCATAGCTAGCGAAGGGACGCTTTCGCCTGTCCCTCGAAGCTGCTACGGAAAAATGGTGAAACAGGCACGTGGAGGCCGTGGCCTTCGCCGTTCGAGAAGGCCACACGCGGACACATCACGCCAGCACAGTTAACAGATATAAAGTGTTGACAGCCCCCCAGCGAGGAGAGCAGGTGTCCGAACGGGTCACTGGGGGCCCCTGGTTAGACCAGGACACTGTCCCTGTAGGATTTTCCACCCCCCAGGGGCCTCTGCAGCCCCCTGACCCCTGTACAGGTCAGGCCTCGCCCTGGAGGCTCACCCCGTGCCGGTGACGTGATGCCCAGGAACCCTCGCCCGCCCCCCGTCAGGCTCCACCAGGACAGGCACACCTGTGTCCCCTCACAGACAGTGCAAACGGGAGCGAGAGAGTGAACGAAGGGCTCCCGCTTCCGGCTGGGTCTGTTCCATCCACACTGGCTCCAGCCCCCTCCCGGACGGCCCCCGTCTGACCCAGCCCTGCCTGCTACCCCCACCGCCTGCACCCCTCCCCGTGTTCCTCACCTCCAGCCAGCCCGGCTGCCCCACAGCCTCCCCCCCAGTAGCGTCAAAACTTCCTCCACCTCCTTCTGCCAACAGTGACTGTTTCCATCTCGCTGAGTTATGGCTGCATGGAGCACATCACCTTTCGGCAGAATTTCGTCTGAATTCCCACTTTTCTGTCCCAGATCTAAATACCCCTCCTCTCTGCCTCTCACGCCAGGGGCTTTCTCTCCCGTCTCCCTGTGCCCTGGGCCCTCGAAGCTCCTAGGCTTTGCCTGCAAGGTGAGAGTTCACGGGGGTTCATGGTCTCGTGTCTCACCCAGTGTCCCCGGAGCCCAGGCCGAGGTGCACGCAGCTCACGTCAGACTTTGTGGACACCGGGGCCTTACGTCCATCACAGCAGCGCCCGCGAGCATCCAGCATCTGCTAAGGGGACCCAAGAGGCCCCTCGACGCACTTGGCGTGGCTGGTCCTGGTTCCAGAGCAGAGCAAGGGACCAGGGGCCCCCTCAGAGCACATCTGACGGGGCTCCCCCTTTCTAAACACCTGTTTGCTGCGGAGAAATACACGACAGGCCTGACCACCTTCACTGCTCCCAAGTGTGCAGCCCCGGGGCTCCCGGTACACTCACAGCACCACACAGCCACCTCTGTCCGTCCACGGGACGTTTCCATCTTCCCAAATGCCATCCCCATGAGACCCTAACCCCCGGCCCCAGGAACCCGTCTATTCCTGGCTCTGTGGAGCTTACTCCACCGGGGACCCCGTGCAAGTGGGATCTTGCCATGTCTGTCCTCTGCGAGGGGCTGACCTCACGGAGCATCGTGGCCTCCGGGTCCACCCATGCTGTGGCAGGTGTCAGAACAGCCTTCCTTTTTAAGGCCGAGTAACGTTGCACCACGTGAAGGGACCACACTTTGCTTAGAGCTTCATCCAAAAACGGACACAAGTCGCTTCCACCCTCTGGCTGTTGTGAGCAACGCTCTTGGGAATGTGGGGTGCGAAGAGCTCTCCAAGACCCTGCTTCCAAACCTCACGGGCGTGAACCCAGTCGTGGAACTGCCGGGTCATGTGGTAATTCCGTGTTTATTTTTTTAGGAACTACCACACTGTTTCCCACAGCCGCACCCCCTTGCGTTCCTCGCAGGGCACAAAGTTCCCGGTTTCTCCACATCCTTGCCAGGCTTGACTTTCGGGCGGCCACCCTCAGCGCTGAGGGGCGGTGCCCGCTGATGCGTGACGTGGACCGTCTCCTCGTGTGCTCGCGAGCCGCTTGGACGTCTTCTCCAGAGAAACCTGGATTCAAGTCCTTCGCCCGTTTCTGCATGGGATGTCTGGTTTTGCGGTTGGGTTTCAATCTGTGGTCAGATCAGTGGTTTTCTCCCTTTCTGCAGACCGTGTCCTGGGAAGCCCACCTTGGACCCTAGCAGACGCACCTGCTGGCCCGCAGTGCAGCTGAGCACGGGCAGACCGAGGGCTCGCTCCGGCCGAGCAGGCTCCCGGGACACAAGTCGCTACCAAGGCGCGCCATCCATCGCTGCAGCCCCACCGTGAAGCCCCCCAGCCCCACCGATTTGTGCACCGTGGTTTACAAGCACTTCTAACCAGAATTTCCCCTTCTGACCTCACGAGGAGGCCAGGCCTTCATTCCCACGTGGACGCTCAGCCCTGTTTCATGCTGAAAGCCGCCCACTTTGAGGAGCTCACCAAGGCCAGGCTGCTACCAAGCACTGAGAGTACAGCGTCTCCTTCAAGGGCACCCGGGGAGGCTCTGCTCGCAGCCCCACTGACAGGGAATGGACGGCAAAGCTCCGACGACTCAGGCAGCTCGTCACCGGGCTCACAAGTGGGGCATGGGGACAGCGAGTGGGTCAGATGTCAACCCAGCCTGAGCTGACCACCTGCAGCAGAAAGAGAAATGAAGGCACAGACACACCCAGAGCCACATGAGCGCGCGCCAAGGGGCCACGGTTCTTACTCCTCATCGCCTCATAGCGTGGAGCACAGACCACGGGGTGGCCTCGGATCAGAATCTGGTCCTTCACACTTGCTGTCCGTGGAGTAGTAACCCCGAAAATAGATGCTCACCCCAGAACCAACAAATGTGACCTTCTTTGGAAAAAGGGTCTCTGCAGATGTGACTGAATCAGAGGTCTTGAGAGGTGGCGATTATGCTGGACCCTCCGGGGGACCCGATGTCATGTCACGTCACAGGACGGAGGCAGGGGGAGACGAGACACACAGAAGCCAGAGGCTGTGTGACAACAAAGGCAGAGACTGGGGGCACTTGGTCACCGCCCAGGGACGCCTGGAGCCCCCGAAGTCCCCCGGGAGCTGGGAGATGCGGGACGGACCCTGTCCTCGAGCCTCAGAGGGAGCGTGGCCTGCGGCACCTGGGTTTCAACCCAGTGGGCCTGATTTCAGACTCAGGCCTCCAGAACAGTGAGCGTCTCCACTGCCGCTGCTCCGAGCCCCCGGTTTGGGTATTTTGTCGTAGCAGCCCCGGAACAGAGGCACTCCCGCGTTCCTGACCACGAAGTGGGTTTCAGAGGTGCTGAACCAACTGGCAGGAAGGACAGGCAGCTCAGCTCACGGGACTGGTCTGGATTCGGATTGTGTTGTTCACGCTCTAAGCTAGAGCTGGAGATGCCCGGCCGTGGCGGGGGCCGTGGCTGAGCCCCCAGGACCCTGCGCAGCCTGGCCCTCCCCAGGGACACTTGAGGGCCAGGAGGGCCGAGAGGCGGGCAGTGGTGGCCGCCCTCCACTGGTCCAGCAGGACGAGGAGCCCTGCCTGCCCTCCAGGATGACAAAGCCCACAGCAGGTGCCTCTCCGTTCCCAGGACACACGCACTGCCAGCAAGCCGAGGGGGACACCAGGAGCATCCCAGATCCGGGCGAGGCCTTGCCGTGGTAGATGCTGTCTGTGAGCGTCAGGACTGCCAGGCCTGGACTGTGGCCCGTGTGCGACCTTGGGCCAGTCCCTTCCTCGCCTCGGACCTCAGCTTCCCCGCTGTGAAATGAGAGCTCCATTCTGCTTCATGGTCCTCAGCCCACGGGCAGGGACCAGGGGCCTGGTGGCTACAGAGTGTTTCCGAGTCCAGTGCAGCTCGCCTGATGCCTCGCGGACATTGCTGTTCAGCAACCACGTCGGGTGGGGCTCGCAGTCAACTTATTAAAGATTCAGAATCCTTGAAGAGTGGAGAAGGCTGGAAAAGCCAGGAGTGCGGAGGACGCTGGGAGGACAGAGGCCTCAGAGTTGACGGCCCACTGGAGAACGTGGACTGGGGCGCATAGCTCCATGACCGTCGTCTCGCGCCACCATCAGCAGAGCAGCGGCCATCCTGCCCCCGGGTCACGGGGATGGACACCCAAGCACGCTGGCCACGCTCTGTGGGAATGCTAGCTGGAGCACGTCCACGGTGGGAGGCTCTAACTCCCTGATGCCAGAGCGCGGTTGGCGGGGCACGGTGTTCCGGAAGGGCTGTCTCCAGGGCGGGAGCCACGGGAGGGGCTGCCTGAGGCAGCACTCCTGCCACGGGCCCTCTGCTTCTTCTCCCCCTTCCTTCCTCCTCTGAGGGAAGTCCACGTCACGTTGCCCAGCCTCACCCTCAAGTGGACAGTGCTGAGCACCCACCACTCCGTCCCAGACATTTCCACTCCCCCCGAGAGAGGCCGCTGCCCATCGCCGCTCACTCCCTTTCCCCTCCCACTGCCCCGGCCACCGCCGGCCTGCGTGGCTCCTCGATGGAGGACTTTACTGGATGTGTCCTAGAAACGGCATCATAGGCCACGTGGCGCTCTGTGACGGGCCTCTGGGTCCAGCATGCCGTCCAGGTTCCTCCGAGCGGTCACGCATCTGAGCGTTGTCCCTTCTTACGGGCAGGCAGCCCTCCCCCGCCCTCCCCCACCAGGCAGAGCCCCGCACACACTGTGTGTGTCCGCTCGGCCGCTGACGGGCCGGGGACGGCTCCACCTTCCGCATGCGGACACTGTTAAGAGATACTGGCTTCCGGTTTTTCGGGGGCCACCCTGAAGTGGAGCTGAGGGTCCCGTGGCGGTTCTGTTCCACGTTAGGAGCAAGTCTATACTCGCCGAACCGCATGTTTCACCCAAGCAGGCGAGCGGAAGGCACTAAAGGAGACGAGGATGTCACGGGTTCAAGGCTCGGCCTCCAGGGCCCCTGTGCGGCCTCGCTCCCGGGGCGGGGCTGTCCGCTGCCACTGTGCCTCGTCCTCCTGCTTTGCTACCGCGGTAAGGGCTGTACATTTTGGATGACTTCCCTTCTTGTCGCTACAAAACATTAAAAAGAATTCAAGGGGCACCTGGGTGGCTCAGTGGGTTCAGCGTCTGCCTTCAGATCAGGTCGTGACCCGGTCCTGGGATCGAGTCCTACATCAGGCTCCCTGCTCAGCGGGGAGTCTGCTTCTTCCTCTCCCCTGCCCCCACCCTGTTCATGCTCACTCGTGAGCTCTCACTCAAATAAATAAAATTAAAAAAAAAAAAAAAAAAGAAGAATTCAAGACTTAAAACCACTGGTATTTGTCACTGCCTCACGTAGGACAATCTCCAGGAAAGCCGCGTTCCTTCAGCGTGCGGAGCCCTGAGCGTCAACCTGGAGCTGCAGCCACTTCGTCCCCAAAAAGCAAAGATCCACTTGTAGAAACACAAGACGGGCTGTTTCTGATGTCAGAGACCTTGGGGTTCCGGGGACCACACTTTGAGAACTGCTAGATTAAACACTCACCCAACCCCACCCCTCACCCCAGGTCATGGGCGTCAGCCCTATTTTGCCACAGAAGGAACTGGAGGGTGGGTGACGTTAACGTGGTGCATGCGGAGCCCGGAGCCCACGAGCCTCACGCACCTGGGAGGACACTGGAATCCCGCCCCTCCTGTCTCTGTGGGCAGGAATCTGGGAAGACCACCCACGTCGCACAGGGCCAGGCGGGGGCGGGGGGGGGGGGTCTCTGCAGCCCGCAGCCATGCAAGTCCGGCCCTCCATTCTCACCCCCTCGCCTCTCCCACGGCCTCCCTCCCAGGTCACCTCTATGGAGCCTGGGTCCCCTGCACAGGAGAGGCCTCCACTGGCCCAGGCCACTGAGCTGGGTCCCCGGTGGCCACTCCCCACCAGCGTTCATTCCAGGACTCTCCTCTCTCATCCTCGGACTGCCCAGAGGGCCATTCTCTGCCCCCAAATGAGGAACCGAGGCTCAGAGAGACACTGTGGCCACCCAGCCACTCCCGGCCCGAGCATGGCTCTAACCCACCACCCCCCTCCCTCCGTCTCCCCAGCCTCTGTCCCCCAAGCTCTAATTTGGGGAGCCACCACTGGAGGGTCAAAAGAGGGCTGGGCACAGGCACCTGTCCCCTGTTCCTGCCCAGCACCAGTCCCTCTTGGGCTGGGAGTAGCCCCTCGACCCCAGGCTCAACCACAGGATGGGTTAAAGTTTGGGCAAGTCCCCAGGCCCCTCTCCGTGGGTGACCGAGGCCATGTCACGCCCCCTGGATGCCAGCTTCCCACCTCCTGGACAATTCCTAGAATCTGGACAATTCCAGATCCCTCTGCTTAAGCCACACAGAGTCACAGGCCTGATGGACGCAATCTTGTTTTCCCTGGTGATGCACTGGGAGCTCTGTGCCCTGGCTGGATGGAATGCACCTGCCAAGAACCACCCCCTCCTCCTAGTGCTCCATCACTCGTCCCTCCCCGGCGGCTCCCGCAGCCCGCAGGGGTGACCCAGACCAGAGTCCCCATGCTCCTCATCAGCACCTAGTCCTTGCAGGGAGGAGGAAGGAGAGGTCACCTCTGCTCACAGAAGCAGACATTGGGTGCAGGGTGACAGAGCCTTCAGAAAATGCACCGCCGGGAATGAACAGCTGGTACACCAGGGCGTGAGGGGCAGCAGAGGGTTCTGGAGCTCTCTCGGCTTGGCGGAAGGTGGAGTCCACGTGTTCCGCCACGGGAGCAGGGCAGGGTGCTGTGGCCAGGTGCTGATGGTCAGAGAATGTTCTAGAACCGAGGGAGGCAGCTGGTGCCCTGCCCGCCCCCAGCCGGCCCCTGCGGTGGCTACCTGGCTTCTAGGACAACATGGGGCCACGTACAAGTGTGCAAGACAAGGGGGCTGGGAGCAAATGGGGGGCCATTTGCATGCTGTCAGTCAATCTCCCGGATGAAGGTCCTGCCCCATTTGCATGCTGTCAGTCAATCTCCCGGATGAAGGTCCTGCCCCGCGCATTTCTCTATGATTTAGTTCGTGGGTTCTCAGGCCCACGGACCCCCCAGAACAAGCTCTGTTCACAACATGGAGCAGTGAGAAGACCCCGAGGCCTTGTTCAGGGCAGGGCCTCACCGTGAATGCTCTGACCCAGGCCAGCGTGGCTGCAGACCCGGCCCTGCCCCGACAACCGAGCCCACTTCCACCCCTCACCGCAGCCCCAAGGAAAGGGGCCTCCCCAAGCTCACCTGACCACGCTCACTGCCCAGGTGACACTTGGACCCAGCGTTAGGGGACAATCATGCCGCCAGCATGAGAGACGAGAACTCAAAGCCACAAGCAAACTGCTCACTAACCGCCCCCCCCCCAGCATTTTCAGTCTCAAACGAGAGAAAAGCCACCTCCGAAGTCAACGACTGAGCACAGGTGGGAGGTATTAGGAGGGGTGGGGGGAGAGGCCATCAGGCTGGGAGCTGCGCCCAGGGCTTCCTGGAGGAGGTCCCTGGCAGGGCCCTGAGGGGCAAACCCCCCACGGCTGCTCGCAAAGTCCCCAAAGCGGGGTCAGTCTCCCCTCGGCCGCACACCGCCTGCGCTCCCGGACAAAGCACTCGGTGTTTGCTCGCAGAGACGGAACTGCAAACATGTGTCCTACCTCCACAAGGTCCGGCCGTGGGAGCGCGTCATCCTGTGCTCCTGGGGGACTTCAGGCGGCTCTACCGCCAATGGGTCCGCCCAGTCCCGCGACGACCGAACGCTGTCCTGAACACGCCCGAGTTGCCGGGTGTGGGCAGACAAGGCGTGGGTGAGACTGGCGAAGGGGAATTGGGAGGAAAGGGCCGCGGTGCCTGCTGGGTGCAACGGGCAACGGAGCGGACGCATTAGGCGCACCTGCCTCCCCGCCGGCCGTGGGGGCGGCGCACAAGGAAGAGCCGCGTGGGTCCCGCACACTGACAGCCCGAACTCCGCCCGCCTCCGACAGAGGCCCGTGTGCAGACACGGTGGGGGTGCCCTACTCTGAAGGAGCAGAGGCTGCTTGGAAAGGGGGAAGAGACCAAGAACGTCTTCAGCGCAGAGGACGCCAGACAGAGAACCAGAAGCAGAACCTCGATTCCACTCAGGCCTTTGCAGTAGGGAGAGCTCCGTGGGGCTGAAGGCCTTGTGTCCTGGCAGGTGGTTCTGTCCTGGGCTCGTGCAGGGAGGAACAGACAGTGACAGGTGGGTGGTGTGCTGGGGTCAGACAAGCTGGGCTTGTCTTGCCATCAGGGGAGCCTGGGTCCGCTGATCCGGAGACGGTCTCCACGTCTAGCTGGTCTCGGCTAATCAGCCATGAGACAGAGGACGGGGAGCTGCAGGGTCTGGCCTGGTCCCAGGTGACCCAGGGGTCATCTGTGGCTCTCGTGGAGCCACGAGGAAGAGCCGACTGGAGTGTCCTGCAAGTCATTAGGGGAAGGGGGTCTCTGCGGCAAGCCGGCCCCCAGGGGACTGTGGAGGCTTCCTCACTGTCCCTGTTTCCTGGCTGCTCAGGCACAGGGGAAGTTCCCCATCATCCTAAGAAGCTCAGAGGGGACCCAGCTGGTCCAGCCATTTCCCCGAAGAAGGCCCACCACCACCCGAGCCCCACACGGTACCAGAAAGCACGCAGCCCCTCGCGCCCCCTCTGTCCTCACAGCTGTGCCCTGGGGGAGAGCACATGCAGCCTCCCCAGGGTCACACGGCCTGTCTGTGCGCCCCAAGCCCTGTCTCCTCCTCACACAGGCCACACACGCCCACAGGAGAGCAGAGCGTGGGATGGCGAGAGCCAAGTGACACTTAATGCGTCAGCACCACGACGGTGTGAACCACGGCCCAGGCCTCCCTCGGCCTCACACCTGGCCCTGGGGGCTCGCACCCCCTGCCCTGTATGCGTGCATGTTCTCGGCGTGTTCCGGACACGCGCTCGCCCTCCAGGGGGCTGAGGCCTGACTGCTGCGCCCGTGCTCCTCTGGCGGGCGTCACCGGAACAACGTGCATCCGGGCTGTAGCAGAATGAATTTCATGCAGAAATCAGAGCTCGACGCACGTCCGCGGGGATTTCACGGCTCGCTCTGACCACTGGTTACGCCTTCACACACCAAAGCTTTTCCACTGTTAGCCACTTGGGCGGGAAACAGATCCAGACCATCGTGCATGGCCCGGTCACCTTGAACCGCGGCCTTGCCCGTTAGTGGGCACTGGCACAGTTTAGGGTCTGGAGGGGCCCAGCCATCAGCCCACCCCCCACCCCACATGCTTCTTAACGCAGAGCTGCTTGTCCCAGTTGTCTGCCTCATGGGTAGGTGAGCCTGTGGCTCACCGTGGGTGCCACCGAGCAGCTCCTCACCCGTCCGTCACAGATGCCCAGGCCTCACGCCCCGGCAGGCACTCTGCATTTCTTACGCAGTCCCGCTGGCGATCGCTGTCCTGGTCCGTGCGCGAGAACCAGCACACGGAAGCCGTGGAAGTAGCCACGGAGGGAGAAGTAGCCACGGAAATGGGGAGGGGCTGGTGAGCGTCAGCTTTGGGGACCCCTGACGGCTGTGTGCGAAATAAAGATGGAAGCAGGGGGCTCACTCCTACCCATCTGCTTGCTGAGCTCCCAGACATTTGGAGGGCACTTTTTGTTGGCAGGGTGGTAGGCGGGGTGCACAAATTATTTCCTGATTCCTATGTCCTGGGTCAGGGACAGTAACACAGCCTCCCTATCAGTGAGATGTTCCTGTACAAAAAATAAAGAGTAAAGAAACAGTTCAGAGAGCAAGACTGACTCAGGACAGGCCTCTGAGCACCCAGGACGGACCTCGACCGTGACAGGCCGGAAGAGGCGGTCACATCCTGGTGCCTTTGCCCGTTGAGCTTGGTCCCAAAGTCACAGGTGTGGGACCCGTCCTCTGGCAAGGCCTCATCGTCTCATCCCCCTTCTCCCTGCCTGACCTCAGGGCTTCGGCCAGGGGGACACACCTCCTCCCAGTCAACTCCGCATAAAATCTGCTTTTAGTGGACACCAGAGACACCAGGAGAACAGTGATCTCAAAAGGAACAGGGACAGGGTCGGGGACACGTGCCCATCTTGGAGGTTGGGAGCACAGACACTCACCCGCAGGAAGGCAAGGGGCTGCCTCCTAGAGGTGTCCAGGTCTCACGCACATAACGGGGATGGTGGGAGTCCCAGGCCATTGCTGGGGTGAGAGTGGCGGGCTCGGCCCGGTGCCCAGAGCCTCCCACCATTGAGGAGCACCACATGGGGACGGTCCTGCCTCCTCGGGGGCTCCCTGCTCACCCCAGCACCCCCGGCCCCTGCTTAGCACATTGGCAGTGACAGCGGCATGGCAGTGGGCTAGGTAGGGAAGGGACCAGCCCGGCTGACCCCTGCAGGGGGATACACTTTTCAGGCTGGGCACCAGGGCACTGGGGCGGCCTGGGGTCGGGGCTCCCCTGCCCTATGAAGCATCTCTGGGTGTCAGCGGTGGAAGCCAGGTACCCTTTCGACATGGCCCCAGGTAGCTTCTGTCTGAAGGGGAATATGCATTCCTGGGCGGGCTCCACCCACAGCTGAGGACAGCGCTGACAACACGGGAAGCAAGCACTTTAACACCCTCAGGGCTTCCGCCTGGAAAGGACGCTCAGCACCGTAAGTGCTCATGGGTGGAAGGTCACAAAGTCGCACCGGTGAAGGCTGGTGGCCCTCCAGCTTCTCTTTCTGTTTGTCTCCTCTCCTGCTTCCCCAGGAGGTGAGAGATTCCCACAGGGAGTCCAGACTTGAACTTCAAGCGCCCGGACCCAGGCCACCCTACTGTCCTTGTTCCTGGGGAGGGAAGCCTTGGGGGATCCGGGCGCATCAGGGGCATCTGTGCCTGTCCTCACCCAGTGGACAGGCAGACCCAGCACGTGAGCAGACAGACGGAGTCCGGGCAGGGAGAGGTAGCGCGCTGAGCAGGAGGAGGGCCACCCTCAGAACATGCTGACCGAGGGCCCCTGCGGCTGGGGCGGGGACCCTGCGGCCTGAGGACCCCGGCCCTCACTCCTGTCGGCCTGCGTCTTCTGGGGGGTCTCTTGGACCACACTGCAGCTGGTGGCGGTGTGGCAGGCTGCGCACCTCTGTCACTCCCCCAAGACACCCACACAGGCGCCGAAAGGCCTCCCAGAACTTCTGGGACATGACGCCATAGACGACGGCGTTGACGGTGCTGTGGGTGTAGACGCAGGGGCGGCAGAAGAGGGGCACCCAGGCGTCCAGGAGGGGCTGGACCACCAGGG
Organism: Ursus maritimus; assembly: GCF_017311325.1. Classification (NCBI taxonomy): domain Eukaryota; kingdom Metazoa; phylum Chordata; class Mammalia; order Carnivora; family Ursidae; genus Ursus; species Ursus maritimus. The sequence goes on along the minus strand of NW_024424341.1, from coordinate 1,247,874 downwards.
AGGTGAGCAGCAGCAGCAGGGCCACCAGCATCTTGGTGACCTGTGGGACATGGGGACAGGCTGGCGGCCGAGCAGCCACAGCTCCCGCCTCAGAGCCGAGTGCTGAGTACCCATGAGAACGCTACTAGAGGTATCTGTGATGACAGGCCCGTGGGGCAGCGTGCTAGATGCTCCCCGTGAATCGGCCAGGAGGACCCTGCAAGCTGTGCCAGCGTATGAGACCATGACATAGTCTGCCCTGGGGGCTACCTGGTCACTGCCCTGCCCCCACACCTCTTAGACTCCCAGCTGGCAAACACTGACGCTCGGGGCCCTGCCAGCTGCGAGCCCCGGACGGCCCACCTGGAGATGGCACCGTCGTGGCTGCCCCTTCAGGGATGGGGAAGCAGAGCCTGGAGGGCAAGAGAGACCACCCCAAAACCTGTCCATGCTCATGACTGTTCGAATGGCCCCCTCCAGCTGCAGCCATGCCTCTCTGTTCAGGACCCCCACCCGCACCGCATCCCATCCTTCAGTTCAGGAGTGAGTCACAGACCCAGAAAGCCCACCCCCGTGCAGCTCAGGACAGTCTGCTAGGACCAGGATGTCTGCAGGAGTTGGGGTCATCAGGAAGGAGAAGGGGCACCCATCCGGGGCTCTGGGGCACACATACCAGCCTGACCCATGCCAGGAGCCTCCTGGGGGCCCCTCCCTGCTGCCATCTCCAGGGAAAGGGTGTAGGTGCTGGGGTTTGCCAGACCAAGTGAGATCCCAGCTCCTAGACTCCTGCTGGGTGATCGCGGGCAGCCCCCTGAGCTTCTCTGAGACTCCCTTTCCAGCTTCCAGTATCAGGATGTCAGCAGTCTCCTCCCCGAATTGTGGTGAGGAAGGGGACCATGCAGTCATCACTGGCTTTTGCCCCAGGAGGTGTGACCACCTGTGTGTCCAGAGCTTTGTGCCTGGGGCCATACTGCACCCTGAGAGTGGACACAGGCCTTGGCCACTCTGGGTGCCTGGCTCGGTCTCTCTCTCCCATCACAGTGCCGCGGCTCAGTCACTGGCGTCCCTCTGCTCAGCGCTCCCCCTCCCTCCATGTCTCTGAGTGTGCACCTGTCTTAGGCTCCCCATGTGAGGGGGTCCTGCTGTCTCAGAGCCCCCATGGCTGCCCCTGTTTCCCTGCAGTCAAAGCCGAGAGCCCCCAGCTATTCACACTGCCCCCCCACCAGCCCAGTGCGCCAGGCCTGCGACCACCTCCAGGCCTCGCCCTGTCCTCCCAGGGCTTCCTGGTACATGCTTGGCCTGCCCCCTTGCCAGCCTCAGACCTGTACTCGGCTGTCAGTTCCAAGAGGCCTCTGTGCCTCTCCCTGAGCCCCGTCCCACGTCACGTCATCTCCCGGTCCCCCCACAGGCTGCGTGTGGGTCTGCCCTGTGGTCCTGAGTCCCAGCACCCAGAACCAGGCGGGGGCCACAGACACCTGGAGAGTGAACGAATGCGAATCCCACCCGCATCCCCTCTCTGCCCGGCTCTGTGTCACGCCTCTCCCTGCCTCTCTGCCCACCAGCTCTCCTCTCCCGCCCTCAGTCCCCTCCGGCCACTCCCACCCAACTCCCCCGCAGACCTCACCCACCTGCTTCCTGGAGGACCTGGGGCCCCCATCTGGCCCCGGGGGCAGCTTCTCTTGGGTTCCGGCTGCTGCCAGGCCTGGCGGCGCCCAGCCCCAGGATGGGGCGGGTGGGGCATCGCGCTCCGGAACAAGACTCTCCCGATGAGCCATAGAGGACGGTGGCCACCAGCAGGGGCGTGACGAAGAACAGGGTGCAGTCCAGCAGGTACATGGGCACGTAGAGGCTGCGGGACATCCTGTAGCCGCACTGCGGGCCCTGGCTCTCGCTGACGTGCAGGTCCAGCAGAAGGACCGGAACAGGCAGTAGACGGACGTGGCCCCCCTGCCAGCCGCGACGACCCGCTTGGCCCCACCCGCGGTGCACACGGTCTGCGCCCGCATCCGGTGGTGGATAACAATGAACCTGCAGCCACAGGGCGGCCGTGTTGCGCGCTGGGGAGCGGGGTCAGGTGCGCCCTGCGCGTACGTGTGTGCGTGCGCGCGTGTGCGTGCGGGTGCATGTGTGCGTGCATGTGCGTGTGTGTGCATGCGCTCATGTGTGTGCGCGCGCTCACGACCCAGCCTGGCCCATCAGATTCCCCGTCAGGGAAGGACTCGAGGGCCGTGAGGATTCGGGGGGCCAGGCGGCCGTGTTGAGGGCACGTGGCAAGTGCTGCCCCTAGAGGACCCTGTCCCCGGAGCCCCCCCCCCC
>NW_024424341.1:1203814-1245562 GCF_017311325.1 Ursus maritimus | reverse complement strand
GGCTTCACAGCCAGGATCCGGGTCCCCACTGTCCATGCCGAGGCCATGGGGTCAACCAGGGTGGACAGGAGATGGAAGGCCCTGGAGCCCGGACAGCGACAGCCCAGGAGAACCAGGACCAGGCCAGCGTTTGGATGTCAGAAGGCCTTAATCATGTCCCAATTCTGTGTGGCCCTGGATAAGCCACCCAGCCCCTGGGCCAGCCTGCCCAAGACTATGCCACTAGGAAGGGGCAGAGCCGGGTGTGAACCCACTCAGCGGGCTTCAGAGTCCACATGCTGAACTCTGGGCTACACTGTCTCTCAGGGCTAAAATCAGAGCAGAAGAAACCCCAGAGAAGGTCCAGTCCAGATGTTCACTTCCCAGGTGGGAAAATCGAGCCCCAGAGAGGTAGGACTGCCTCGGCATCTCACGGCAAGTTAGCAGCAGAGATGAGAGACAAGCCCTTCTGACCCCTGCTTCCTGGGCCAGGTCTTCCAGGGTCCCACCTGCCTCCCCTCTCTGGAAAGGGGGAATTGGCCCTCCTGCTCCGCTGAAGCTCAGCCTCCGAGCCTCCCGGCCGGGAAGTCCTGACTGTGTTACTTTGTGGTGGGGGAGATGCACGCAGGGCAGGGTCGAGGAGCACCCACCTCTCCACGGAGAACGCCGGGATGGACCAGGAGGAGACATTGATGCCCACGTGCTGCAAGTAGGTGATGCCCAGGCGGCTGGCATGCCTGTGGACCCACTGCCCAGCCAGGTTGTCGGAGACGTTGGGCAGCCCCGCAGCCGCCGGCACAGTGAGGTCAGCCAGGGCCAGGCTGACCAGGTAGCAGTTGGTGGGGGTGTGCATGTCGTGTGCAGTCAGCGCCACCAGGATCACCATGGCTTTGCCCACGATGCCCATCACCCGCACCAGGAGCACCGGAAGACAGAGACCATCCTTTACCCGGTCAGGCCCGGGATGGCCTCTCCACAGGCCAGCGACACATGGCTAGGCCTCTCCAGCTTGCTCCCGTCATCTTCCACGGTGGCTGAGCAGGTGCTGAGGGGGCGAGAAGAGGGGCCTCCAGGACGCATCCACGGCCAGTGGGGCCGGGCCTCCCGCACCTACAGGCCCAACCAACACCTGCCTGTGCTAGAAGCCAGGCCCCCAGGGACACACGGGGACCCTGCACTTGTGACGCTGCTCTGCTTGGCCAGGCGAGGGGAGAGAACAGGGAATACACGTTCAAGGCTCAGCTGCAACATTCCTGAGCCTCCCTGCGAGCCTCAGACTCCCAGAGCATCAACACAGGCGACAACAGTGCCCCACACACAAGACGGAGGGGCAGGAGTCGTCTGGGTGAGTGCACGTCGACCCTTGACCTAGCGCAGCCTGAGCGCCCTGAGCTGTGAAGAAGCCACACAGCGTCTCAGGCTCAGTGAGCTCATCCGTGGAACCGGGAGACTAGAAGTAGCTGCCTCTCAGGAACGTAGTGAGGCTCTTGGGAAACGGCGAGGCGCAGAAAGTTGTGGACCTGGCGTCTGGTTACTATTACAGCTCCAATCTCCCTGAGCCTCTGCACCCCCATCTGTCAGCGGGGGTAACAACAGCAGGTCCCTCCTTGGGTACTGCAGGCAGCGAGCTAGATCAACACGCCCAGGGGCTGTGGGGTGCCCCGTCTTGGTTTCCCAGGAGCAGAGCTGGAAGCCAGCAACTAGCTCTTGCCCACAAGCCCCAGCCCGTGGCCGCTGCAGATGCTGTCTGGAAATGAGCCAGAGTCTTCCTGCCTCCCCACCAGCCAGGCCCAACCACACTAGGACCTGGAATGGGGGCAGGTGAGAAGCAGGTGAGGCTGAGACAGACCACACCCAGAGACAGTTGCCAGGCCAGGTGCTCGGCCCACTCCCACCTGGCCTGAGAGGCCAGAAACCCCCACTGCAGCCCCCACAGGGCAGGGGCCAGGGCACAGAATTGGGGCAGGGCTGGGAGAGAAGTGGTTCTTCTAGGATGCTGCCCACACACCTGCCCACACACAACACAGGCGGCACCACCTGTACACACACCTGTACACCCACCTGCACACACAGCCAGCACACACCCGTACACGCACCTGCATACACAGCCAGCACACACCTGTACACGCACCTGCATACCCACCTGCACACATACAACACAGCCAGCACACACCCGTGCACGCACCTGCATACCCACCTGCACACACAGCCAGCACACACCCGTACACGCACCTGCACACCCACCTGCACACACAGCCAGCACACACCTGTACACCCACCTGCACACACAGCCAGCACACACCTGTACACACACCTGCATACCCACCTGCATGCACAGCCAGCACACACCCGTACACGCACCTGCATACCCACCTGCACACACAGCCAGCACACACCGGTACACGCACCAGTACACCCACCTGCACACACAGCCAGCACACACCTGTACACACACCTGCACACCCACCTGCACACACAGCCAGCACACACCCGTACACGCACCAGTACACCCACCTGCATGCACAGGCAACATGGACCTGTACATGCACCTGTAGACACAGCTGGCACACACCTGCACGCATAGAGAGCACACACCTGTACACGCACCTGCACAAAAAGACAGCACACGCCTGTACACATGTACACACAGCACACACCTGCAAACACAGACACCACACACCTGTGCACACATGCAGCACACCTGCACACAAGTTTCCAGGCATTCACACACAGAGAGGCCCATGGCTCCTCCCCCTCCTACACGAACATGCCAACATACAAGCACACACACACACAAATACTCACAAACCAAACTCACCTCCACAGCAGACCCAGCACACACGGCCACACACACAGACGCAGACCCTGACACACACACGGCCACACACACACAGACCCTGACACACACACGGCCACACACACACACCACTTCTTTATCCATTCACCTGTTGATGGACATCTGCGCTCTTTCCACAGTTTGGCTATTGTGGACATTGCTGCTCTAAACATGGGGCGCAGGTGCCCCTCTGGATCACTACATTTGTATCTTTGGGGTAAATACCTACTACTGCAATTGCTGGGTCATACGGTAGCTCTATTTTTAACTTTTTGAGGAATCTCCATACTGTTTTCCAGAGTGGCTGCACCAACATCTGTTGTTTCCCGCACACACACGGCCACACACACAGACACAGACCCTGACACACACACAGACACAGACCCTGATGCACACACGGCCACACACACAGACACAGACCCTGACGCACACACGGCCACACACACAGACCCTGACACACACACAGACACAGACCCTGACACACACACACACACACGGCCACACACACTTCTTCATGGACACACACTTGAACTAGCCCCCACACCCTATACCCAAAACACACAGTCCCAAATGCACACACATGTGTGTAAATCACAACACAAACTCACACACACCCCCACCACACAGGTGTGCATACCATACATACAAACACACTGCCCACTCTCATGCCACATGCACAGTACCTGGAACACACCCCCACACCTGGACTCGTAGACACCTGCCCACACGGACCCACACGAGCACCCAGCAGGTTGCTCTCCTGAAAATGAGCCTCCTTTCTGTTTAGCTGAGGAGACAATCAGCCCATGATCCCAGCACAGCTGCTGCGACCCCCCCCCAGCCCCCCAAGGGCCGCACTTGCCTTCTGCTGTGGAGGCTGGCAGCCCGAGGACTAAACCCACAGTCCTCACAACAGCCCCCCCAAGTGTGCAGCCCCCCTGCAGCTGGGAGTTTGCCCCGTCTCTGCCTTCTCAGCATCTCAGAGGACCCCATCCTCCCACCGCCATCTCCCCACCCCCCCCACCCCTGCACGCTAGCCTTTCTGCAGGAAACAGTCCACCAGGTGAGAGGCCACCACCGCTGGCTCCCAGCCCAGCCCCCAGGAGAAACTTGTAAGCTCAGGGAACTTGCCCAGTGAGGAGACTTTTTGCCTTCTTCCTCCTTCCAGAGATGGGGAGAGGGGGAAGACAGCCCCAACACCCCAGGCATTCTGCGGGCAGAGGCCTCTCATCCTGCAGGCTGCAGTGCTGCGCGCGAACGCGCTGTGTATGCTCGCACACAGATGCACGGCCCTGCCAACACTAGTGCGGCTTTCCAGCAGGAGACCCACTCTGCCATCCCTGCCTCCCCTCCCAGGATAAGGGCAGGGGCTCCCCAGGAGTCCATCAGGCTGAGAAGGACCCCAACAACCAGCTGAGCTATGGACGGTCTAACAGGAGGAGGCAGAAAGCCAGAAATCCAGGAGGAGGTGGGGAAGACACAGACAGGCCCTGGGATCAACTGGGAAGCGCTAAGGTGTCTACAATCTGCAGGTGACTCTGGTGTGGGGTCCACCCCCCGGGGGCCCTCTGCAGTGCTGTGGAGAGGAAGGAATGACCTGTCCACTAAGCACCTCTTGCAGCGTGTTCCAGAGGGAAGACTGATGCCTGGGAGGGGGAATGGCTGGCTCAGGCCGAGAGGCAGGTCTAGAGCCCAAGTCTGGGGTCTCTGGGAAGCAGGGGTGCTCTGGGCCCTTGCTGCTGTGCGTTCCACAAGGGGGCATGGTTGGCACACCTTCTCTTGACTAGCCCTTAGGAGGAGACCACAAAGGAGCCCTTCAGCTGGCCCAGGAAGCAGAAGTCCCAGACTGTTTCCCCCACATGGCCAGGGGCCTGGCTCTTCCAAGGCATTTAAAAAGCAGGTTTCAGGGGCACCTGGCTGGCTCAGTCTGGTAGGGCACACAACTCTTGATCTCGGGGGTCAAGGGTCATGAGTTGGAAGAGTCACTGGCACACTTCTCAGAACCAGGGAGGGACCCAGTGAGGGTGCAAATTCCTGGCACGGATTGAGTGACCAGCAGCAACCCTTGAATATGGGCTTTAATAGTCCTCTCCCCAAGAGAGTCCAATGACCCCCAGTGACTTTCTCTCTTTCACTTTTTCATTTTGAAATGGAATCAACATATGGGAAAGTGCACCAAACATAAAATAATGGTTGAACAAATAAAATGAGCCTTGTCCTCCCAGTCCTTGCCCTCCCTCTGCGGATGGTCACCACTTCCCTGGCCTGCAGCCCCAAATGCCGTCCTGGGCCGTGCCTGCCTGGGAGCTTTCTGTAACCAGAACCACACATAATGATTTGCGTCCTGCTTCTTCCCAGCATCACGCTGAGAGATTCATCCTTGCCGAGTATGACCCTCCCTTATCCGTTTCCACTGCTGTGTGAAATTCTGCCATAGGACTCTCTGCACTGTGTCCCCACATGACGGGCTGTCGAAGGACTTCTGGGTGGTTTCCAGTTTGGAGGAATCACGGACGACACAGCTAGAACACTCCTGAACACAAACTCAGGCTGAGTGGCATTTTCATCCAATTGTTCCTAAAACTGTGATTTACAGGGCCTGGATGAACTCAGAAACACACAGATCAGGGGAGAGGGCTGATGGGGGTGGGGGAAGGGTGGCCAAAGGCACCTGTATAGGGAAGGCTTCAGTCCCTCGTGCCCGTAAATGTGGCACCCCAGCTCCGCCCTGGGGCTGCCAGAACCTCTGGGAAGGCTGTGATCCCGTGAGCCACCATCACATGACAGGGTAGAGCATGGGTCTGTCTCCCACTATCCCTGCTGCTACCTCCCCGCGGCCCACACCTCTGTAGAGGCCCTCCTCCAGCAGGGGCCCCCCCGACCCCCGTGAATTCAGCCCCTGGACAGCTCCAGGCGCTGTCCTCCTCCCTGGTGCTGAAGCCACGGGCTGCCTTATCATGCCCCCTTCCAGAAGGAGCCACAGGCTCGGTGACCTCAGGAGAGAAAGCAATCAAGTGCCTACAAGCCCATCTCCACCAAGGCCCATGGAAGTAAAAACGGGGGTGCAGAGGGAAAGCGGCTCGCCCAACTGTGCAGGTGACAGTAGCAAATGAGATCGGTAGTGACAGCTAAGATTCAGGGACCACTTGCTACACCCCACACACTGTGTTGTTTGCATGCCCAGTGTCTCAATCAATCCTGAAGAGCAGGACACCCTTAACAGGAGAACCTCCATCAGCCTCACGCTGGGCCTTTCTTCCACTCCCCTTGCCCTTGATCTTGGGAAGTCCTCCTTCTCTCTGGGAAACACCCAGAACCTGTGTAGAGAAGGCTTTCACTCTGCCCTGAGTTCTCCCAGCCCCTAACTCGCCTGCACCATAGACAGACCACATCTCACAGATGCTGTGTCCCCCCCTTTGTGTGCCCCAGGCACCCTACAGCCAGCAGCCTCCCAAGAAACCCCCAGTAGCATCTCCTGGGGTTACAGAGCAGTTACATAGCTTTTGTCTGTAACAAGACCACTCTCTGACAATTTAAATGTCCATTCAGAGTGGTAAGAACTCGATGCTGTGTCCCCATAGCAAAATATCAGTTAAAACCAATGTCATGGGAGCACCTGGGTGGCTCAGTCGGTGAAGCATCCACCTTTGGCTCAGGTCATGATCCCAGGGTCCTGGGATTGAGCCCCATGTCAGGCTCCCTGCTCAGCGGGGAGCCTGCTTCTCCCTCTCCTTCTGTGTGTGAGCACTCTCCTCTATCAGATAAATAAATAAATCTTAATTTTAAAAAAACATGTCGATGATTGGCATGGCAAGGCGTTCGTAACAGAGTGAGCAAAAGCCATCTGTGAAGAACAGGTGAGCATTGTCTCATATTCACAAATGTGTTCATATCTAATAGCAACGTCTGCCAGGAGCCTGCCATGTGCCAGGCGCTGGACACAGCCCGCGGTATCTCGTGTGGCTGTCGCGACCATCCCCACATGCTGGCTACTGTTAGTACCAGTTTTTCAGGAGAGAAAGCAGAGTCTCAGGAAGGTGAGGCAGTGGCGGGCAGAGTGGGGATTTGAACTCAAACCTCTCCTTCTACAAAGTAGGTGTCTTCAGGGCTGGGTGGCCACTCTTCCCCCAAACTCTGAAAGGTCTGGATCCTGGCACATTCCCAGGGCACAGGTCACCTTATTTTCTTTATCTGTTTGCCTCTATAAAGGTGGGTTGATTCAGTAATTAGAAAAAATGACAAAACACGTTTGCCGTCTTCGTGGCTGCGTTCCTACATTCAGTCCCAAGGACCGGAGCAGGGCATGGGCAGGAAAGGCCACTGTGCCATGCTCTTGGGGGCAAGGGTTTGGGGGTGAGCCACAGTGAGACCTCTGAGAACGTCACCTCTCAGTCCTTAGACTTAGGGGCTTGGCAGTTGGTGAAAACACCGAGCCGGGAGGGGAGGCTCGGGGAAGGAGGTGTTCCAAATGTGTGCTGCAGGCGTCACATGCCGGGGCACACCCGTGGGCCCTGAGAAGGGGCCCCCAAAGAAGCCCCCAGGTATTTGCTGCCTCAGTGCTGAATTACCGCATGACCCCCATACCATCTGTCCATAACCGAGGGCCCGCTACCTCAGCCAGCTGCACGCTCCTTGGAGACTTCCGGAACTCTTCCATGGCCCAGAAACCAAAGGGTTCACGTCTGGCCCCACGACTGTGTCCCTTCTTGCTGGTGGGCAGCCTTGCTGTCTGGGTGTTAATTAGCACTTCAGCGGTGCGCTCGGGTGTTCGGCAGCAGGTTCTGCTGAAGGTGACAGGTGCTCCTGGAAGCTCAGGTGGTGTTTGAATAAAAGAAGATGGGGGCAGAGGTATAAAGTTGTTTGTGTAGAGATGTAGTCAGGCTGGCGCTAAAAGACAGTAAGTCATATTCCAGTGGTAAACTCATCACAGGGCTGGGGGGCCGCGTGCGTGCAGAGGCTGGGTCCCAGGTGCGGCAGAGCCCCTGTGGCCTTAGTTCTCTGGTGCTGGGCTCAAAGGACAGCCACTTTGTCACTGTGCACACTGCTGCTGTGGGTTCCGCTGGGTGGTCTTCTGTGCGTGGTGATGGTTGGGACCGCAGTTGTCTAGGGTTACCTGGCTGGTGCTCATGAACACGCTGCCTCGCAGGGAGGACTGGCAGGCTGGGGCTGGCTGGGACGGCGAAGCCGGGCCCTCTCCAGGTGACCATGCCAGCAGAGAAGCTGGACATCCTACAGCCCCTCAGCACGCCAAGAGCCCACAGTGTCTTTCCCTGCCCCTACCAGCTCAAGCAGTCACGAGCTGGCCCAGGTGGAGGGGCTGCTTCAGAGCACAGGTCTCAGCAGCCAGGGTTCCTCGGGGCATCTTGGAGACCTGCCACCACAGTCCCCTTGTCTTCCAGAAAGGGCGTCACTGACCACTGGGATTGGGAAGCCACAGGGTGCATTGCAGTGTGGAACGAGTGTGCTGTGTCCACGCTGTCACTGTGGGAAGAAGTCCTGGCTCTTGATAAAGGCTGTGAGTTGGGAACTAAACTGACATTCATTCATGCAATCATTCAGCCACACCAGAGAGGAGGGGTCTGGCAGCCATTGCTTGGCGGGGGCTGAGGGTCATTCCTGGACGTCTTGAGGAAGGGAAGGGAAGAGGTCGGACAGAGTCTGTGCTGGGCAGCCCTTGGAGTCTGGGACAAAGCCTGTAGGAGGCAGGGTTCCTCCAGGATTCAGGGTCCCACACAGAACTAGGGGGCCCTTCCTGCAAGCTGTGTCTACAGCTGTCTCCCAGAAGTGAATTCCAAATACAGAAAAATCTGTAAAGAAATGTGTACTCCATTAATTTTCTCATGAAGCTGGAGAAAGAACTTCTGGATGAAGATGAAAGGGAATGTGTATGTGTGTGTGTGTGCGTGCGCTCCTCCCCAGGTGGGAATGGACAACATTGGAACTTCCAGGAGCCTGAGGCCCACTCTGCCTTCCCAGCATCATCCAAGAGGCCACCTGGAGAATGAGAAGGGCTGAGGGGCCCTGGCAGCCAGAGCAGCACCCGCCAGTCCCTACCCCGGCCCACATCCCAGCCCCTGGCTCGGGAGTGGAGAACACCTGGGTTGGTGTGCCCTCTGGTGGCAGCTTGGGAAAACAGCAAAGGCTCACGCAGGTATGGCCACCCTGAAGAAGTAAGAATGTGGGTCCCACCCCCCCCAGGACCCCCACTCCCCACCACCTGCAAAAGACAGCTATAAAACCCTGATGTACTGATATACATGCATAGACGCATTTGGAGGGCTGCCAACACAAGCAGCTGTGGGGCTATCACCCCTGAGCAAAGAGAAACAACAAAGTGAACCCCACATTCACCCTGCGGGGGGCAAGGGGGGTAATAGCTGCAAGCACGGCCCTGCTGAGCTGAGGGGACAGAGTCTAAACCATCTGGAACTTGAGGGGAAAGCCTGGAGAGAAGGAGCCCAGCATCCTGAGTGCAAACCCATGGAGTAGTGGCCAGCCCCTATGCTGCCCATGCTGGGGAAACCGTGAGAACCGGCAGAGAGGAGCACTTGGGGAGACCAGGAGCTTGACAGAGGGGCAGCAGCAGACTGCAGATCAAGCCTGAAGACGCAGAGTTGGGGCAGATGGTGCAGACGGTCCTCTGAGAGTGCAGACGCTCCCCTCCCAGGAGTACGGATGGGCCACACTCTCAGAAACAAGCCAGCCCTTGTGAAGCCTGGAAGCAAGGCTTATCAGGGCCCAGTGATCTGCTGAAACCACCCGCACATACAAATAAAGCCTCACCCTCTTTGGGAGCAGATAAGGCCATGGCGCAGCATCCCGCAAAAATGTATCCATATGTCCAATATCAAATAAGAAGTACAAGGCGTGCTATAAAACAGGGCCAGATCACTGAAAACCAACAACAGGAAAAGCAACAGACCCCACAGGTGACTCAGACATAGGAGCTTCCGATGAGGCTTTAAAATCCCCAATATGCAGTTTCTCATGTCACTCCCCTGCTCAAGATGTACTCTGGCTCCCCGTCACTCCTCAGTGGGGGAGTCAATGCCCTCCTTAAAGCAGCTTCATCCCTATGGATATTACATACTTATACTCGAGACTCATCTGTTACAATCTGCAACATATTGTACGGTATTGCAATCAGCTGTAAACATCTGGGCCACTGCTGTTTTTTCCACTTTGTTCTTTTGGTTATTAGTGAAAGATCTGTGAGTATCCTTGCTCATGTCTCCTCGTGGCCACAGGAAGAAAGTCCAGTCCAGGGGTCTTGCCCTCCATGGGGCATCGGATCCCCAGGCCTGTGAAAAGGCCGACTGACAGCCTCACCACCAGACTCTCCGGTGTAGCAGCTCAGGGCAGGGCCTGAGAACCTGCATTCCTAACAGACGCTGTGGTGTTGTGCTGCCGCCCAAGGACTCCACTTTGAGAACGCCTGTCTAGGCTTGCGCTGTTGGTCACAGAGCACTGCTCTCAACATGCTTGTTGTTTTCCAAAGTGGTTGTTGCCCAGTGTAGACTGCCACACTTGTTAGATTCAGTGCCCCCCACGACCATCCCCAACACCTGTCACGGCTCTGTGAGTGGTGGCAGCTATCTCCGGCCATAACTGATGTTCATGCATGCTTCTTGGCTTTGACCAACACAATGACCCTGGCCAGATGGGACCACGTCTATCAGCACACTGAACATAGGGTGTGCATGTCTGCCAGTTATCAGAGCGGCTGCTACTGACGGTGACTCCAAATGACCCAGTGGATAAACCAGGGGTTTATGTTTCTCCTACAGAATGGCCACAGCCAGAGTAACCTCACCTGGGGTTTGTGGTCCGACTCCCTGGGTGAGGGCCCAGCTCTGCCCTTCACAGCTTCTATTTCCTCTCCTATAAAACGGAGACCACGGCGGGGGCTGCCTCCCAAGGATGTCACGACCACACCCAGCACACGGCCTGCCATGAGCAGAGAGCTCTGGGAGCCAACGACTGTGTGTGCCTGTCACCTCGTGGCCTCCTCCTTCCCACTGGAGAAGGAGGCAGCAGGTGTGAATAGCTCCGCTTTATAGAGCAGGGAAACTGAGGCTCACAGGGACACCGCTTACATGCTATAGCTGGGGCCTACGGCTCAAGGCACAGCAGTCCAAGCCCATGGTATTTAGACTCACAGAGACTGGGCTCTGATCCCGTCTCAGGCATTCTCCGTCTTTCTGAAGGTTTCCCTGCAACACACACACTCCAGATGCTGCAGACACTGTGACTGGCAGCTCAGTGCCCGGCCAGGAGCTCGTAGTCATGCTGTAGAGACAGACAAGGCTCTGGAAGAAGGTCCATCCTGGGTGAGGCGTGAAGAATGATCAAAGTTCAGTGAGGAAACGTGGGAGCAGTGTCCCAGGCAGCAGGAATGGCATGTGCAAAGGCCTGGGGGCAAAGCAAAATGTGCAGCCAGTTGAAGGCAAGGAAGGGGACAGCAGGGCTGGAGACAGGTTAGAGAGCAGGGGCAACACGCCTGAGGGTTCGGAGCCTAACGTGGGGCAGAGGGAGCTTCTGTAGGGTCTCAGGCTGGAGCAGTGAGATTACAGTCAGGTGGCTCTTGGTGTCTGGGAGAGGATGGGGAGGAGGGGAGGAGCTGGAGCTGGGGCATGAACCCCAGCAGGTGATGATGATGGATAGAGAAAAGAGAGGGTTGCTGGAGATTCCTTCAGGAGGTAGAACCATGGACGGAGTCCGGCCCTCTCCCTCTCCCGCAGAGCCCGCTGCCTACCTCTTCAGCCCTGGCTCCTTCCCTCCTCCCACCTCCTCTTGCTCCTCGCTCCCACCCTGCATCGCCCCCCCCATCAGTCTGGCTCTACTTAATTTCTTTTCTTTCCTTTTCTTAAATAATAGCTTTGGGGCACCTGGGTGGCTCAGTCAGTTGGGTGTCTGCCTTTAGCTCAGGTTATGATCCCAGGGTCCCGAGATGGAGTCCCATGTCAGCCCCACTGAGCAGGGAGCCTGCTTCGCCCTCTCCTCACCGCTTGTGCTCTCTGTCGATATCTCCTTCTCTCTCAAACAAATAAAATCCTTTTAAAAATGAAATAAATTAATAGCTTTGTTGGGGTATAACTCGTATGCCATAAAATTCACTCTTTTCAAGTACCCAATTCAGTGATTTTTAGTACGTGCCTATCACCATTAATTCCAGAACAGTTCTATTAACCCAAAAGAGGCTTTGTTCCCACGCCCCCAGCCCCCAGCGACCACTCTGTACTTTCTGACTTTATGAATTTGCCTCTTCTGGTGTTTCATGTACACGGAATGTATTAGTCAGCTTGGGCTGACAAAACAAAATACCACAGACTGGGCAGCTTTACAGAAATTTATTTGTCACCGTTCTGGAGGCTGGAAGTCCAAGAACAGGGTACTGGTGTGGTCAGGTTCTGGCGAAAGCCCTCCTCCAGGGAAGCAGACCACCTTCTTGTGCCTCTCGTGGTGTGTGGAGGAGGAGGTGGACAGAACTCTGGGCTATCTCTTCTTATAAAGACTTCAGTCCTTTATATGACTGAATAATATTCTGTTGAGTGGATAGACCATATTTCACTTATCTACCATCAGTTGATGAACATGTGGGTTGTTGCCCCTTTGTGACTATTGTGAATAAAGCTGCTTTATTCACCAACTTCCGCTGGTATGCAAGTGTCTGTGTGCATATTTCATTTCTCTTGGGTTAGCTGCCTAAGAGTGTCATTGCTGGGTCGTCTGGTAACTCTGCATGCCCCCATTTCTTTCCTTGCTCATTTGTTCGGATAACAAGGGGCAAACATCTACAAGTTCATGCAACTTCACAGTCTGCCAGACACTTACTTCTGTGGCCCAACGGTGGTGAGAGGCTGCCCCAAGGAGGAGCTCTTTTTTCTGTTTACTGCAGGTTTTCTGGAGAAGGAAGGTGGGCTGAGGGAAGGCCTGCCCTGCTCAGCATTTCCCAAAACCCTTCATTACACCCAGAACCAGCTCCATAATTTACAGGGTCCAGCGCAAAATGAAAACGTGGGCCCCTTGTTCACAAATGATGAAGAACCCAGCCCAGGACCTTCCTCTTTAAAATGGAAAGTGCATCCCGGTGTTGTGGCATCGAGCCCCACATCAGGCTCCTCCGCTATGAGCCTGCTTCTTCCTCTCCCACTCCCCCTGCTTGTGTTCCCTCTCTCGCTGGCTGTCTCTATCTCTGCCGAATAAATAAATAAAATCTTTAAAAATAATAATAATAAAACGGAAAGTGCACTCCGTGGGTGGGGCATGCCACTCTTGATCTCCGGGTAGTGAGCTCCAGCCCCACATTGGGGGTAGAGATTACTTAAAAATAAAATCTTAAAAAAAAAAAAATGCTGTTTGATCTCCTGCAGGGTGGTTCCACGCTGAGGGGCTGTGCTTAGCTGGTAAGCCGCCCAAATGCTCCAAATATCACGTGACGTCCTTGTGCTCTCGGAAAGCTGATCACATTTAATAAGACGCAGAGCTGTTTATTCCCACGGAAATAGTGAAAATTGTCAAGCTCTGATATTGAATCTCAGTATCTGCAACAGGATTAATTTTTTTGTCGAGCTAATTATTTTTAAGAAAGCAGGAATAGTTAAAAATCTTAAGGTTTAACATTTAAACTCGGTACTCAACAATGATTAATTTGGGGCTGAACTGATTATACTCAACAGAGCGTAAGCCATTGAGTCCGACGGAAAGAGCTAAATATGTCCAGGCTTTGAGGTTTAAACTCTGTATCCGAAAAATGAGTAACTTTGTGTTGGGTGCGTACGTTCAACGGGGCGGGAGCTCTCGGGCCCTGCAGGAGGAAGTAGGATTTCCGGCTCCGGGGACGAAACCACCTGCCGCCGCCGGCGCCGCTCCCGCCCGCAGCACGGTCAGGCAAGGCGGGAACCGGCTGCGCGCGGCGTCACGTGAGCCCGCAGCGAGGCTCGCCCTCCCGCAGGCGTGGTCAGGCGGCCGGCGGCGCGCGGGCTCGGAGACACGCCCCGGGGCGGGGCCTTTAGGTAGCGCCTGCGCTGTGGCGGGCTCGGGCGGGCGCGCGCCGCGGGGGCGGGGCCGCGCGGAGGCGGCCGCGCGGAGGCCGGAAGGAAGCGGGCGGAGGGCGGGGCGAGCGAGGGAAGCCCGCCGGCCCGCAGGACGACTGTCGCGGCCTGATGACGTCGCACAATGGCCGGCCCCCGCGGGTAGTGGAGCCCGTTTGTTCCGCCCGCGTCGCGCCTCAAGCCGGAGCCTCTGAGGAGCGGAAGGGCCGAGGGACGTCTTCCCCGCGCCGCCCCGACGCCAGCGGAGCCGTGGCCCCCTCCCCGCCCTCGCGCTGAGGTAAGTGGCGGCGGCGGCGGCGGGGAGGCCGGGCAGGTAGGGAGGAGGCCGAGGCGGCCGGGTGAGGAGCGTGGCGGCGGCGCGGAGTCGAGGCCCGGGAGCCCCGGCGCCGCCGCCTCCGGGGAGCGCTCCGGGCTGTGTCCTCGGCCGAGCGTGGCTCTCGGGTCCTGGGAAGGGGTCGCAGAAACAGGCACGATCCCGTGTTCGGTCCGCGGCTTGCCGGCCCGGGGACCCTGGAACCTACCTGAAGCCCGAACTCCGCGGCTGCCCCTGCGCCCCGCGGTGGAGTCCATTCTCCCGAAGCTGTCATTTCTCTTCCGGGACATTCGCGTGGCACATGTTTGCCGCCCACGGCGGCGGGGGGGGGTGGTGGTGGGAGGCACGCAGTTCGCCCTCCGGAGGAGACCAGCCCGGACTGGGGATGGGCTCTTCGGGAACTTTGAGCTCTCTGGAGCCTCCCGGAACTTGCTCCCTCAGCTTCAGTGGGCACAGGTTGGATGTATTGGCTGTGCCCCAACTCGCGCGCCACTCTTAGGCATAAACTTCCTTGCTCCTTTAGTTAGGAGCCTGAAGGATGCCGAGTCCTTTGGATAAACTAACTGTAGCTATCCTGCTGGGAGAGGCTAAGAGTCCACTTCCAGCCTTGCTTCTGCTAAAAGTTGTTTTTTCGAATACTTTATGACAGCGCATTTGCCATGTAGAGTGGTTGATCATTTTGAGAGAGCCCCGCTCAGCAAGCTCTTTTGCAAGAGTAGATCAGTGTACCATCCATATGGGGAAAATAGAAGAACGGAGTGTTTGGCATCTGTAGTACTGCCTGGGGGCAGAGCAATATCTCATCATTTCTTCTTTGAGACTCACCTCTCTCCTATTGCTCGTGGAGTGGAGTTGGAGTCGTCTTTGCCTGAGAATTTTACAGTCTGAGCACATGTGTGTGTCCCAAAGGCTGGAACCCCTCTCTGGTTTTGGGTGGGGAATGCCCAGGTGTAAGAAAACTTTGTGGAATCATTCCAGAGAGCCAACAGGTAAGCTGTGTTTGCTCATGTTTAGGACGGTTTTTTACTTTTTCACAGCTGCAGATCATCTCAAGGTGAGTGCTTCTTTCCTGAGGAGTTTTTGGTGGTCGAGTTTAGTGGGTGGTGTCTGTCATCAACTTTGACACCCTTCCTTTAGATGTTGTAAATCCGTGAAGTTATGAGTCAGAATTTTTACCAGATGTACCAACTTCAGCATTCAGATAGGGATTGTTCTATTAAAAGTTGTTACTCTGAAAGGTTATGCTTGTATTTCATTGGTGCTCCTTTGCCAAAACCGCCTTATAACTTCTGTTTTGGCGATAAATACATAAGTCATATGAGAAAATTGGTTTCATTCAATAGTTGTACCCTGTGTTTAACCAGAAATCACTTTACCTGGTTTGGTAGCTCACCTCATGTACCAGACCAGGTTCTGAATGGTTTCCTGTGATTTCTCAAAGTGACCTACTTTGAGGAGGAATATCTGCTGCTACCAGAGAGCCAGGAAAAAACTTTGCAGATTCTGAAGGTCACTCAAACAGAGAAGTTCCCAAACTGGTCTGCACTTTAGCATTGCCATTGGAATCAGTGTGCAGCCTTCCAGGGTGGCTGCTGGGGGGTAAGGCAGCACCCACTGCGTGTCTGACTTCTGCTGTGGTCTTTTAAAAATGGGGCGCTTATTTCCAGTTTCTTCCTCGTATGCAACAGGTAGTTTATCAAGTAACAAGATTTTGTCATTTATTCAACAAGCGTTTATCGAGCGTCATCTGCCAAATGCAGCATGCAGTAGAAACACAGTGATGGACACTTGTCATTCAGGTCTCTGGGCAAGTTCACCATCTTGTGGGTCAAAGAACCGAAGAGGTAGTTCTAAACTTCGCCAAGAATCCTCAGTTACAAGGTGATTGTGTGAGAAGAACAGCTGAGTAAAAACTGTGAAGCGGGAGTTGGTGAAGATGTGACGAAAGGACCCTCTGTGTCATTGTCTGCTTTTGATAGGCTGCGTGTTCTTCCTAGCACCTGACCTAAAGTGTGCACTCGGGTGGTTTCCAAAGTGAATTCATCTCAAAACAGGTTGTAGATGCCCATAGAGACCAGGAACCTACCCAGCCCAGGGCCTGGAACACAAACCATCTTCTGACTCCCAGTGATACTTTTCTTCTGAGCAGCAAGGTGTGACTCAGGTTGTTTCTAATGGGTAGATTCTTTGGCACATTTTTCTCTCCAAGGTGCTCACCTGTGTGCAGCCTATTGTTAAATTCCAAAGGGTTCCATAGGTAAATAAAAGATGTGACTCCTCAGGAAATTGTCGGGGCCTCCTAAGGGTGATTGTGTGTCCCATTGTGCCTAGGAGAGCCTCTCTTCATGCCTATTGTAATTGTTTTTTGTTTTGTTTGTGGTTTTTTTTTTTTTTAAGATTTTATTTATTTATTTGCATAGAGAGAGAGGGAGAGAGAGCACAAGCAAGGAGAGTGGCAGGCAGAGGGAGAAGTAGGCTTCCCGCTGAGCAAGGAGCCCAATGTGGGACTCGATCCCAGGACCCTGAGATCATGATCTGAGTCGAAGGCAGACGCTTGACCGACTGAGCCACCCAGCTGTTGTAATTGTTAATAGTGCCCCCTTTTCAGTCTCAGATGTGACCCAATTTAAACAATAAATTATGTGGAGCACTGCTACTAAGGGCCAGCTATTCCACTGAGTTTGGGAAACACAGAGGTGGGTCTGAACCCTTCTACTCAGGTACTTCATGGAGGGGAGGGGTCTGCCAACAGACTTTGCAGACAAACAGTCGTGGACCGTATGGTAAGTATGGATATGTACTAGAATAACATATACTTAGGGCAAGAGTTCTCAATTTGGGAGTGGTGAGTAAACCTCAGGGGATTTTGAACTCCCTAAATGGAAGATAAATTGCATACATTCATGTTTTTCTAGGGAGAGGAGCCATCGCATCCCCTTCATCAGATTCTCCAAACAATCCATGCTTCCCTAAGGCTAAGCACCGCCACCCTAGAACACTAGGCTGCCCTCCTAGTAGCAGGTGCGCCCAGGACCTCCTGCCCTGCCACCTTCTGGTCAGCCCTGAAAACTGTCTTTGAGAGTCAGAAAGTTATCTTTGTGTCCTTGGAGAGTTGAAGTCATGTCCAAAATTTAAACCGTGGGGGGCATGTACTCAGTTAGTACTTCTTCAGATTTTCTTTCCCTGCCACAGTACAGCAGCCTCTCGTCAGCATTTCCCGTGGCCTCAGTATAAAGGTGTGCATCTTTGGGGTTTCTTTTCTTGGACTCATGTTTAGTTTAGATGCCTGAGATTCAAACTTCAGACAAGTTTAAAATAAATGACTGGTGTCCCAAGTTGAACCTCCATACGTTCATAACTATTTTAACTATGGACTGTATAAATGAGATGTTAACTTTTCCACGTAGATGAGATTGTTTTTGTTTCTAGAGGGTCTAAGATAGAAGTGTAGATGGATCAGAATAAAACTTTAAAAGGGAGAAAAGAAAAACAGGCAAAATCTCCTGGATCAGTAGTGGGTTCTGTTCCAAAAAAGAGTTTATAAAATCAATTTGGAACTCGGGTCCCATTTTCCTGTAGAAGCAATGGCAAAAAGTGGGGATGGGCTCCCGTGCAGGTAGCACCAGCTCATTTCACGCAGAGTGCGGGGCTGTGTAATTGACTACACGCCCTAGAGGCAGCTCTGATTTGCAGTCCCAGGATACCCACTCAGTGGCCACGTGGCCTAGGTCTCCTTATCTTTGACAAGGAACATGGCTTATTTGGAAGGCTGACATGAGGGATTGGTCAGGTGCCTGACACAGAGGGGTCGTCTCTTAGAGGTGTCAGTGGCTGTCAGCTTTATTGCAGACATCCTTACAATGATAGAGTGTCACATTGAGTAGAGAGCTATTTGTCGAATGAAACCATGAATGAATTACTCAAGTGTACCCCGAGACTGGAAATGCATCTGACGGGTGATAGGAGTCTGGTTCTTACAAGTTGAGGATTACCTTTACTCATCTTCTCACTAATTCAGTTTAAATTCAAGTATGTGGAACCTGTGCCAGGCATGTTATGAGGCTTATCTCATGTAAGTGTTGCAACAGCCTTATAAAGTAGATACTGTTGTCCCTGTATTGCAGGTGAAGACACAGACCGAGGCGTTGCAAGTGTACATAGTTGGCCAAGGATCCTGAAGCTAGGAAGCAGAAGCGCTGGGGTTCAGCTCTAACGCAGACCCCACACTGCTGCACTGTCTGTGTACCCCATAAAGTTGCAGCACACCAAGGGGTAAACTACCCGCTGGCCTGGCCCACTTTTTGCATCAGTTCAGGTATTTGAAGTGAGGCACTCTTTTTCTTCCATTTCTTACTCTAGTATTTGGTTTCAACTTCCTAGAATATGAAAAGCAGTTTGAATCTAATCATAACAATGAAACCCAAGTGCAAACCCGTTTGCATCCAAGCCCCAGAAAAGGCTGCTAGCAGGCTATGAGAGGTTGTAGTTTTGAGCAGGGTGGGATGTTGGGAGGCCAGTAGCAGACTTGGGTCTTTTCTGCAGCTTCTCAGTTGCAGATTTTTAAACTAGTTTGAGGGGACATAATTTTAGATAACATTTGATTGATTTAAATAAGTCATTTGGTTCTCAGGGTTGCCAATGGACCATAAAATGTGAGAACCAGAATTTGTTGTGGGGGGGGGGGGCCGCCTGGATGGCTCAGTCACTTGGGTGTCCGACTCTTGGTTTCAGCTCAGGTCATGATCTCAGGGTCGTGAGATCAAGCCCCGCGTCGGGCTCCACACTAGGTGTGGAGCCTGCTTAAGATTCTCTCTCCCCCTCCTCCCTCACCCCCCGCCAAAAAAAAAAAGAAGAATTTGTCGGGTTTCAAGTAGGATGTCTGAGGCTTGGTAACCAGCTCCATATTACTGGCTGCTCACAGGGTACAGGTGTCGATTCAGCAGCTGGGGAGATGAAAGTCGCTGAACTCCTGTGAAGAAGATTTCTTATATACAGTGTGATGAAAACTATGCAGACCTGGGCATAGGAGTCACACACAAGGAAAATCAGTAAGGAAGGGGAAGGGGCCCTGAGTGGCTACTGTAACCCATCCCCACTCCAGGCCCATTCTGCGACAGCTGAGAGCAGAAAGCCCTTAGCTTTCGGGCACCTTGTTCATCTTTACTATGGCCGGTGGGTGTGTTGTGCACAGGGACAGGCTCTGCCCTATGGGGCAGAGGGCTCTACTTGATTTTCAGCAGAGTCCTTTATTTGAGAACTGACTTTGTTTTTGTTTTTTGGGTTTTTTTTTAGAGAGCGTGCATGTATGAGCCGGGGGCGTGGGGCGTGGGGAGGGGGCAGGGAGAGGGGGCAGATGGAGAGGGGGAATCTCAAGCAGACTCCGTGCTGAGTGCAGAGCCCGAGCCCGATGTCAGGCTCAATCTCACAGCCCTGATCACGACCTGAGCCGAAAGCAAGAGTCAGACGCTTAACTGCGTGAGGTACTCGGGCGCCCCTTGAGGACTGACTTTTGAAAATTCTCCCCAGTAGTCCTGCCTCTGGATAGTACAGTTAGGAAGACTAAAAAGTGAATCATTTTTAAAACTGTGGCTGTGAATGGATTGATTGGTTTGTAAATTTCTATTATTACTAACCATTCAGTTGATTTATAAAGTGGTGAATTTGAAGTCATTTGTCTTAATGTGTACTCAATTTTAATTTCCATTAACTGCAAAAAAAAGTATTTTTGACTATAGGTTAAGATACCATCTCTTGGTATATGCATCTTTATTTATTTATTTTTTTTAAGATTTTATTTATTTATTCAACAGAGAGAGAGACAGCCAGAGAGAGAGGGAACACAAGCAGGGGAAGTGGGAGAGGAAGAAGCAGGCTCATAGCGGAGGAGCCTGATGTGGGGCTTGATCCCATAACGCCGGGATCATGCCCTGAGCCGAAGGCAGATGCTTAACCGCTGTGCCACCCAGGCGCCCCATTGGTATATGCATCTTTAAACACAGGTTCTCTTTTTAAAAATATAAAGATATTGAAAGATACGTGTTTAGTTTTTAGTTATATAAAAGCATAAAATGACTCTTTTTATTTAAAGTATGTAATTATATGTGTTTCCAGATCTTGCTGAGATACCAAGCTGCATAATTCTGACATACATTATTTTAAATTAAAATTTTGGAGAATCAAGTAAACACTGCACCTTTCACTGTTCCTGTTATTTCAAACTGGTTGGGCAGTGACTTCCTCCAGGTGCACTGGTGAATGCTGCTGTTTGGTGTTGGTTTCATGCACATATACTCCTGTCCCACTGTATTCAGTTTACATTTAAAGCAAATGAAACAGGGTGCCTGGGTGGCTCATTTGGTAGGGTGGCTGCCTTCGGCTCAGGTCATGATCCTCGAGTCCCAGGATCGAGTCCCACATCAGGCTCCCTGCTAGGTGGGGAGCCTGCTTCTCCCTCTGACCTTACCCCCTTTTGTGTCTCTCTCTGTCTTTCAAATAAATAAATAAAATCTTTAAAAATTAAAAATAAAAAAAGGAAATGGAACAATGTCCTGTCATTGGGCATGGATGTGGGAAAGTGAAAAAATGTCCACTTTATAATTAAGTCTATATTAGTAAAAATAGAAAAAAAACTTTTAAAATGACAGTCTTTTTACATATGAAACTACTCACATACATAAAATTTTCTGCCAGAGTTCTTTTCCATGACATAGCTGTATTAGAATGATGGTTCTCTGCGTTCCTGTGAGAGATCCGCAGCACGCGTGAGTGATGCCGCCTTCTAAACATCTGTTGGTGGCCCCAGCACACAGGTCTGTGGTGAGGCCTGAGGTCTGCATTTTTAAAGATCATCCCCAGTGATTCTGATGGGGCAATCGGGGCCATACTTGGAGAAGTGCATTCAGAACAGGAGACAACCAGTGACCTGGGGACAAGACTGGCCAGGGTTTCTGCTCCAGACCCTTGAGGGTGGCTCCAGAAAAGTGGCGGCATTGCCTCGTTCCGTAATGCAACTTTTCTTGAATTTTAAAAGTAATTTAAGAATCCAAAAAGCTGTGCCTCACAATTTGTATCTTATTGCTGCTCACTTTCTCTTTACCTGCCGGGTTGTGCTTGTGACAAGGAGCAGTCCAGGTCTCTGCCAGATTGCTGCAGGTATGCGGGGCCAGCCAGCGGCCTCCCTGGTGGAACAACCAGCAGCAGTGGTCTGTAGAATGGGGTCTGGCGTTTGGAGGAGCTGTGCGGGACCAAGAGAGATGCAGGTCCTGGTCCCTCCTGCAGGTCGGGAATGAGCATGGAGCCAAGAAAACCAGGTCAAGATTGACTTTATGTTTTGCTGACTGCTGTGCGTCTGTGTTCTCTTTCTTTTGCAGAACTGTGGGTACCGATGGATGTGGCCGAGAGCCCTGAACGGGACCCTCGCTCTCCAGAGGACGAAGAAGAGGAGCAGCAGGGGCTCTCGGACGATGACATTCTGAGGGAGAGTGGGTCCGATCAGGATTTGGACGGAGCTGGGGGGAGGGCTTCTGATTTGGAGGATGAAGACAGTGCTGTCCCGGGACTGAGCCAGGAGGAGGAAGAGAGTCACTCTGACGAGGAGGACCAGGACCAGGAGTCCGAGGCTCAGGATCTGAGCAGGGGCCCCACAAGCCCCCCGCATGTGGAGGAGGGGGACGGGGGGGAGGAAGAGCGCACAAGCGACCTGAGGGATGAGGCCTCATCGGTCACCAGGGACCTGGATGAGCATGAGTTAGACTACGATGAGGAGGTCCCCGAGGAGCCGGCCCCCGCTGGGCAGGAGGACGAGACTGAGAAGGCTGGCGCCGAGGATGACGAGGAGAAGGGAGAAGGAGCTCCTGGGGACGAGGGGGCTACAGGAGTTCACAGTGTGGAAGACAAGGAGCCCCTGGAGACTGCCAAGGAGAAAAACAAGGAGGATGATGATGGGGAGCTCGATGATGGGGAGCTTGACGTGAGTGCCTGCGCTGCCAGGGCTGGCGGGGGGTGGGGGGAGATGCAGGGAGTTGGGGACAGGACACATGAGGGCTGGGAAGTCAGGACTGTTCTGGGAGCAGCACTGTGGTAATTAGGGAGTGCCAAAAACCAAGAAGGAGAAATAGGCTAGATTCAGAAAACTTGGGTCTGCCTCTTGGTAGCTGGCAGAAGTTCCGTGGACCCTCCCCTGTCTGCTGCTGCTGGGTGGACTGTATTAAATTGCCTAACCCCGATTTTGTTTTCTTGAGTTCTAGGTTTGTGTAACAAGCAAAGAGATCATTTCTCCCTTTCTTTTTGCTATCTTTAAATAGTATTTGAGGTCACATTCAACTAAAACCATAGTGGATTTTCAGTTCCTGTTAGGTTCTTGAGACTGATGAGCTCCAGAAGCTTCCTTCAAGTTTTGTCTGTTCTTCCAGGTTATCTTTATCCCTGAGCCCATCCCCTGGTGAGGGTGCCAGCTGGGCCAAGCATCTTCGGAGGTGTTCCCTGAAAAGACACTTAGGAATGGATCATAGGGGGTTGTGCTGCCAAACACTTCAGCCTTTGCTCAAGCCATCACACTTTGTTATAATATATTTAAGTACTCTGACTTTCAGGTTACAGAGAAGGTAACACTAGCGTATCCTCTCAGACACGGATAGGTTGGGTTTTTATGATACATAATCCTATTGAAAGGATTTTAATCATGATTTGTCTTTCTTTAAGTTTTTTATTTTAGTTCCAGGTTAGTTAACGTACAGTGTTGTACTAGTTTCAGGTGTACAGCATAGTGATTCAGGACTTCCATACGTCACCCAGTGCTCCTCAAGACAAGTGCACCCCTTCATCCCCATCCCCGGTTTCCCCCATCCCCCACCCTCCTCCTCTCTGGTGACCATCAGGGTGTTCTCTATAGTTATGAGTCTGTCTCTTGGTTGGTCTCTCTTTCTTTCTCCCTTTGCTCATTTGTTTTGTTTCCTAAATTCCACATATAAGTGAGATCATATGCTGTTTGTCTTTTTCTGACTGACTTATTTTGCTTTCTGCTATACTCTCCAGCTCCATCTATGTTGTTGCAAATAGCAAGATTTCATTCTTTTTTACGGTAGTATTCCATTGTGTGTCTACACCACATCTTTATCCATTCATTTATTGACGTACATTTGGGCTGTTTCCGTATCTTGGCTATCATAAATAATGTTGCAGTAAATATAGGGGTGCATGTATCCCTTTGAATTAGTATTTTGTGTTTTGGCGGTTAATGCCCAGTAGTGCAATTGCTGGGTCACAGGTTAGTTCTATTTTTAACCTTTTGAGGAACCTCCACACTGTTTTCCACAGTGGCTGCACCAGCTTGCGTTCCTACCAACAGTGCACGAGGGTTTCCCTTTCTCTGCATGCTCGCCAACACCTGTCGTTTCCTGACTTGCTAATTTTAGCCATTCCGACAGGTGTGAGGTGGTGTCTCACTGTGGATTTGATTTCTCTGATGCTGAGTGATACTGAGCATCTTTTCCTGTCTGTTGGCCATTTGGGTGTCCTTGGAGAAATGTCTCTTCATGTCTTCTGCCCATTTTTTAATTGGATTATTTGGTTTTTTGCTGTTGAGTTTTGTAAGTTCTTTATTTTAGATACTAACCCTTTTTTGGATATGTCATTGGCAAAAAATCTTCTCCTATTCCGTGGGTTGCCTTCTAGTTTTGTCGGCTGTTTCCTTTGCTCTGCAAAAGCTTTTTATCTTGACGAAGTCCCAGTAGTTCATTTTTGCTTCTGTTTCCCTTGCCTCTGGAGACGTGTAGAAAAACGTTACTACAACTGATGCCAGAGAAATTACTGCGTGTGCTCTCCTTTAAGGTTTTCATGCGTTTGGGTCTCACGTTTAGGTCTTTAATCCATTTTGAGTTTGTTTTTTGTATGTGGTATAAGAAAGTGGTCCACTTTCATTGTTTTGCATGTTACTGTCCAGTTTTCCCAACACCATGTGTTGAAGAGACCTTTTCCCCATTGCATATTCTTATCTCTTTAGTAATCATGTTTTTTTAAAGATTTATTTATGTGTTTGAGAGAGAGCGAGAGAGAGAGCGCGTGCGCATGCACACTTGTGGTGGGGGAGGGGCAGAGGTAGAGACAGTCCTCTGTAGACTCCCCACTGAGCGTGGAGCCCAACGTGGGGCTTGATCTCACAACCCAAGCTGAAATCAGCAGTCAGACACTCAACCAACTCTGCTACCCAGGCACTCCTTTTGAAATCATGATCTTTAAAAAGTTGAGTTTTGGTGGGGGGAAGCCTGAAGTCCTGCTGAGTAATGCTTTTACTCAGAGGAGTTGAGAGAGGAACAGAGCACACTGAGATAATCAGGGTTTTTTTTAAGTACGCCAGGGAAGGAGATGCTTCCTCTCTGGGAGTCATGACAGTGAAAGGTGTGTGGAATAGGTCTCAGAAATGTTTTGGGTTGGAGGAAGGAAAGAGGTTACTAGTGAAGTACTTAACCCTTGGTTCATGGTAAGCACCACACTTCTTAGTTGGCTGCTGGTACGTATGTGCTCAGTTCATTTCAAACCATGGTGGTGGGCCATGGCTGCACTTGGTAAATTTACAGGGATTTATTTATTTATTTATTTATTTATTTAGAAAGATTTTATTTATTTATTTATTTATTTGTTTTGAAAGATTTTATTTATTTATTTGACAGAGATAGAGACAGCCAGCGAGAGAGGGAACACAAGCAGGGGGAGTGGGAGAGGAAGAAGCAGGCTCATAGCGGAGGAGCCTGATGTGGGGCCCGATCCCAGAACACCAGGATCACACCCTGAGCCGAAGGCAGACGCTTAACGACTGCACCACCCAGGCGCCCCAATTTACAGGGTTTTAAACATTGCTTATCTAACTGTGGTTCACAAGAACAGAACTTTGTCAGGGGGCGGGTATGTGGTTACAAGCTTAGAATTTTAGATCTTTTATCTTCTGACAACGAAGTTGTTAATTTTGCTTGGTATTTTATTTAAAAGGGTGTTGTCAGAACATGATTATGCAGGTGTTCTTAGGTTTTCCAGCTATACGTCCCTTCCAGTTTCAGAAAATGTTCCTCTACCACAGGGTTACCAAAGGGAAGAGATGCCTTGTAACTCAAGTTTATCAGTTTGGGTGAAATTTTAGGCAAAAGAGGAAGTTATTGATTGAGATTGCCGGTGAATGTATTTTTTCAGTGTCACAGAGAGAAAAGCCATGGTTTTGTTCTGTCCCAAGAAAATGAGGAGGGGGCTCCCGATAACCAGGATGCTGTGGCCCAGGGGTCCCTGGCAGCCTGTTTCCCATTCAGAGACGATCAGTTGTGAGTTCTTGCTTCAACTGTTGAGTAAGTCTTAGGGGGAAATTCAGCTTCTTTCCTACCTTTCCATGGTCATATGACGTCAGGTGTCTCCCTCACAGGTCCTGGAGAACCTTGCTGTCCTCACACCAGCGGGCTTGCCACTACTTAGATGTAATGGTATGGGGACCTTGAGTTGAACTGAGCCAGCCCTGGAAAATGCCCGTTGTCTAGAGATTGGCTGGTTTCCCTAGAAAAAGCATGTGAAATACAAATCTAGTTGGGCTTTCTTGTTCCCTCAGATCCTACCATTGGTTGGCTGGTTGGTTGATTGGTTGGTTGGCTGGCGGGTTGGCTGGTTGGTTGGCTGGCTGGTTGGCTGGTTGGCTGGTTGGCTGGCTGGTTGGCTGGTTGGCTGGCTGGTTGGCTGGCTGGCTGGTTGGTTGGCTGGCTGGCTGGCTGGCTGGTTGGTTGGTTGGCTGGCTGGCTGACTGGCTGGCTTTGCCCTCCATTGCACCCTCTTGTGAGGGGCCCCCAGCCTAGTTGGAAACAAAGCTGCTGATGAGACCTGAATACAGCTTCATTCAGCCATGCAGAACCAGTCTCCCCATGCCACAGATTGTGCCTCTTGGTCACAGTCCCAGTGGGCCCTGTGGCATGCCAGGGTCATTGTATTGTGCCAGGGATGTGATCAGGCAGAGCAGGACCCATACCCCCCTTGGAGACAAGCAGGCCTCAGCAAGGGGAGGGCGGGCACTGTGCACGGTGACTTGGACCTCACAGGAGCACAGCTGCCCTCCAGGGGCTTCTCTGCTGATTCCTGCTCTGGTCCCTGCCGGCTGCGGTCCCAGCTGCCCCCCACCCTTTTGCTGTCAGCTTCAATGTCCCTTCCTTTATGGAGGCTCTGCCTCCTCCCCTGGCTCTCTCCTTCCTGGCTGAGGACTTTATTGTACTTGCACAGTCTAAATTAACTGGGCCATTCGTGTGTTTGCTCCTGTTGCTTCCCCCTTCCCCCACCTCTAAAAGTACAAGTTCCCTAAGTCCACAGCCTATTTGGCTGGGCCCATTGCAGGCAGCCAGTAACTGCCTTCTGAGCAGATAGGTGAAGCCCCCAGTGCTTTGGGGTACATTAGTGAAATATACAGTGGCAGTGGGCGGAAGGAGAGTTTACCCTGGAGAGCCATTCATACAGACAGGGCAGTGTAAGTCCTGGGTGTGGGTGACAAGTGCCAGCCCTGAGCACGATTGGTGGGGCCCAGTGTGGATGTGCATCAGTTTGTACGGGAGCCTCCTCCCGTCCTCTATGCCCATCCCAGCCCTTCATCACTCCCTGACTGATCCCTGCTACAGTGTTGCCCCATGTCCCTGCCAAGCACACATTCCCGGATCTTTCCTTCCCAAGGTGCCCCGTTAGCGTTCCTGCACTGTATCGTCCTCCCTGTCCCAGGCCCGTGTCTGTGATGGAGAGGGAGCCAGAGGTATGGGCTTGGGTCTGGGAACAGCCTGCTCTCGCCAGTCCTTCGGCTTGGTTCCCCTTTAGTGAGTCCCTGCAAAGCAGCGCCTGACCTCATAGAAGGTGTGCATCCCAGAGGGCTTTCTCGCCTGCTGCTTTGAAGCCCACTCATGTCAAAAGTGAACTGCCTGGATGCTTTATGAGGAGGAGATGTGCAGTTCGGCTTACACCTCAAAAATATGCATTCACTGATGTCCCTGAGAGTTCCTGTGCCCAGCAGGCTCCCTGTTCAGAGTCTGTCCCTGCCCCATCCTCCCCGCACACCTGCTGCCTGCCTCCTCTCTATAGCCTCCCCGCCCTGATTTGCCAAAACAGCTGAGTGTAAGCGTCTAAAAAGCCGAGTGCTTTTCACTTCTGTCATGATACGCTGTCCTGCCTTTTTTCTCCCTTTCAGATTTTGGGTCTTTGGGACAGGTGACCTGATATGCAGCGGGGTCACCCGCAGCCTTCCCGACTTTTCTGCCCTCTTGGTAGTTTTCCTGATGGTGACATCAATTTGAGCAATAAACCCTTAAGATTCTTTTGTCTAAACCACACAATTTGTGACTAAGATTTTAAGTGTCCTTTACTTATGTTTGGTGTGCTGCCAAAATACCCTTCGGATACAAATACCTTTCTGGAAGTGCCGCTTTGCTGCTGTGGTGGGGGTTGGGTTTTGCACACAGCACGGGCCAACTACTTACGGCACCTTGGCTTGTTTGTGGAGTGGGGGCCGAGGGTCCCTGACATCCAAGCCCTGGGGAGCCTTAGTTAATCCATAGTCTCTCACCTGTTCTGGAAGCCGCACTTAAGACCAAACTCACCTGTGCCTTTGTTTCTGCCTCTGCATCTCTCAGAAGAGTGGGTGGAGCCGCCAAAACCAGCTCCTGCACCCACTGAGTCTTGCCAGAGCCACTCCTTCCATGGGGGTCTGAGGAGCATTGAGATGCATATTTGGGGGTCTTTGATTTTGCCTTTCCCAACTCAAGTCCCCCTGTCTCTGGTGTGTTCTTCCTTCCTTTTGCTCGTGTGTTTGGTTTGGTTTTCTACCTTCCTTGTCATTTATTTGGTCAATAGAATTTGGTTCTGTCCCTTTGGGAAAGGGTGGACTATGTGTTTTGTTCCAAACCTGCTTTCGATGACTCTCACACCAGTAGGATGGCCTCTCAGGGACAGCAGGACAGTGCAGCAGGACAGGAGAGGACAGGACAGCAGGAGCAGCCACAATCTGAGTAGACAGTCCACCCCACCCTTCCTTGGTCAGAAGTGATAGCTCAAGCCCACCCACATAAAAAGTACTTGGAAACATTTTCTTTGCAAGTGGTGTTTTATATTTTCTCCTGTTCAGATCCACCTGTTCCTTCTATGTCTAGGCACCTCATATCTTCTACAAAAGGTCTCCCTTTGGCGCACTCCCTCTCATGGCTTACAGTCTCCACTCTGTAAGGGCCCCTCTCCTTCCAGGTCGTGCGTGTTGGTCATGTCTGCTCCTCTCCCAGTCACCTCACGTAGATGCTTAGTGGCCTTGCTGAAGCCCAGGAGGCAGCTGCCTGCAGAGAGTCTGTGCCACACCCGCCACCTGAAGGACTGCCGCCCCGCCACGTGCTTCAGCCTGTTCGGTCAGCACAGGCACGCGAGGGAGCACCACCGCAGTCCTCACCCTGAGCAGGGGGTCCGGGAGCTCTGAGGACGGGCGGGTTTCCTCACTCGTCTGGTGGCAGACCTGGCCCCAGTTGACACCAGGCTGTTTGTCCTATATTTACTGCTTGTGGGGCTGGTCACGTGTCTCCCCACAGAAGGACGACTGTGTCCTTTTCAGGGTCCTGTTTCAGACCCTGCTTCTATTGCCTTTCTAAAACCAGAATGTTTCTGAATTCCCAAAACACGTGTGGCCCTAAGGGTTTTGGGTATTGTTACCCCCATTTTGCAGATGCAGAAGCCAGGGTCTGCGGAGATCATGGTGGGCCCCGGGGGCAGCAGGGCGGCACCTCTGCTCGGGTGCACGTGCCTGTCTGCTTCCCCACATGGTGTCTTCACGTGGTAACTGCTGAGGCACCTTAGTGCAGGAGCTGCCGTCGTGGAAACAACTTCTTGTCAGAGAAGTAATATGCACACATTGTTTTTTGTTCTATTTGTTTTTTTTTTTAAAGGAAAATAAAAACCTGCATGGAGCGGCAAGTAAATCTAAGCCACGCTGCTTAGACATTCGTATTTGGAGACATTATCTCGGGGGTTCTTCTCCGTTATAATCCCGGCTACGTCCTGAGCACTCGCTGCTGGGGTTGTCTGTGACACAGCGCACGGAGCACCCTGAGCGCAGCCACCTGCTCTGCTCAAGGACTGCCCGGCTCAGAGTGGAGGCTCTTGTCCATGCTCACGCTGTCAGGCTTCAGGCCCAGGCCTTCCCCCCAGTCCTGTTTTGTAAAGCCATCAAAGTCTGGTATGCCCTGTGTGTGTGTTTCCCTGAGGAAGTGCTGAGGGGGGCATGCCAGCAGCCTGGTGTCCCTTCAACCTGCGAACTCCAGAGAGCCTTGCCCACCCCCTAGGTTGCATGCTGGGGCTGTGTCAGCCTGTCCTGGGTGGATGTCACGGAGAGTCTCATGGACACTCTCCCATGTATAGACCCAGCAGTTTGCTTCTGGCTGGACCACTAGGGCCTCTCCCTGTCCTCCGCTCTCTGCTGTCTCTGCGTGCAGCCATGTGGTCAGGTGATCTAAAAGAATCCACGTGCATTACACGCTCTCTGTGACAGCCACAAACAACAGAGCAATGTGAATTTGACTTTAGAGATCCCCTTTCTTGATCTGTGTTTGCATGAAACTCTGCAAGATTTAACAACTCATTTTAATTTTTCATCACTTGAAAAGCCATCATACTAAATGATTCGTTGAAAATTTCGGGATATTATATTGCTGAGTGATTTATTGTTCTTGTTTGTTTTTTAATTAAAGGGGAAACCATAAACCCAGCTTAGCACCAGGGACAGCCGTCAGTCTCCATCCTAGCAGGTGTGGGGGCTGGGGGGCAGCGGCCAGTGGGTGTTCTCCAGGTGGACGTTGTATCGCGGGTGCTTTATCCTGAGCTGCTAGGTCTGTTTACAGAGCATTTTCAGCAGCTGCACAGAACTCCTTTATATGGCTCACATGACTGCTCCCCAGTCTCAAGATGGGTGGGTGGTTCTCCTGTCAGCTCTGCCAAGTAGTAAAAGTCACAGCTTTGCAGAAGTACATCTTTACATCTGATCTGGTGCACTTACTGTGAGTCCTGACTGCGGACCTGCTCTCCTCATCTCAACTCCTGTGCGTTAATTTCCAAGTGAAGCAGAGAGATTTGAATGGGTTATAACCTTTCATGAGAGTTTGTTTTCCTAATGACAGTGACGAGTCCGCTCTGCATTTGAGCTCATGTAAACACCCCAGGAAGGTGTCAGTATAGTGATCATCACCATGAGGACAGTCGTAAGAAGAAGATGCTAAGGACAGAGGAGACCAGAGGAGAGCGGTGCTCTGTCCCTCGTATGAAGGAAACACATGTCCTCTGAGATCTAAGGAAATTGTCCTGCGGTTAGGAAGTGGGGAGGTGGTGCTGGTGCTCAAAGAGGACAGACTTCAGTTAGAGGATGAATACATTCTAGGGACCTAAAAAAGTCCTTGAATAAATTATTTAATCTTTTTCAAAGAAAATAAATTATTCTGTTGGTTCTTTTTTTTTTTTTTTTTTTTTTTTATTCGACAGAGATAGAGATAGCCAGCGAGAGAGGGAACACAAGCAGGGGGAGTGGGAGAGGAAGAAGCAGGCTCATAGCGGAGAGCCTGATGTGGGGCTCGATCCCATAATGCCGGGATCACGCCCTGAGCTGAAGGCAGACGCTTAACCGCTGTGCCACCCAGGCGCCCCTATTCTGTTGGTTCCTAAAGGATATTACTTCCCAGCATCTGTTCTTTTCAGTATGTAAAATGCTTCTCTTTTTTTTGAGACTTACTTATTAGAAAGAGTGCACTCGTGCACAGTGGGGAGAGGCAGAGGGAGAGGGAGGGTCTCAAGCAGACTCCACACTGAGCCCAGACCCCAACACGAGGCTCAGTCTCACGACCCTGAGACCATGACCTGAGCCGAAACAACAGTTGGACACTTAAACAACTGTGCTACCCAGCTGCGCCCCTAAAATGCTTTTCTAATAAGTAAATATTTTCAAGGCAGAAGTGATACAAATACCTAAGCTTTAAAAATAAGTCATTGTAAACCAGGGTTTGACTTCCATATTTTTTCATTCCACAAATGCTTACCATTGGTTACAAGCCCAACACTGTGCTTGGACATGACACAGTCCTGCCTGGTAGACCTCCCATGGTGGCCGTGACCCGTGCTGCCAGGACCCGTCACGAAGGGACCCGGGGGGGCCCTGAGGAAGGAGACTCACCTGCCATCTGAAAATGAGACGAGCCGCCTGTTAGCAGAAGCGGAGAAGGAAGAAGGCAGGCTGGGGTCAGAAAGGTCACTGCTCACCACAGAGGGTGTGTGGGCAGTCTGGAGAGAGTGGGGCACCAGGTAGGAAGTGGCTCCCAGACCAGGTGGGACTGGGCAGTACTTTG
This sequence comes from Ursus maritimus, assembly GCF_017311325.1. Taxonomy (NCBI): domain Eukaryota; kingdom Metazoa; phylum Chordata; class Mammalia; order Carnivora; family Ursidae; genus Ursus; species Ursus maritimus. The sequence continues at coordinate 1,214,014 of NW_024424341.1, read as the reverse complement.
GATGAGGGTGATGCTGCAGGAGAGGGGGAAATGCTCCAGTGACGCCCTACACCATGCCCTGTGTGACCCTTGGGTTGACTGCCCTGGAAGAGGCTAGGACACAGGGGCAATGAGAAGATCCTTCTTGCACCTCCCAACAGAGAGGTCAGCAGGGTGGCTGCATACTTGCTCTGGGCTGTGGGTGACCCCTGGGGTTGGAGTCTCCATGGAGGGACGGGGTGGGTGTCTCTGCAGGCTAGTGTTGACTGAGGCCCTAGGGTAGCAGTTATTTCGGTCTATAAATATTGTTTAAACATACAAAGTATTAAAAATCTAAAGTGTCACCATTTTCTGCCCAGCATTGCTGATGAAGGGAAACGTGGTGAAACCCTGCTTTGTACTTGCCTTACCTACTTCACAGGGTGTTTTTACTTGGTGTTCCTTTGTAATGCCTCGGTCTTGGAGGCAAGCTTCGACATAGCCCCATTGTTTTGGCCGAGGAACGTGAGGTTGGGAAAATGTACATGGATTGCCGAGCGGCCAAGACACGACTCTTGTGAAAATGTCCTTTCTGGTCTGGTGAAGCTGTGCCTAATGGTAGAAGCCCCTCCCACCTCCCCTTTCTTGTTAAGGTGATTCCCTCTTAAATCCTGTTGTCCTCTGTTTCAGGATGATGATCTGGAGGAGGGCGAAGTAAAGGACCCCAGTGACAGGAAGGTGAGGCCGCGTCCCACCTGCCGATTCTTCATGAAAGGTAATTGTCTGAGGGGCCTTGTGTGGCCTTGGCTTTTCCCGGGACTGTGGTGGTGGTTCCGCCCTGAACCTGTGCAAGGCTGTTCTTGGGGCCAGACCGTGACCATTAGTGGCGGTGGTGGCATCAATCCTTCGTGGGTCTTTGCCTCACTTGACTGACTTGGAGGGGGCCAGGCTCGCCATTTTCACACTTGTGGTTCCAGGCCCACCGGTTTCTGGCAGAACCATAGATTTAATGTAGACAGTATCGTTCCCTTTCCAAGGCTAGATGCCTCAGGTGCAGGTGCAGACATTTTCCCACCTCTGTAAGGAAAGTTGCCACTTTTTTGCTAAATGTATCGAAGTACACCGTTTATTTGGAATGGAGGGGCTCTGAATGCAGCAAGGCCTGCTCGCTCCTGGAAGGTGAATGGTGCGAGCCAAGTGGCTGTAACAGGCGGCAGAGTAACGGAACAGGGCTGACCCGGAAGGGGCAGCAGGACGCCCGGTCTATAAGGGTTTCTGTGCCATGTGGCAGCAGTTCGGGCGTAGTCCTTGTAGTCCCACATTTTCCTTGGACAGGTAGGAAGATGTCTGTGTTTGTTCTAGTCTCACTCTGGCCCTGGGTGCCCTTGCTCGCCGGCCCAGCCTGCGCGTACGGTCTGAATTTCACAAGAGCTTCCTGTACTTCTTTTCCAGATGTTGTGACAGCATTATCCACTCCTCTTCCACCAATATCACATTCCATACCATTCAGAGGCCAGGTTAAAGGTACAAAGTATACGATATTCACTCTCTGCTCCGGAGGCCAGACTTCTTTCTCCTGGATCCAGAATTCTGATGTGAAGCCAGAAGGAAGGGGGAGGCTCTGAGGGGCAGAGAGCGGTCGTGGACCTCAGTTCTTAGAGGCACTTGATGAGGCTCACGGGAGCTTTGTGGATGGCACAGGGAGGGGGGTCAGTGTGGGACGGTAGAGCCCCATCTTCCCGAGAGGGCAAGCTCTGAAGGACCTTCTCCCTACACCCAGGATGACGTGGTGCAGAGGGTGCATGGGAGCCAAGGAGCCAGGCTCAGAACCCAGGTCAGCTCCCTCCTCAGGGCGCATGCTCCCGGCCTCTGCCATTTACATGCGGACTGTGGTTTCTGCCAAGTGGAAACTCATTGGAGGTAGACATGCGTGTAGCCATGTGCATTCTGCCCTCTGGAGGGTGGCTGCCAGTTACATCGTGGGCAGCATGGTCACCCTGAGAATGCAGAGAAGTGTGTGGTATGTTTTAGGAAGTCAGCTCTTAACAGTTCTTTGAAAGTTTTGGTATTTGAGGGGTGCCTGGGTGGCTCAGTCGGTTATGCCTGACTCTCGATCTCAGCTCAGGTCTTGATCTCAGGGTCATGAGTTCAAAAGCCCACATGGGGCTCCACGCTGAGCATGGAAACTACTTTTAAAAAAGTTTTGGTATTTGAAATATTAATATTTCAGAGAATTTTAACTTAAGCAGAATACCTCTTTTCCATAATTACATGGGCATAAATGATGTCAATCCACCTCTGAAATTTCTAGATTAAAGAGGAGGAGACGAATACGTCCATGTGTGCATAGATGTATGTGCACTGTTGTCAGACTGTGGTTCAGAGTCCTGGCCGGCGGTCAGAACTGGCCAGGGGCCCCCCGGCAAGAGGCAGCGCCATCCATCTACGCCACAGAGGTCGCAGCCCAGGTGCGCGGGGTCACAGCACTGAAGTTATTTCCAGAATTTAGCAACAGAAGCACAGACAAGTGAAGTTGTTGCTGGGACTGCAGATCAGCATCCTCGGGATATGCCTCGTGGGCAAGGACTGGGCACCATCTCCATGGACCCCATGGTGCCCAGGGCCACATCACAGTGGAAGGGAGGTCCCTCCTGAGTCCAGTGAAATGCTCACCTTGGGTTTCAGGGATGAAAGTGGCCAGGGCTTTCTGCAGAGAAATCTGAGACTAGTGGCAACTGGCCTTCTTTGCAACTTGGTTGGGCATAATCTATGACTTGTTTCAGACTTTGCTTACCTTTTCTGCCCATACTTGTTTGTTTATTCTATGGAGTAGTGCGATACAGTACAAAAAGGAATGGGTGATTCTTTGGGTGTTCTAGAACATATCTCTTCTTAGTTAGAGTTTTTGGATGAAAATGTTTTTGCTTACCTTCAGTTTATAAGCGTGGTGTTAAATTGAGATGAGTCCATGTAAGTTCCCTTTATTAGCAACAGAAGTCACTTTTAAAGATAAAATGGAGTTTGTGGCATTTGACGAGATGTGGAGAAACTGAACTTTCACACACTGCTGGGGGGAGCGTGAAATGGTGCAGCTGCTGGAAGACGGTGTGGCGGCCCCGAGAACACAAAAGGGTAGAGCTCTCCGGTGACCCAATCAGTTCTGCTTCTAGGTGTCTCTCCATGAGAAATGAAAATGTACGTCCACACAAAAACTTGTACGTAAAAAGCAGTGTTCAAAATAGCGAACAGGCGCCAACAACCCAGATGTCCGTCATATCATAAAATGGTTACACACAGTGTGGTCTGTCCATGCAGTGGGATGTTATGCTTCCATGAAGCAAATAAGTGCTGACCCCACAGCACGGATGAACCTTGAGGACATTCTGCCGAGTAAAGAAGCCAGACACAAAAGGCCCCTTCTTGTGCATTTTCATCTATACAAACCATCCAGAATGGATCTATAGAGGAGGAGCTGGGTTATAGTCATTGTCTAGGCCTCGGAGCCTGGCGGGGAGGGATGGAGGGAGTGGAAGCGGGTGGTGGGGGTGGCAGCCGAGCAGTACGGGTCTTCCTTCTAAGAAAATGGTTGCGTACCTTCTGCGTATGTACTAAAACTCACTAAATTATACACTGTAGATTGGCGTATTTTATGGTATGTGAATTATATCTTAATTTGAAAATTCTCCCTAAGAAAAGTTGTTAGTTATATTTCTATTAAAAGATTTCTGCAGATTAATCATTAATTGCCCAAATGGATACATTTGCATTTGTGACCACTGACAACAAAATGGTACTTAGAATATAAATGGAAACTTGTTTTTAAAGATTTTATTTATTTGCCAGAGAGAGAGAGCGCACACACAAGCAGGGGGAGCAGCAGAGGGAGAAGCAGGCTTCCCACTAAGCAGGGAGCCTGATGGGGGCTTGATCCTAGGACCTTGGGATCACAACCTGAGCTGAGGCAGACGCTTAACCGACTGAGTGACCCAGGAGCCCCCAAATGGAAACACTTTTAAGCACCAGTATTTTGTTTATGGCATATTTTTACCTCTAGTGTATTTATGTTGAATCATCAAGATATAAAGTGCTGTCTACAAAAGCATAAGTAACATTTTCTTTAAATTGTGTCTTGCTTTGGGTTTCTGATTGAGCCAGCTATCAATAGTGCCCACCCACTCTGTGGGCCAGACCTTGTCTCTGCTCCTTTCTGTTCGCCCTTTCTGTTCTCTCTCCCTCCGTCCCTGCCCCCCCCCACACACATACACACACACACACACACACACACACACACACACATACAATTTGGTAAAATAAGCCTAAGGTAAAATTTACTATCTTACCCATTTTTAAGTACACAGTTCATGGCATTGATTATATTCACTTTGTTGCCATCACCACCATCCGTCTCTAGAAGTCTTTCCCTCTTGTAAAACTGAAACTCTGTAGCCATTAAACAATCACTTCCCATTCCTCCCTCCAGCAGGCCCTGGCAACCACCATTCTGCTGCCCATGAGTTTAACTACTTTATTTATTTATTTATTTATTTATTTATTTTAAAGATTTTATTTATTCATTCGACAGAGAGACAGCCAGCGAGAGAGGGAACACAAGCAGGGGGAGTGGGAGAGGAAGAAGCAGGCTCATAGCGGAGGAGCCTGATGTGGGGCTCGATCCCATAACGCTGGGATCACGCCCTGAGCCGAAGGCAGACGCTTAACCGCTGTGCCACCCAGGCGCCCCATAACTACTTTAGGTGCCCAGTCTGAGTGGAATGATACAATTCTTGGTTTTTTGTGACTGCCTTATTTCGCTCGTCCTCGTATCCTGGAGGGTCATCTGTGTTTCAGCAGGTGTCAGAACTCTTCCTTTCGTAGGCTCGTGTTCCAGCGTGTGTGTACTGCATTTTGTTTATCCGTTCATCCAGCAACGGACACCTGGGTTGTTTCCTTTTTGCTACTGTGAATGATGCTGCTGTGAACATAGGTATGCAGATGTACCTTCAAGACCCTGCTTTCACATTTTGGGGGGGTGTGCCCAAAACTGGAATTGCTGGATCACACGGTGATTCTATTTTTAATTCCTTGAGGAGCCTTCATACCATTTTCCGCGGCAGCAGCACCATGTTGGATCCCCACCCGCAGTGCACAAGGACCCAGGGCCTCCTCACAAACACTTAGTATGTTCTTAATTTTTGATAGTAAGCATCCTAATGAGAAGTGGTATCTCATTGTGGTTTTGATTTGTTTCCATAATGATTAGTGATGGTGAGCATCTTTTCATGTGCCCATTGGCCATTTGAACAGTCTGTCTTCGTTGGAGAAATGTTCATTGCCCATTTTTGAATCCCTGCATTCCCCTTTATGTTAAAAGCAGCAGGTCTTCAAATGTGGTCTTCGGACCCTTAGGGGTTCTTAAAATTCTTTGAAGGGACCCTGAGGTCAAAACTACTTTTGTAGTCCTGAGCCTGCTAGTAGTTGGGTATTGACCAACACACACTCAGAGTTCAGTAATAGCAATTTCACTTAATGATGTCTGTAAGAGAGCAATATTATAAAATTATAATTAAATTTTATATTTGAGTACAGGTATTTTAAAAAATATATTGAGGTATATTATCCATGCCCTAAAATTCATCTATTTTAAGCATACAATTCAATGATTCTTATTAAATCGACCAAGTTGTGCGGCCGTCACCACAATCCAGTTGCAGAACGTGTCCGTCGCCCCAGGAAGACCCCGCGGTGCTGGTCTTTCCCACATCCAGCGTCACGAGATGCGAGCGCTCCCGGAGGCCCTCTGCCGCACAGGGAGGCGCCGGCAGCATCTCCGGGGGGGCGCGCAAGGTTTGCGCCTGAGTGGGGACCCCCAAAGCGACACAGCACAGTCTCCTCCGGGACGAAGTGAGCCCGCCGCCTCCAGGAGAACAGCTGACGGTATCTGTGCTCACGATGAGCTTTGGGCTCTCACGTGAAAGTCAGTATTTCAGAGGGCCTAAATCTGCACCTGCGGTGCTTAATGACTTTTCCAAGTGACCATCGCGTGGCGTACAGAAGCACACCTGCGTAGAAGGTCCACTCGCGGTTCGAGGCGGAGCAATGGGCCTCCGTGGGACAGTCGGAAATGTTCAGCACCGGGGTTACAGGCCCCTCACGGCAGCTAACGGCCGAGAAGCCTTGCCTGACAAGGTCCGGGTGGCATCAGGAACACGCAGGAGGCTGCGGAGGCTGCGGAGTCCCCTCCCCCACCCAGCTGCTGGGGACGAGGCTGGCTTCCTTCACCTACTTCGTAGACAGGCTGTCCCGGCCAACAGAGTGCAGAAGCCGACAAGGGAGAGCCACCGTCTGCTGTGTTCCTGTCAGCTTGAAAGAGGTTTGCAAAAAGGAAGAGAATGCTGCTCGTGTCATTAATATTTTTAAAAGTTAGTTTTCATGAAACATTTATGTTAATATATAGTTACCATAAGTTACACGTGGCATATACTACGTAAGTTTTTTCAGCCTTAATTTCTATAGTAAATACCAATAGACACGATCCATTTATGATTCTTTGGGCTCCTAAGACCTAAAAGTTAAAGAACTTCTGGTTTCAAATCTACATTATTTATAAAGCAGCAGCCCAGATGTTATTTTAATAACATAATATCATAATAATCAGCTAGCACAATGAAGGTATTGCTTTGAGAAGTTAAAATCTCAGATACCACGAGAGGTGACTGGTTGTCAGTGAAATGGGAAAGGAAGGTACTCCTGAGTTCTTTATGTTCTGTCGTTAAAAACTTGGCACGTGATGGTCCCTGGGACCCGATGCCCATTAGGATACATGTTTATAGGTTCTAGGTTTGTCCTTAATATTGAATGATTAGATTTTTGCATATTCTGCCTTCCATTCAATGGTAACTTCTTAAAACCATGAAGCACTTTAAACCTCTTTATTTTTACAATCCCCGTATTTATTTTCTGTTCTGAGTTATTCCACTCTGTCTTATTTAGAAATAACGCCGTGGCAGGATGCCTCGTAGACACAGTGAGTGCAGCCCATCAGTGCTGGTGCTGCACCCGTGCTGGTAACCAGTCAGACCGACAGTGCGAAGTTTCAGACTCTAGTCGTGTTTCTGGACGCGGCACGCGCACATGCTCTCGAGCATGCCCGCAGACATGCTTTTCTCCTGACATCTCACGCTGCAGGAGTGACGGGTTGGGTCCTTGGATCAGTCTGGTGTGTGGTGTTGAGCGGTGGGTTACTGCCACGGGAGACAGTGGTGTCCCATCGTCCCTGGGTTCAGTTCCTCTGATTGCTGCGGAAGGACCTGAATAGGTCTTCTGCAAAGGTCGTGTCTGTCTCATTGGTCGTGGGTGTGTTGGTACTGCACACAGGTTCCTTTTTCATAGATCTGTGACCTAGTGAAGAGAAGCAAGCATCAACACATGGTGTAATAGAAGCAGGGGAGACATGGGGGGAGACACACAGACTGATTGACCCATCCCCAGCACATTGGTAACTACCTCTGGTAGAGGGCCCTGGAAGCACGGGGACCTCACGGAATACCTTTTAGAGTGCTTGGATGTATTTTTATCTGTTACTTTTATTTCATACCTATAAACGTTTCGTATTTATCGACAGTGCCTGCACAGGGATATATAATGATAAAAAATATAGTAGTTACTAATATGCGCACCATTCAGTTAAGAACTAGAACGTTATCGATGCCTTCTTGCCTTCGAAGCCGTATATACGCCAACATGAAGAATCTTATCCCCTATCCTGCCGCCGTGACCATGCTTCCATTTCTCCTTGTTCCCTGCTGCCTAGTGTTCAGGTCCCTACATGGAGTCCTCGCATCATTGGAAGCCTATTTCTTCACCCGGTCGGAGTCACAGTCACAAGATTTTTGCTTCCATTTTCTAGAGAATATTTTTCCCTAAACAAAATGCTTTTTTAAATTATAAAAGTAGTACATACTGACAGAGAGTCAGGACAGTAAAAGATAAAAGTCTTCTGCCATCCAAGAATTTGGGGTATTTCTTTCCAAGGCTTTTTTCTACACAGATAAAAATTCACTTTAAAAAATGCTGTGGATGGTTGGCCCAGTCGGTGGAGAGTGCAAATCCTGATCTTGGGGTTGTGAGTTCGAGTCCCACATCAAGTGTAGAGATGACTTAATAAAATCTTTTAAAAAATCAAAAGGCTACTGGGAGTGGACAGCTCCTATGCTCCCTCCTCACCTGCGTGTGCTGGCTGTCTGTCCTGGTGGTAGGTACTTGTAGACCTCCCTCCTTCTGCCTGGAGCAGCCTTCTCTTCGTGTTTGGTGGCCAGCAGTGAAGACGTGTCCAGCCAGGATCTTTGCACACCCAGGCACAGACACCCACCAGAGTCTCAGAGGGGCACAGGCCGCTGCTCTTGCCTCTGCCATTCCTGACTGATTTCTTCCATTCCTCTTTCCTCCCCTGCCTGTGGGAGCAAGAAGAGATCTTTCTTGTCAGTGGGCTCATTGGGTGATGTTTTTGGTTTTGTTTTGAAAATATTTTACATATTGGGGCGCCTGGGTGGCGTCCGACTCTTGGTTTCGGCTCACGTCATGATCTCAGGGTCGTGAGATCAAGCCCCTCGCCGGGCTCCACCCTCAGCGCGGAGTCTGCTTGGGCTTCTTTCCTCTTCCCTCTCCCTCCCCACCCCCGCTCCTCCCCCTGCTACATGCTCACTCGCTCTCGCTGTCTCTCTAAAATAAAATCATTTTAAAAATATTTCATGTAAATAAAAGAACAGAGATTACCAAATACCCGTTTATCCACCACCCAGGTATATGTTTTAGGTTATAAAAGTTATGGAAACCTGGGGCTTAAGTTATTAATACTTTCCTGTACTTGCAGATTCTGCAGAAAGCCTCCGTTAGTCTTTTACCTGCACAGCAGTGAGGGTACCGTGCAAGCTCTGTGACAGATGGGAAAGGGCTGGACGGTATTTGGAATCCTTTATTTAGTTGCAGGACTCCATACAGGGTCTGTTTTCTCTAAAGCTCTCTGAGAGACTGGGGTCTGAACTCCTCATAGTATAATATTTCCTAATCTCTGACTTCTGTGTGATCTCTCAAACACTCTTAAGGATTTTAAAAATTATTAATTTTTGCATTTCCAAAGAGAATTAATTTTAAGCATACTTTATTTTGCATTTAATTCAGACGAGTATGTTGTTAGGTTGGTTTTAATACAAGCTTAAATATTCATGATGTCTGAAAGGTAAATTTAGCTTTTTCCTAAATACTAAATGATTATTTCCCTTTATGTTATACAAGGAAAAATGTGTTTTGTTGATAGAAACAGTCAAGTGGAATATTACATTTAGAAGGGAATATGTATTAAAAGATAATTTAAAATTTAACTACAAGTTAACTCATTGCAAATGTTTTTAAAACTGTTTAGATATTTATGCCATATTTATTTTTGCACTTATGTAGATATTACATTTTAAAAAATTAAATTTTTATTTTTATTCATGTGTTTTATTTATTTTTTAAAAATAATCTCTACTCCCAACATGGGGCTCAGACTCACGACCCAGAGATCAAGAGTCACACGCTCCACCAACTGAGCCAGGTGCCCCCCCGCCATGTTAAATTTTTTAAAAGTGATTCACTTAACTGATTAAATTAAAACTTGGACTTCTTGCCTTCTGCTCTGAAAAGTCAAGTGGTTTCCTTGAATGATCTTGGTGTTCTGTTATGGAAGATGACATTTTTTATTGGTTTTTGTAAAGTATGAGCACCCAGGGTGTGACAGTCCTCTGTGTCTTGTCTCTCTCACACATTTTGAAGCGCGGAAATATCCTGGAATAGTTTGTGAGACTTTTGGTGGGAGAAACTCAGGTTTACAGAGCTGGTAGAGACGCTCTGAGACAGACTGGCAGAATTCTCGCAGTGATCGCAGTGTTTGGAGTCAGGATAAGGGTCTTGCATGCGCACCTCTGAACCCTTCGGGGGGTACAGTGTCACCTGAGTGGGAGACCGCCTCGCAGAGCAGGGGGCGGCCTGGGATTGTCTGGGAAGCTCTGGAACTTCGCTCTTTTTAGGGGGAGATAAACTCTTCCCAGAGTGAGTTAGGAATGGGGGCCACGTTTCCTTGACCCCACGTCCCCAGCCCCTTCCGGGAGCCCTTAGGATGTACTGCTCCCGGGAAGCTCCTCAGCCCGGGCATGGCCTGAGACCTTCCAGGCCTGCATGCCAGGAACTTGAGCGGGGGGGCGGGGG
>NW_024424341.1:1168597-1203804 GCF_017311325.1 Ursus maritimus | reverse complement strand
GGGGGGGGGGCACCAGCGGGGGTGGTGGCTGTGCTCAGTTCAGCCGTGAGGACCGAGCCCGGGTGGCCCAGCTCTGAGCTCTGAGTCTGCCGCTGCAGCCGCCTGCCTTGGGACCTGTCTGTGCTCAGATGCACGCAGCTAATGAGGTGGCAAGGGCTGCAGCAGGAGCCCTGGAGCTCGCGTGGGGCCCCTCGCAGGCCCTCTGTGGAGCCGCCGCTCCTGGCACTGCCCCCAGGCTGCCGCTGCAGGCAGAGCGGGCAGAAAGCTGACCCCATGCACTCTGGTTCTCTTCTCCCCTTTCTGACCTGGCTTTTGTCTCCATAGGGAACTGCACGTGGGGAATGAACTGTAGGTTTATACACCCTGGAGTCAACGACAAGGGCAACTATTCCTTAATCACCAAAGCCGAACCTTTCCCGCCTAATGGTGCCCCGCCTCTTGGACCTCACCCACTGATGCCTGCCAACCCATGGGTGCGTGAACACCTCTTTTCTTTAATTGCTAGCAGATGGGACATCTAAGCTCTCTGAATCTTCAGCTTACAGCACATTAATACACCTTGTGTAAAAGGCGCTTCTGTGATGTCACACAGTCACTGAGTCGCCTTCCAGATGCTTCCGCTTCTCCGTGTGGAGGTAATCCTAGATTCAGGCAGGGCAGTGGGTCAGGGGCCAGACTAAGGCTTGGAGAGCGGGGGGCGTGCAGTCAGCTAACGCTCTCGCCAGGGTTTTTGCTCCCATTTCTTTATCAATTTTAAAGTTTTACTTGCTTTCTCAACTTTTCCCTTCTCATTTTTTAATAGGGTGGGCCAGTAGTTGATGAAATTTTGCCTCCACCCCCTCCAGAGCCCCCCACAGAGAGTGCCTGGGAACGAGGACTCCGACACGCAAAGGAGGTAACCAGACAGCCCGAGAAGAAAATGCTAGCAGCGGGCAGTCCTTGAGCAAAAGTAGCATTTCTTTAATTCAGAGACAAGGATTGAAAACCCAGGAAGGTCTCTGAGGGGTATATTTCTGTGATTTCTCTGAAGAGTTACGAATGGAAACTGATGTCTGTCCATCTGTCTGAGGTGGGCAAGGTCACAGCAAGGTCTGCTGCCTTCCTGTGGCTTGGGCAGCAGCAGACCACGCCCCAGCTGGCGCGGTTGCCCCCGGCCGCCCAGCCTGCAGGCGCCCAGAGCCACTCCCCAGAGACTTAGCACAGGGTGGCCCATGCCTGTGGAGGAGCCACCCTCTCCTGAGACTGCCGCGGCGCTCACGCACAGCCCCCCCCCACTCCCGCTCCCTCGCTCCGGGCCCTACCGTGGCCCGAGCTGTCAGGCTTGTGGTCTGTCGGCACCAGGCCTGTTCCCTGAGCCCCCACTTCTCTCCGGTGAGGTGACAGACCAAAACAAAACCCTTCTCCTCCCTTGCTGAGCATGCACCCCGCCTCCCCTCTTTTCCTCTGAGACTGGAACCACTCCACGTGGCTTTTCTGCCATAAGCAGCCTCACCTTCCTCTCCACACTTGGGCCTCCTCACCGAGTGACTATCTGGGACTCCCCAGCTCAGCATCAGGAGTATTTCTAGGAAGTGGCCAGCTCTCTCACCCCTTTCTGAAACGTGAGCGAGTTCCATGGCACTGCTGAGCGGGCCTGTCCTGACTGCCAGGTGCAGAGACGGCGTGCTCAGGCCTAGAGCGGAGGTGCCTCTCCCCCACCAAGCACGCTCACGTAGGCCACTTCTCCCACACTGGACCAGGCTCCATGGGTCACATCAGGACAGGCTTCCCTTTGCTTTTCCTAACAGTAAATGGCATTGATTTCTTCTTATAATGGTAGGTTTTAAAAAAAGCAACCATTCGAAAAGAACAGGAGCCCGATTTTGAAGAGAAAAGGTTTACCGTGACCATTGGGGAAGATGAACGGGAGTTTGACAAGGAAAATGAAGTTTTCCGAGATTGGAATTACCGGATCACCAGGGATGTCCGAGACACAGTGTAAGGAACGGTTCTGCCTCTTCCTTCCTTTTTGGTAGAGTATGACGTTGTCCCCAGCTGTGTGAGCCCTGGGCTCTGGAGAGCAGCAGCATATGGGTTCCCTCAGGCATCGGGGGGCCCACGCATGTCCCCTGTCCTGGACTGAGAATGGCGTCCCCATGATCCTTTCAGACTCTTTGCATCAACTTTCCTTGGTTTTTTGCTCCATGAAGGAAGTGTGTCAGCTCTGCCAGGGCCGTGTGCCTGGGGAGGACTCGCCTCCCTGTGGGTTCCTGTGAGCGCTGAGAGTTTCTACAGCTGTTCTTGGTGCCCCGTCAGTCTGCCTCTCCCTGCCCCCCTCCAGGCACCCAGGAGCCAGAATAACCCATGAGATTGTCACCAGAGTCCAGGAACTTAGCAGGTGTGACCCTTTTCATCGTAAATGCTGTCTTGTTTCTGCTCCCAGATGTTTCCTACTGGTCTTGTAGAGACCCATTACCGAAGTACACGTGGTTGAAGAACAGTCAGAGTTTTAGAAGTTGGGCGACACTAAGTAAAGCTCTCATCTGCCCGTGCTTCGGTTCCAGGGGAAGGGCGGCTTTGCTGTGCTCCCCTCTGAGGGGCAGAACCAGGCAGGTTTCTCCCGAGCAGCAGCTGCCGCATGGGCCCAGGTCGCAGGGACAGCGCGGCGTCCGGCCTGTGACTGGAGCCGGCTTCAGCTGCGTGTCAGCCTTGTGGCGATGTGCCGCGCGCTCATGTTCGCTGCCGGGGAAGCCCGGTCGCCGGGGTCTGGCTGAGGAGGTGGTGGGGGACGGCGCGGAGGGGAGGGACTCCTCTGGTGCTTGTGTTTCAGGACTCTGCTGCCCTGACCTGCGCCCGCCAGGCTGTCTCAGGGCTCTCCTGTCCCATGTGCAGAAAGGAGGGGGAGGAAGCTCTTTGGTCCATGCCGTTCTTAGGACAGCTCAGAGGTTCATGGGTGGAGATTGAAAGATGGGGTTCAGACCTCTGTGTTTTCTAATTCTGGGTATGGAGGTGTGTCAGATCCCGGACAGGAACATGGGAGTCAGGACGGGACTGTGTCTGCCAGGGCACGCGGCTCCCTTCATGCCCTGAGGTCTCATATTTTCCTTGTTTCAAATGCAGGTGATGATCTTGTCTTGCGGGCTCTGGGGGAAGGGGGGGAATCCCGGGAGTTCGCGGAGCATGTGACGAGCATGGAGCAGAGGGTGCTTCTTGAGTGTGGTCATTCTGAGCACTGAAAGAAGAGGTTTAGAACCTCAAGGCTCACCCTTGACACTGTGTTTCCCAGCCGTGGTTGGAGCAGGGACTTGAACACGTGCCAGCTGGGGAGCAGCGTGGCGAGTGTGGCTCTGCAGCCGCGCTCCAGCCCCACCCTGTGCATGGTGCTGGGCTGACGCTGGCTGCTGACTCCGCACCTCCTCTGCTGGGGGGGTCCCCGCTGCAGGGCCTTCAGCCTCTGAAGCCTCTGAAGATGGGCCTTTGACCCACATTCTCACTTGTGTTTGGTGTTTCAACATCAGAGCCTTAGAATGAACCAGGGGCTTCTGTGACACTCGTGTGCCAGGCGCCAGACAGACCTTGTCAGTCGGGACCACTGGGAACAGGGTCCCAGCATGGGTCAGATGGGAAACCGCCTCTGCTGTGTCAACTGGGGTCCACTAAGCAGAGGAGACCCCCCCCAGCTATTTTAATGGAGAGCGTTTAACATAAAGACATGCTGTCTACGAGACTATGGAAGCTGCGACCGCAGGAAGCAGCACCCCCACCCCCCTCAGGGAGGGAGGGGAGAGGCTAGAACTGTTCATACTGAGAAGCTGGAGGAGGCGCTGGGACTGCGGCTGCTGAGGAGGGGACGCTGGCCAGCTCCGCTGACGTCTCTGAGGTGGGCGATGAGCCGGGTTGCAGGAGTCCTGCTGGCAGCAACGGGCAGGGGCCAGGACAGAGAGAGCCCTTTTGCACCCCAGCCTCACCAGCTCCTGCGGCACCTGCTGTGGGCCACCCTCCCACGGCGCAGCTGGCAGAACGGGAGGCGCTTGGCAGAGCGCGAGCAGGGCTGCTGAGACACCAAGCAGCTAACTTAACAGCAGTTCAAGGGCTGTCGATGTCCAACTCAGAAAGACCAGCAGTGCTGGTTCTCCTTCCCTGGGAGCCTGCAACGCCACAGGCTCTGTGCCAGGGGCTCCTTGGCCGGCCGTGCAGCGGGCTTGTGACCACGGTGCCTGTGACCACGGTGCCTGTGTGTGCCGGGTGAGGAAGGTGGGAGTAGGCCTGAGGGCTCAGCTCCGAGGCCGGCATCGGGACCAGCAGCACACTGGGGCGGGGGGCTTGTCAGAAGTGCTCCCATCAGAGCATCAAGGGCGGGTGGAGCCCGGCTGGCTGCTCAGAAGCCTTCTAGGTAATTCTGCCGCCCACCCACTGAGGTCTGAGAACCATGGACGTCGTTCCCGGGGCCTGGGCTCCCTGGCCTGACGCTGAGGGTAGGGTTGGAACACTGAATCGCTGTCACGTGGTGGCGCCCAGTGGCCTTAGTGGAGTCGGGCTCCTGTACCGTGGAGCTGGGTGCTTCGTTGGAGAACCGTTGGGACAAGGTGCTCACTCAGGAGCTGTGAGGAAGCTCTCTGAGGTGGCGTAAAGGACAGGAAAACGGTCTTTTACTTATGCTGTTGTTTGGAGTTAAACAATTTGTCCAGTAGGATCATTTGGTAAAAGTAGTGCTTTTCTAGACAGACCCCAATTCATAGCTTTAAGAGTTTCTTTCTACCTGAGGCACTTTATTCAGATGCTGACCAACTCGTGGGACCTCATGCACACAAGACATTAAGAAATGTCACCTCGGGGCGCCCGGCTAGCTCAGTGGCGGGGAGCACATGACTCTTGATCTTGGGGTCCTGAGTTCAAGCCTTGCGGTGGGCGTGGAGCCTACTTAAGAAAGAAGGGAGGGAGGGAGGGAGGGAGGAAACCTCTCTGCACAGGCTGCTGGGGCGGGGTGCAAACTGAGAATGCTGCACGGAGCCTGCAGGAGGGTGGGAGCTGGCGGACGAGGGGAGCCCAGGGTGTCAGCTGGGAGGAATGAGGTCCTTGGCAGGAGCTGTCAGCAGCTGAGCTTCTCAGTAACCCGGGGCCTGGGGTGGAGCCCTTACCGGTCAGCGTCCTTCGAGCGTACTGCTGCTTGCACCGCCCAGCCGCGCTGTCTGTGCTCCGAGGACCAGGGCCCTGGCGGCCGTACCCTCCGGCTCTGAGCAGTCCCGCAGGCGGGGAGCCATTTACACCCTGCTTACCCAGTTTCCCAAACACCAGTCGGCCTGTACAGCCCTCCTTTGACAGAACATACACCCTCGCACGTTCTTGGGAAAGTGCTCGCCAGCGCCTCAGTGGCTGCAAATGGTGCTGGTGCCTCGGGGGCAGCGTTCTTTCTTCCCTTCCGGCTGCAGCAGGCCTCTGTCATTCCTGACTCTTGTCTTAAATACGATCTGAGTTGTGTGGGGCTGAGGTGCTTAGGAAGATGTCTGACTGCTTGGAATGAAAGAGAGCTATGTCATCCACAGACCCGGCCCGCTGGGGTCCTGGACGAGCCGGGGGAGAGGCCTCCCAGAAGGCAGCCTGCTGGAGGCCATCCGGTGACCCAGATGCTCCTCCTGGCGGAGGCCTCAGCAACTCCCCAGAGCAGCAACTCCCCAGAGCGGCACCTCCGTGGGTTGTAGGCACCTCGGTTTCCCCCACTAGCTTACTCAAAGGGGAGAGTTGGTGTGGAGCCAAGAAATCCCCCAAGAGAGCCCATGTGTTGCTGGGTTTACATTTTCTCTTTCCTCCATCGGGGTCCCAGGCATCCCCGGGGCAGGTCCTCTGGGTCCGTGGGTAAGGTGGGGTCTCCTCACCTTCCTCCCAGCAGTTAGCAGTTGTTCCTTCCCCGTCAGTGACAAGCCTACCTCGTCCCTGCGGGAAGCTCCTTTATCCTCTGTGCTGGGGTCTGTCTCTGGGCTTCCTGTCACATTCCTGTGGGCCATTCCTTTCCTCCCCAGAAAGGCCTCCTCCTGTGGTGTATTGTCTCACAGGGCATGTGTTTCTTGGCGGGTCTCCCTTGCCTCTGTCTCCCTGTGTAGGGGGTGGGGGGGCTGCTCGTAAGCTCCGTACAGGAGCTCACTGCTGTTAGTACTGGGATTGTCCTACGTTTATTAATGAACCGACAGATAGCTGACTTCTTGGCAGTGTCTAGTCATCCTGGCCGGGGAACATCATCTCATTTATTCACACCTGTTTTTGTGTCTTTTCAGTGTTTTCTGTGTTTGTTTTAATTTTAGGTAGTTAACATACAGTGCAGTATTGGTTTCTGGAGTAGAATTCAGTGATTCATCACTTCCGTACAACACCCAGTGCTCATCCTAAGAAGTGCCCTCCTTACTGCCCATCCCCCATCTAGCCCATTCCCCCACCCTCCTCCCCTCCATCAGCCCTCAGTTTGGTCTCTTATGGTTTGTGTCCCTCTCTGATTTCGTTTTATATTATTTCCCCCCCTTCCCTTATGTTCTTCTGTTTTGTTTCTTAAATTCCACATGAGTGAGGTCATATGATAGTTGTCTTTCTTTGATTGACTTATTTCACTTGGCATAATACCCAGGCACCCTGAACGTGTAGATATTTTAACAGTGTTTGCTCTTCCAATCCATGAGCATGGAATGTTTTTCCATTTCTTTATGGCCTCTCGAGAGTGTTATGAAATTTTCCTCAAATACATTCTGCTCATTTCTGGTGAAGCGTCCTTTGTTCCTCTGTAGTTTCTCTTCTTGCTCACTGCTGTAAATGCGGACTTCTGTACTCTCTCTCCCAGGCGGTCATTCTTTGGTCTCTGTCTGCCTCACTGGGTTCTTCTGGCTGCTTGGATGGGCTTTCCTGTATCTCAGTTTCCAAGTGTAGATCCTTCTCCTGGCCTGGTCTCCTGCCTCCTGGCTGCAGCAGCCGGGCCCCTGTCCCGCCGGGGGGTTCGCGTGGGGGCTGTGGGGCTCTGGCCTCCTCGCCGTGGCCCGGCCTGACGGAAGTGCCCCTCTGCTCCCGTTGAGTGAGAGGTTGGCTTGAGGTGCACAGCGTACACGTGTGTGGTGGCGTTGAGGCGGCGCCACCTCCGCCTCCCTTCAGCAATGTCGCTCTTGTCCCAGACGCCGCCACCATCTGTGGGTGCAGGCCCGTGGTTTTTCTCTCCGCGTCTGTCATGATGCGCGGTTTGGTTACGAATCTCCTCATATTGACTCAACCTTGCACTCTTGGAATAAATCCCACTGAGTCATGGTGTCTGTTTTCTTAACGTGGTGTCAGATTCTGTTTGCCGACATTTTATGTAATGTTTTTGCATTAATATTCCCAAGGGATAAGATTTGCTTTTTCCTGGCTCTGTTTTCAGACTAGAGCCTTACGCAGACCCGTATTACGACTACGAAATCGAGCGTTTCTGGCGTGGCGGGCAGTACGAGAACTTCCGGGTGCAATATACAGAGACGGAGCCGTACCATAATTACCGGGTAAGTGGGGCGTCGGTGTGCACATCTGACCTTACTGGGCCGTTCCTTAAAGTGGTCCCCTTCTTAATTTATAGGATTCCATACGGTCTTAATAGTGTTGGCACAGTGTACCAGTGTCAGCCCAAATTAACTGTCTGTGGAGAAACAGTTCAGACCCACAGATTAAATGGGTGGTGGTTTGAACAGAGACTTCCTTTAGTTCACCTGTGTTCCTGCTGTGGTTTTTTTAAAAGGTAGGTTTTCCGATTGGGTTATTAAAAATATTAATATAAGCTTGCTTGGAACTGTGTTCCACCCTCCTGAACAAATTCCTCCTCAGGCCCCTTAGTAATGCTGTTTATAATTATGCTGTCCTCCTCCGTCTTCATGACCTGGGCCTCTCCCCAGCTGTGCCGTGTGGTCTCCTGGAGGACCATTCTGTATTGGTATTTTTGACGAGCGATGTGCTTCAGTCTTTGAGTCCCTGATGTTTTCAGAGCGATGGGAAAGCTGCCACTAAGAAAAGGTCGGGTGGGAGCAGTGGGGCGGGCTTTGTCCTGTGACTCATATGACAGAGTTTTAAGACCAAAGGGAGGTGACTGCCCTGGGAAGCCATGAGTTAGGTTGGCCATCCTGTGCCCCTCTCCCTGGTAGAGCATCAGTAGTGCCAGGCTGCTGGGGTACAGGTGCTGCATGCCAGGCAGGGCAGCCTGGAAGGTCGGAGGGGCCTGTTGCAGCCCCTTTCCGCCACCTCTCTCCCCGACCGTGTCCAAGGTTTCGGGCCAGGGGAGGGTCAGGAACGTGCTTCGTTTCCCTGCAAGGCCGCCTAGAGCCTGAAACCCATCTTCGTGCTGTGATTTGGGCTTTATCGTTTTAACTTTGAATATTAGAGCAAGTGAATGGAGGAGTGCAGACTGGCACAGAAAGGTGTTCAAGGGTTGTGCTTAGGAAAGCAAGAGCCACCACTTTGGGGTGCCCCCTCTGTATCAGACTCCATCAAGCAGAGTGCTTTGGTCCAAGCCCACCGGAGGCCTTGCCGGGTCATCTCCACTGCTCGCAGGAAGGGCTGAGGCGTGAGGCAGGTAGTGTTGAACCGTTAGGCTGGGTCCCAAGCTGGCATCTGGCTCACTGCTTAACGCTGTGTTTTAAGGAGAAACTTGGAAACAGGGTGAGCACTTGAGATCATTCCCTGTGGCTTCAGTGATGCTGCCCGCACTTAGTGCCAGGTACCACCCAGCATGTATGTTTGACTTCAGGACCGAGAGCGGGAGCGGGAGCGTGAGAACCGACAGCGGGAGCGCGAGCGTGAGCGGGAGCGGGACCGAGAGCGGGAGCGCCGGCAGCGGGAGCGTGAGCGGGAACGTGAGCGGGAGCGTGACAAGGAGCGGCAGCGGAGGAAAGAGGAGTGGGAGAGAGAGCGAGCCAAGCGGGATGAGAAGGACCGACAGCACAGAGACCGAGACCGGGAGAAGGAGCGCGAGAAGGAGAAAGAGAAGCCGAAGCCCCGTTCCCCGCAGCCACCAAGGTAGGCCATCCGCCCGCTGGGCTCTGGGATGGTGGCCTGGGGCCTGGAGAGGAGGGGGCTGGCCGGTGGCCCACAGGTCCTGTCTGCTTCCCGTAGCCCCGTACCCACAATCCCACAGTTGTCACTGGGAAGCGTTGGTGAGTTTTGAGGGGCAGGTGCCACCCCGTCCTGTAGCTTGAGTATTACAGTGGGAACATGAGCCAGGCACTGCTCGTCATCACCCTGAATCAGGAGAGGTGTGAGTTCCCAGCCCCCCTGCTTTGGGGGAGGGGGTGGGAGATTGCTGGCCACTGTGTGGCACTCTGGCGTCTCCTGGTGGAGGGCAGGCCTCCAGTTAGCTCGTTCCCTGGGTGTCAGTCCCCCTGTTGTGCAGCGTCAGGAGAGCTGCCAGGGTGACCGCCGGGGTGGGCACCGACGACACGCAGCGCAGCAACGGCCCAAGAGGCAGGGCAGGCTCTGGGCTTTCAGACAGCCCTTGTTTAGAATACATGCAGGGGCGCCTGGCCGGCTCCGTCGTTGGAGCGTGCTTGTGATTTCAGCTCAGGTCGTGATCTCAGGGTCTCGGATCAAGCTCCGCGTCAGGCTCCATGTTCAGTATGGAGTCTGCTTGAGATTTTCTCTCTCCCTCTGCCCTTCCCATCACTTGCTCCTTCCCTCCCTTTCTCTCTCTCAAAGAAATCTTTTAAAAAGAAATAAAATATGTGCATATGTATATTTGAGTACGAGAGCAGGACAGGTGGTTGTCAGAAAATCATGGAAGTGGAGGAAGTTGTGTCTGTGTTCACAGCCTCCTGAGATGAAATGTGCGTGTCCTGCAGCCCCTCTGTTGGAAGCGGACGAAGCCAGTGGCGCGTGTGCGCAGAGCTGTGGCGCCATCGTGACACTAATGCGCTCCGTGCCGCGGACAGAAACCTCATGCTCATTATCTGTGGCGCCTCGTGGCCCCTGGCAGCCACTAACCCACTTTCGGTCTCTGTAGACATGCTTGTTCCAGACATTTCATAGAAATGGGATCGCACAACGTGTGATCTCTTGTGATTGGCTCCTTTCACTTGGCACGATGGTTTCCGAAGTTCACGTATCCATACTTCACTCCCTTTTGTGGCTGAATAATAGTCCGTTGTGTGGATACAACATTTTGTGTACCTGTTTGTCCGTTGATGGACATTTAGGGTATTTCTGCCTTTTGGCTATTGTGAGTATGGGCGTTCGGGTACAAGTTTTAGTGTGGAAATCATTTTCATTTCCCTTGGGTATACACCTAGGCGTGGAATTGCTGGGTCATGTGCTAACTGTGTTTAACCTTTTGCGGAATTTCTAGAACCTTCCTAGATAGCTGCATCCGTCTACATTCCCACCAGAAATGTGTGAGTGTTGCAGTTCCCTCCGGGTGGTTTATTAGTGTCCATCTTCTTTTATTATAGCTGTCCTCCTGGGCGTGACATGGTAGCTCGCTGTGGCTTCATCTTCATGTCCCTGAGCATCTGTTCATGTGCTTCTTGGTAAATGTTCTTCAGAGAAATGTCTGTTCAGATCCTTTGCCCACTCTTTTAAAAATTATGTGCTCATTGTCTTTGTTACTGAGTTGTATATATTCAAGGTACAAACCCCTTGTCAGATAACTGACTTGCACGTGCACACCCATCCCCCCGTAATTTACGTGGTCAGTTTTGCTTTCTTGATGATGTCCTTTTTTTTTCCTTTTTTTTTTTTTTTTTTGAGGGAAAGCCTCTTATTTTATTTTTTTTCCGGCTTTATTAGGTGCAGTTGACATGTAACATTGTGCAGACTTAAAATATACAGGGTGATGCGTGGATAGGTGTGTGTGCTGCAGAATGGTCTCCACAGCAAGTTACCACCAGCATCGCCTCACGTAACTACCTCCTCCGTGTGCGGGGAGAACATTTAAGATCTACTCGCTCAGTAGCTTTCAAGTACACGAGACAGAATTGCTGGCTGCAGCCCCCGTGGTGTACGTGAGATCCCCAGAACTTACTCATCTCGTAAAGGGAAATGGGTACCGTTTGATGAGCAGCTCCCCATTGCCAGCTCCCCCAGCACATGGCAACCACCATTCTGCCCTCCGTGTCTGTGAGTCTGGCTTTTCTAGATTCCACATGTAAGTGAGCATGTGCAGTGAGAATAGTCTTTCTTTGTCTAACTTACTTCAGTTAGCACTATTTCTCAGGGTCCATCCGTGTCCTCACAAATGGCAGGATGTCCTTTTTATGGCTAAGTAACCCTCCGTCATGAGGCTCTCCCGCATTTTCTCCGTCTGTCCGTCCACCCGTATGCTCCTGTTGAGAAGCGTGCTGAGGCCAGCAGGGCAGTGCAGACGGCCTCTTTCTGTTTTCATTTCCTTTGGGTATTTACCCAGAAGGGGTTGTGGGGTCGTGCAGTGGTCTAGTGCCTGGGGCTTCCCTTGCCTCCACCCTCACTGACGTGGTTGCCAGCTCTGCTTTGGATGGCGGCCCGTTTAAGAGGTGGGGCGCGACTGCTCCCTGCGGGCTCGGTCTGTAGGTCCCTGACAACTAGTGGTGCGGAGCACCTTTTCACTTGCCTGTGGGCCATCTGCGTGTCCTCTTTTGGAAAATGTCTGGTCTGCAAATTACCCATTTTTAAATCAGATTGTTTTTGGCTTTTGAGTGGTGTGAATTTCTTACATATTTTGTATGTTAACCCCTTATCGGATAGATGTTTTGCAAATATTTTTTTATCATTCTTGTAGCTTGTCTTTTCACTTTATTATTATTATTTTCTGTGCAAAAGCTTACTTGAATGTGGTCCTGCTTATTTATTTATTTTCCATTTCTAAATATATATTTTTTATTTATTTAAATTCAATTAATTAACATACAGTGTATTACTAGTTTTAGGGGCAGAGTTCAGTGATTGCATTTATTTATTTTTGATGTTGTTTCCTGTGCTTTGGGTGACAGTCATTACTGAGACCTGTGTCAAGGAGCTTTGTTCCTATGTTTTCTTCGAGGAGTTTTCATGGTTTCGGGTCTCCCATCATTCAAGTTTTTAATCCACCTATAGAGTTATTTTTGTACACAGTGTGAGATGGGGGTCCAGTTTCATTCTTCTGCATGTGGCTGTCCAGTGTTCCCAGCACCATTTATCAAAGAGGCTGTCCTTTCCCCATTGTATATTCTTGCCTTCTTTGTTGTGATTGACCATATATGTGTGAATTTATTTCTGGGCTTTCAATTCTGTTCCAATGATTTGTGTCTGTTTTTGTTTTTTGTCTTTTGGGGTTTTTTTAAAGTAATCTCTACACCCAACATGGGGCTTGAACTCACAACCCTGAGATCAAGAGTCCTATGCTCTGGTGACTGAGCCAGCTAGGCACCCTGATCTATGTCTGTTTTTACGCCAATACCACTAAAACTTTGTGATACACTGTGAAATCAGGAACCGTGATGCCTCCAGTTTTGTTCTTGCTCAAGGTTGCTTTGGCTGTTTGGGGTCTTTTGTGGTTCCCTAAAAATTGTATGATTGTTGTTTCTATTTCTAATGAAAAATATCATTGGAGTTTTGATAGGGATTGCATTGAATCTGTAGATGGGTTTGGGTATTAGCAACATTTTTATAGTATTATTTCTTCCAATCCATGAACATGGGACATATTTCCCTTTATTTGTGCGTGGTCTTCAGTTTCTTTCATTAATTTCTTGTAATTTTCAGTGTATAGCTCTTTCACCCCCTTGGCTCAATTTATTTCTAGGTATTTTATTATTTTTTTAAGATTTTTATTTATTTGAAAGCAAGAGACCAAGAGCATGAGTGGGGAGGGAAGGGGCAGAGAGAGAGGGAGAAGCAGACACCCCGCTGAGCGGGAGCCTGATGCGGGGCTCTGTCCCAGGACCTGAGCGGAAGGCAGCCGCTTAACCAACTGAGCCACCCAGGCGCTCCCAGTATATTATTATTTTTGATGCAGTTGTTAATGAGATTGTTTCCTTTGTTGTTGTTTTCAGGTTGTTAGTGTATAACAATGCAACAGATTTTTTTTACGTTGACTTTGTATCCTTTATACCGAATTCGTCTCTTAGTTATGGTTTGTTGGTGGATGAAGCCAGCTCACCTGCTTGTGCAGCCGTGTTCCTGACGGTGAGGCGGCAGGACGCTTAGTCTGTGTGAGCACCAGTTCTGTTCTCACACTCCAGATTGCAATAAAGAGTCCTCACTAAATCTGCTGTATTTTTTCATACTTTCCTAATATTGGGCAACATAATGTTTTTAAAGAACATTCAGAGTGAATCACATGTTCTCGATGCACTGAAACCGTTCATTCTTTAAAAGACTGCTTTGATGCCTCTGTTGCAGCCGTCACTCTACGCCATCTGGAAATTTATAACTGCATTTAGATGGCAGACCTTGATTTTGACCTTCCTCTTGTTGGTCCATTGAGGCCCCGTTTTGATAGAAGCCCTTTTCCCTGAGATGCGCACTGTTTCCAGTGTGGACTCGGTGGTGGGACTGTCCCTGCTCCGGGAGCGCTGCTGGAGCAAGAGGCCCACTGCTCATACCACCCGCTTTGCTGTTCATCTGGCCTGTGCTCCAGCCATCCTCTGCCCCTGCTGGCCCTCCGTGTCTCCAGGACTTTGCTCAGATCTTGCTGCTCAGAGAGGCCTCCCCACTCACTCCTGTCTTGTCATCCTGCTCGATCCCTGTTCACGTATGTGTTATCACCCGTTGCCTTCTGTAGTGCGGTCCCACCGCGGCCTCGGGCCTCGTCTCGGCCTGGCACAGAGCTGGAGCCCACACACGCTCGATGGTGCTGTAAATGAGTTTCGGATTTGGTAGCATCCTCCATTTTTCCTTTATCTGTCACAGCCAATGTAGGAGTGACGAAGCTGCGGGCTGAGTGCTGCAGACAGAACTCACTCATTCTGCTTTCCAGACTCCTAATACGGCTGCTTTTACACGTATCCAGATGCCTGGTCTGGGAAGGAGAGACACAGGGAAGGTAGGCAGATGATGTCTAGGATGTCACTCTGTAGATGCCCGAATCACGTCAGCCGGTCCACTCCAGTGGCTTGGTGACTTATGAGCGTATTTACTCATATTTGCTCTGGCTAGATAGTCTGCCTTCCCCCACTCCTAGTCACATGTCCTGCCCCGAGTCAGGTGTCTGTATTTCCATCTCAGGGGCATGTTTATACACCTGAGCGTGCTTTTAGAGAGAGCCTGTTGGAGGGAAGACAGCTGCTCAGGTGACTGTGTCTCTGTACATGTTGCTAACTCAGGCACAGATGCGCAGCCAGCACCCACGTCCCCGGCGCTGCCTGACCCTCCAGAGGACTGTCCGTGTGAGTCCAGAAAGACTGCTCTCCATGCGGTAGCATTTATTGGCTTCGCCCGCAAGCACCAGATCCGTGCGAAGAACAGCCCCCACACCCTGCGTTTGCACAACCGTGGGCCTTCGGGTGAGGGACGGGCTCAGTGAGAGCACGGCTGAGCCGGCGGGGCGGGTTCAAGAGGCTTGACTAAGTGGATTCTTCCTAAAATGAGGTGCAGCTTTCTCACCAAACCGGGCAGGCCTGCTCTCCACTGGCGTCTGCTTCCTTTTGCCAGGCTCACATCCCCCTCTTTTTTCTTCCCTAGACCCTCACTCATGCCCCGTGGGTCCTCCCCAACAGCTCCTCTGCTGTGGGCGGAGGCAGGCGCACCCTGTCACTTGGTCTGGATTCAGCCTGTCTCTTTGGTGCCAGGGAGTCTTGAACCCCATCTTTGATCACCCTGGCTGGAACCCCGCCAGCCCTGCTGCCAGCGTGAAGGGCTAGGGTTTCCCCAGAGCAGAATTTCCAGCACGGTCCTATTTCCTTTTCCTTTGAGCAGACGGAGCTGGCGTGACCACTTCAGGAGGTGGCTGCATTTCCCCGCAGTAATACGTTTGTGTGAGCTCCCTTTTTTAGATGAGTCGACTTACTTACCTAGGACAGGTTGAGAATTTTACATCAACAGCTAGACGGAAAGAACTTTTCTTGCCTGAAGTAGGAGGCAGACATGACTGCATTCAGAGTGGAGTGGGACGCTTTCGTCTTAGCTAGTGCACGAGGGACTCTGCAGTGGGGTCGAGTCTGCCCTGAGAATGGTCCTTGCAGAGGCCAGTGGGCATACATAGGAGTTGGTGATGATAAACTCAGTGTGGTTTGTCTGCAAGCAGTAAGAGCTCTTGAAACCCAGACCACCCATTACCCGGAAGGGGGGACAGACACCTCACAGCAGGGTGAGGCGTGGCGAGGACTGGCGCCATGTGTCAGCAGAGTGCTGGGCTCCCTGCGTCTTACCCCCTGCTGGCAGCCCTCTTTCCTGCCCTTGTCCACTTGCCCTCCCTGCCCTGGGCCGCTCTCACACAGCCTTCTGTGGGGCGTCTCCCTCTGGGCTTTCTGACCAGTTTCCCTCTAGACCTCATACGCTCGATGTGCTGTCACTGTGTGGAGAGATGTATCTCTCTCTCCATTTAGGTTTACCTTCTGAAATTAGGCCTTTGGAGATCTCTTGCCCACTCCTGTATCTGGGCTGCTGTTAGACTTGAGCAGATCCTTGTAAGCAATTCTGTAGAACGCATCTGTGTAAATAGAGGGAAGTCCCTTTTGTGAAACCTCCTTCTGATCTTTATAGCCGAGCCAGTGGGTGTGCTGCACCGGGTGGAGCTGAGGGGGGTAATTAGAATGTTCTTTGGCATAGGCAAATTAATTTCATTCTAGATAAAGATAGTAATTGTGGTCTTCCTGGAGGGATTGCCCGGACTGCCTGTCGTCTTCAAAGCTGTTTGCTGAACGTTCAGATGCACGCGTGAGGTTTGATGCCCCTTGGGGCTGAAAGGGCAGGCTCCTTAACTCCCCGGGAGCTTTCCTCCATCCTCACGAGGGAGCCCCTCTTCCTGCCCGCTGCTGTGTGCTCACTGAAGCCCGCCATCTCCTCCACGGGCGCCTTGTCTCAGGATGCCAGAAGCTGCGTGCAGCCTGTCAGCATCCAGTGTGAGGCGCACCAGGAACCTCAGGGTGGGTTGGCGGTGGACAAGCATTCACAGCCTTCTTCACAGGGGTCCTCGACCCCATCACAGAGGCCCACTGCTCTGGACTTGCCCTCAGAGGCCGGGAATTGCCTAGGCAAGGGTGGTTGATTTGTAGCTACGCGAGCTGCGCTAGGACCGCGGCCCTGTGCGTCTCTGTCCGGCTCAGACTCACCGTCACTTCTGAGGCCGCGTGGCCTTCTGCCGCCCTGGAGAGAAGATGACCCTCACTGCGGTCTGCTATCTTTTTTGCGAAAACTACACATTAGGTTTCCCTCTGCTTTTGGTGACTCTCCCTCCCCGTTCTCTGAGTGCACCTCTCCGTTCCAGGTTCCTGTTACCCTCGCCTCGGCAGCAGCGGTCCCTCGGCATCTCCCATAGCTTCTGTGCTTCAGTTTGTCGGGTTCATGAATTTGAACATTACAGGTTGTGATCGACCACACGGCCCTAGACCAGTGTGGTGGTGTCACACGCCTTTGCTGCCCCTGAGTGTGTCCGAGACCACACCTGCACAGCTGTTGGGATCCTCGCAGGGTGTGTGTGGCCCCACGGACGCGGGTGGGCGCTGTCCTGAGGCCGCATGAGGGCAGGTTGCCCCAGCCTCCCACTCTTCTCCCAGCCGCGTGACGTTTCGTGCTTCCTGATGAGCCGGGCACTCAGAGATTGCTCAGAGTTGGTTTCCCGGCACTTAGGCTTGGCTTTAAAAGTCACTGATCTTCTGTGAGGACAAAGGCACTTGCCTGGAGATGTCATAAATCTTAGTTCACTGTGCTGATCTCTCATCTGTCCTGGGCACAGCTGAACTGCTTGCCTCTGAGAAAGTCATTGTGGCCGGGGCATTTTTAAGCTACTGAATGATCCAGAAGTGGCCCAACTGATAAAGACAAGAAGGCAGATAACAGCATTCTCCCATGTACTCAGATCTAAGCTTGGCCATCTGGTGTCCATGGGAGCTGGAGAAATACAGGTAGACACGGATGTGGCCCCGAGGTAGAACGACTTGCTGGTGCGCCGCCTCGGGCATGATCCGCCCCCAGTGGGAGCATTGTGTTCCTTGCAGGGGAGGCTGCGGGGAGGGGGGGGCAGGAGCCGTAAGGAGCCTCGGGCAACATCAGGGGCCTTGCACGGTCAGAAATGTATGTGAGTGCCACTTGCCCACCACGTGAAACAGTGGACTGTTTTCTTTCCATTCACCCAGAAATTAAAGTGGAAGTGGCTGGGAACTTGCGAGCCCCCCTGCTGGCAGTCATGCTTCTGGCAGGTTTACTTGTTTCTGATTAGGTTCAGGGACGTTTTCAGAATTGGAGGGTGCAGTTGATGGGTCTGTCATCGCGTGTCCCCTCACTAGGGAGACTGTCTGTCCTGCCCCCGTGGGAGGACCATCTGCAGCAGCGACCAGCCCTTGGTGTGCAGAGGTGTAAGTCCTCGGGGCCCTCCGGTCAGGACCCAGCTTCAGCCCTGGAAGTGTCAGGGTTCCAGGGCACCACTGTGTGCCTCACTGGTTGGGCGTGCATTGGCCTGTGTTTCAGGCTGCCGTCGGGTCCTGTGGTGGCAGCAAGCTGAGAAACGTCAACAGGAGATCTGAGTTCTCTCACATCTTACCGTGTGTCTGTCCCTAAGAGAGGGGCAGACAGCCTGGCGCAGGCTGGAGGAGGGGTTGTAGCCCGCGGGGGTGGGCGGTAAAAACTAATGATAGTCCAAGACCAGGAAGAAGCAGGATTTCCACGCATGGTGGGCGTTCCAGAGGGAGCGATGCCTTGCCAGGGCTCGGAATCTCTTCACTGGCAGGTGTCCCCCGGCGTGATGCTAGGCAGGAAGGGGTGCAGCCAGCAGGGTGCACTTGAGGGCCCACCCAGATGTGCAGGGAAGGGGTGTGGCGGCCCCCAGCCACATGGACCTCCATAGGTGGTTTCTGCCCAGGGTTGGGGGAGGTGATCACAGCACAGGCTTCCATCGAAGGCCCCACAGAGGCTCCCAGAATGTAGTCCCATGGAAGTGCTCTGACGTGGGACAGGAGTATGAGTTCAGTCACTTCTAATTCCCTTTTCCTGGATCTGTATTAGATGTCTAGCCCTTTTGATGTTAGAGCACCTTTATGTTTTCTCTCTTGTTTTATCTTTGACCCCGAACTTGGCATCCGCTGCGCTTGGAGTTTCCAAACACCTTGGGGTCGCGGCCTTACGTCACTGGCACCTCATGCCTCTGTCCGCTGATGTGACATGAGAGGCGTGTTGTGAGTCGTCGGGGCCCCTTTGTTGTGTTTTGTTCTGACGTTTGTGTTTGGCAGGCCTTGCCGCTGACCTTTGCACCCCAGAATCTCTGCCGAGGCCTTGAACAGAGGGTCAGAGCCTGGAAGATAAGAGTGTGCTGTAGCTGTGCTGGGGAAGGCCCCTTCCTTGGGCAGAGGGACCAGGGGCCNNNNGTAAATGCAGGCCTGACACGCTCCTGACTGTGGCCCTCCCTGCCCAGCTGTCTTCACTTCCACTGCCTTTCCCTGCCCTGCGTCTTCCAGCTGTTCAGCAGTGAACCTGCCTCCTTTGGTGCAGTGTTACCAGTGTGGCAGCCTCCGGGGCCTGGCCTCTCTCTGAAAGCAGAGGTAGAGCCATGGGCCGGGGGCACCTGCGTGATACCAGCGCGCGCCCTCCACGTCCAGGCTCAGGGGGGCAAGGGTGTGGCCTCCCAGGGTTTCAGCACAGCCGTGCCAGCCCTGCTCCCTTACAGAGTGGGTCGTGTTCAACTGACTGACCCACGCAAAGCGACTTCTCCCCCGTCCCTGCCGGTGTGGGGCTGAGAGGCAGGTGAGGGTCAGCGTCAGCAGCCGTACAAGCCGCTTGGCACTGTGACTGCGCTGGGCAGAGCCCGGGGGCTCCTTCCTTGGGCGCGGAGGTCCCGTGAGAGATGAGGACACGCCACCGAGACCGTGTTAGTAAAATTCCTGAGCGGGCGCACTAGTCAGAGTAGCAGAAGATCTCTGCAGGAGAGGGAACATTTTTCAAACAACGCTTCAGGTTTTTCTGTAATAGGTATGAAACATGATGGCGTAGGAAAGTTCAGAAAACTTTGTAAAGAACGAAGGAAACAGTGAGGAAGGACAGACATCGCGGACGTGCGGCTGCCGTCATCCCTGGCCCCGTGTGCCCGCCTGCTTGGGAGTCTGGGGCGCACCTCACCCTGTCCCCGCCCGCCCTCCCCGTGTCGCGGCCACATTTGCCTGTGGGGTTCTCCGTGAGCTCCTTATCAGGTGTACGTTCAGTCATTTCCTCCAAGACATCTGCCATTAAAAGAGACGGTTCCACTTTTGTGTCCAAGTCTGAAGCTGTCTCTCCCTGGTCCGGGTCCCACACCTGTGGCCCAGCTCAGCAGTACCTGAGCCTGGGGGTCTGCAGAAGGGACCCCTCACTCAGCGTGCTCCCTCAACCACTTTATTCTTGTGCTGCCAGCATGGTTTTCTGTATCCAGGTCCCATGCGCACAATTTACATTTTTTGATATTTTTACTTTTTAAGCTTAAATACAGTTTAAGAGGAAACTATATCATTTCCATAAAACAAGCTAGATCATTTGTCCTAGTGAGTCACTGTAGAAATTAAGTCAAAAATGAAAGTGGTTGTCTATGTACAAATTATTTAAAATCAGGACCCACATTTACCACACTTTGGGGGATACCTTGTTTCATGGGGTCACTACCAGGCCTGGTACCAGCCCTTTGGAGGGAAGATGGCGCTGGCTGGTGACTCGGTGTGCGTGGGCTGACGGCCCCTCCAGGCCCCATGCCAGCACTGGTACAAGGACCTCTCACCATGAAGCCCGTAGAGTCACCCCCAGAGTGCGTGAAAGAGTCCCCCTGGGGAGGAAACATTGACTCTCAAAGATTGCGGCAGCCTGCTTTGACCACCTCTCTGCAGCCTCCTTGGATTTCTTTTCCCTGCTGTGATGGGGACAGGGGACAGCACTCTGTCCTCTCTCCCCCTCACTTGTAGCTGGAGCTCCCAGTACAGTTAATGGTGACATGAGGAGTCTGTCCCTCGCTTTCCATCTGCTCTGTTGCCCTATTAGAGGGGCTGCAGGCCAGCAGAGCTGGGCCGTTCTCATGACTAATGAAAACCTGGTGAAGAATCCCACACCAGCATTTTTAGGATGAGAGTAACTCAGGACGTAGAAAGGTGACAGCAGCTCCGGGCTGGCCTGGGACAGGCTGGGATTGACAGACAGGTTTCACTTCCTTCCGGGATTACTTTTCCAGGAGGACCCGCTTATGACCTTATGTGGCAATCACTCTTGGGGTTTAGGGCCGACCTAACAGAGATTTTATGCTTTGATTTAGTGTGTCCTTAGGGCATTTTTAAAATTTAAATTCAGTTAGCTACCATATAGTACATCATTAGTTTCAGATGTAGTGTTCAGATGTAGGTCCCTTCTGCAGACCCCCAGACTCAGGTACTGCTGAGCTGGGCCACAGGTGTGGGACCCGGACCAGGGAGAGACAGCTTCAGACTTGGACACAAAAGTGGAACCGTCTATTTTAATGGCAGATGTTTTGGAGGAAATGACTGAATGTACACCCAATTACATATTCAGTAATTTATCGGTTGCATATAACACCCAGTGCTCATTACATCACGTGCCCTCCTTAATGCCCATTCCCCCGTTACCCCATCCCCCACCCTCCTCCCCTCCAGCAACCCTGTTTGTTCCCTAGAATTAAGAGTTGGTTTTTTTTTTTTTTTTTAAGATTTTATTTATTTGACAGAGAGAGAGATACGACCATGGGGAGCAGCAGAGAGAGGGAGAAGCAGGCTCCCCACTGAGCAGGGAGCCCAATGTGGGGGCTCGATCCCAAGACTCTGGGATCATGACCTGAGCAGATGCCTTACCAGCTGAGCCACCCAGGCACCCCCCTTGGGGCATTTTTAAATGTTGGCCACTGCTTCTGGTGTGGGATTCTTGGCAAGTAACAACCTGGAACTCGCTGGTGGTTCTGCACATGTCAACCGGTGACGGGTTTTGTGTATTATGATGGAATATAGATAGGTGGTGGCCACGGCGAAGCCCAGTGTCAACCGAGACACTCAGATGCTGGTGCTGGAGAAGCCACAGCACCTGGAAGTCTCCCCTGGGAAGGCAGGACCTCTTATGAGAAAACTGTTGTCCTTTGCCGACCCCCATGAAGAAGACCCGAGTCAATGGCAAGATGCCGTTTATCAGTTCCGTGCCATTCCCACCGAGAGCCTGGTGGGAGCGGGGCAGGCTCTGCCGCTGCTGCTGGCGCTCCCCTGCAGGCCGCGTCTCTGCTCCCCTCACGCTCTGCCGGACGTGCCACACGCCGAAACCACAAATCCCGGGTGCACCGCAGAGTGCGGTTTTACAAGAAGGAAGGAAACTCCAGATCACCTAGACGAAAAACGGAAGCGAATATGGCTCAGAGTGGAGAAGAAATGAGAAAAAAAGAGAAAGAAATGGTTTGACCATCGGAACGTGCTGTACTGCGTGGCAGCCGCTGCCAGGCACGGTCAAAAGCACGTAGCCAGGGACAGACGCAAGACAGTGAAGGGCTCTTCCGTACGTGCAGAGCTTCCAGGAAAGTGGCCACGAGGGAGGGGGAGCGCCACAGCTCAGGGCGGCCCTGCAGCCACAGCTGCCCCCGGAGGCACCAGGAGCCCCTTCCATGCGTGCCGTTGCCACGGTCGGGGCTCGATCTCGTGGCTTCCCTGGTGACACAGGATCCCAGGATTGTCGACAGCGAGGCAAAAGTGGGCGCTCCGGCTGCCGACGGAGCACAGATTGGCTTCACTGTGGGGAGAACGCTTGATGACTTACAAGAGCCTGTGAAGTGTTCGTTTCCTTTGACTCACTGATTCCACTTCTTAGGAATTTGCCCTTAGAGAAACTTTGTCCCTAAAGAAGTATATGTAGTCATTTTAATGTGGTTTCTTTTCTTTCTTTTCTTTTGAATTAATTTGACAGAGACAGCCAGCGAGAGAGGGAACACAAGCAGGGGGAGTGGGAGAGGGAGAAGCAGGCTCCCAGTGGAAGAGCCTAATGCGGGGCTCGATCCCATAACGCCAGGATCACGCCCTGAGCCGAAGGCAGACGCTTAAGGACTGAGCCACCCAGGCGCCCCCCCCTGTGGTTTCTTTTCAAGTTAGAAACAGCTAGTAGTTGTTTGATCGGGTGGCACTGGGGGTGGCTTCTCACAAGGTCCAGGAGCAGCACGTCTGCAGGGCGGACGCCACAGGAGACATGCAGCCACCGGGCGGGCCGCAGCTGTGTCTGCAGCGGGTGTGAGCACACGCCTGAGTGTTCGTCGTGGCAGACGGAGTCCGGGTAGGAAGGAAACACAGCGGTGCTAAATGCTGGCTGTCTCTGAAGAACAAGATCGTGGGGTTTTTATGTATTTCCTTGTTTATCCTTTTGTGTTTTCCAGAACTTTTCAGTGAACTTTGTAACTGTTCGATTAAAAATACAAATGTCGGGGCGCCTGGGTGGCACAGCAGTTAAGCGCCTGCCTTCGGCTCAGGGCGTGATCCCGGCGTTATGGGATCGAGCCCCACATCAGGCTCCTCCGCTGGGAGCCTGCTTCTTCCTCTCCCACTCCCCCTGCTTGTGTTCCCTCTCTCGCTGGCTGCCTCTGTCAAATAAATAAATAAAATCTTTTTAAGAAAAAAATACAAATGTCATGGGACCAACAGCTGCCTCTGTGTTAAACTGCTGCTAGCTGTCTGGGATCCTACACTCTGGCTCCTTTTTCAGGGAGGATATTTGGGTTCGTAAGGTGTATCTGTGGGCACAGGGTGCCTCCACCCTGAGCTCCTGGACAGGGTGAACGGGCTCCCCGTTGAGTACTCAGCTGCCCGCCCACCTCCTACCCCGTTGAGGGCTCCTGGGTTCTCCTGCTGGTGGTCTGCTGGTCACCGTGGAGCATGGCTCTCACATCTCAGCCGTAGCCGTGATTCACTCACCCGTAGTTACCACTGATGCAGCCCCACAGGGATTTGGGGGACATCACTCTTCAGTCCTGGCACAGTCCCTCCCACTGGCCCGCTGGCCCTCAGTCCTGATGCTTGTGTTAGTGACTGTCACATAGCAGCATCTCTGACTTTCTCTGGGCCACTGTCTCCTCTCTCTCTCTGGGGTTTTGATCACAGTATTCTCTGGGTTGATCAAACCAGTCTCTTCAAACCTTAGGGAACAAAGGAACTGTTGAAGGCTTGGGTTTGATACACAAAATTTCTAATGCCTGTGGAAACAAAAGTACTTTTTTTTTCAAATTTTTATTTAAATTCTAGTTAGTTAACATACAATGCAATATTGGTTTCAGGAGTAGAATTTACTGATTCATCACTTCCTGTAATACCCAGTGCTCATCGCATCAAGTGCCCTCCTTAATATCCATCACCCAGTTACCCCGTTCCCGCACCCCCCCCAGCAACCCTCAGTTTGTTCCCTAGAGTTAAAGAGTCTCTTACAGCTTGCTTTGTTCTTTTTTTCCCCTTCACTTATGTTCATCTGTTTTGTTCCTTAAATTCCACATACAAGTGAAATCATATGATAATTGTATTTCTCTGACTTAGTTCACTCAGCATAATACATACCCTCTAGTTCCATCCACATCATTGCAGAAAGGTTTCATCCTTTCTGATGGCTGAGTAATATTCCATTGTATGTATACACACATCGTCTCTATCCATTCATCTGTCGATGGACATCTGGGCTCTTTCCATAGTTTGGCTGTTGCTGATAATGCTGCTGTAAACATGGGGGTGCAGGCGTCCCCTCCAGTCTGTATTTTTGTATCCTTTGGGGTGAATACCCAGTAATGTAATTGCTGGGTCATAGGGTAGCTCTAATTTCGACTTCTTGAGGAATCTCCATACTGTTTTCCAGAGTGGCTGCACCAGCTTGCATTCCCACCAGCAGTGCAAGAGTGTTCCCCTTTCTCCGCGTCCTCACCAACACCTGTCGTTTCCTGGCTTGTTCATTTTAGCCATTCTGACAGGTGTGAGGTGGTATCTCATTGTGGTTTTGATTTTAATTTCCCTGACGTCGAGGGATGTGGAGCACTTTTTCATGTGTCCGTTGACCATCTGGGTGTCTTCTTTGGAGAAATGCCTATTCGTATCTTCTGCCCATTTCTGAACTAGATTATTTGTTCTTTGGGTGTTGAGTTTGATAAGTTCTTTTATAGATTTTGGATGCTAACCCTTTATCAGGTAAATCATTTGCGGATATCTTCTCCCATTCCGTAGGTTGTCTTAGTTTTGTTGACTGTTTCCTTTGCTGTGCAAAAGCATTTTATCCTGATGAAGACCCAACAGTTCATTTTTGCCTTTGTTTCCCTTGCCTTTGGAGATGTGTCCTGCAAGAAATTGCTGTGGCCGAGGTCACAGAGGGTGCTGCCTGTGTTCTTCTCTAGGATTTTGGTGGATTCCTGTCTCACATTTACTTCTTTCATCCATTTTGAGTCTATTTTTTTGTATGGTGTAAAGAAGTGGTCCGGTTTCATTTTTCTGCATGTGGCTGTCCAATTCAACCAACACCATTTGTTGGAAAGACTGGTTTTTTTTCCATTGGATATTCTTTCCTGGTTTGTTGAAGATAAGTTGACCATAACATGAGGGCAACAAGTACTTTATTACCCTTAAACTAAGTATTTGTTTTGAACCCACTGTGTGCCAGCTCTAGAGAGGACATGTTGGACAGGCCTCCCCTGTCCTTCCAGAGTTTGCAGTGTGGGGGGGTTCTGTAAGTCATTACACCCAAGAAAGTACCAACGTGGTTAGTTACTACGAAGGAGAAAGACCTGCTCCTCCAGGAAGGACACATGTGCGTGGAGACCGTCTGTGGAGCGAGCTTTGCTTGTCTTGCTGGTGGTGAGCTCTGCCGCTGAGGGAGTATTTGCTGCCCTGGTAGGTGACCTGTTACTTGGCAGGCTTACCCTGAAGAAGGTGCCGATGCTACCGTCCTGCCTCTCAGTTTCCTTTCCCGCTGTCGTGGAGGGCGGCCTCAGAGTGGCTACCAACTCTGTGATTTCAGCCGTCAAGCTGAGCCACCAAAGAAGGAGGCCGCCGCCGCAGGGCCACAGGTGAAGCGAGCAGACGAGTGGAAGGACCCTTGGCGCCGGTCCAAGTCTCCCAAGAAGAAACTCGGGGTGTCCGTCTCCCCTAGCCGGGCACGAAGGCGTCGGAAAACATCAGCTTCATCGGCCTCTGCCTCCAATTCCTCCAGGTAAGGAGCCGGCCAGTCAGAAGGACTGGTTCATAAACGCCACCGGAGGGTTGCACCATCCTGGCCTGAGGACGGTCAGGAGGACTAAAGGGGCATCTGTTTGTCCAGCAGATTTAGTGAGTACCTGGGGTGCTGGAGCGTTGGCGGCAGACAGAACCGATGCTTAGAACCTCAGTAAGGCTTCACACCCCCAAAATAAACACTGACCTCAGCCAGGATGCTGGCAACCCAGAATGGAGCACAGACCCAGCGAGGGGGCCATCGAGGGGAGAGGGCTCGCCCGGTCCCTCTGGGAGAGACCACACAAGGCAGAAGGCCAGAAGGACAGCGTCAGCCCCATCTTGGAGTCAGCCCCTCTCTTTCTCCTGTGCGTTTGGGCTTCAGTGTGCACACAAGGTCTGAACAGACAGGCAGGGATGTAGTGGGTGGTGGGAGGCTAGCAGGAGCCCGCCGTGCTAGACAGGAACTGGGGAGGTCAGTGTCAACCCAGGGCTTTCATTATGTGTACAGATGGGCAGAGAGAGAAACACATGTGTATCTGTACAGGTGGGCGCACCTGTCCTGGCTCCGTGCGGCCAGGGCCTGGGAGCTGTCCCCCAGTCATAGCACACCCGTACCCGCGTCTTGCTTTCTAAACATACTCCCACCAGAAGGGGATTGGACTGCAGCATGCCCACAGAGGTGTCCAAAGGGTGGGTGGGAGTGGGTTTGTGGGTAGGTGGGTGGGAGGGAAGCGGGGGGTGTATGTAGGTAGGTGGTTGGGTGTAGGTGGGCGGAGGCGGGTGGGAGTAGGTGTGTGGGAAGGTGGGTGGGTGTGTACAGGCAGGGACGGGGGGACGTCGGTGGAGGAGGGTGGGTATGGGTGGGCGTCATCTGGATCTGCGCCTGAGGACAGCAGGTCGGCAGCAGCGGCCGGGCTGGAGGTAGAGGAAGACTGGCCCCTCTCCCACTCTGGTCCTTGGACTCTCTAGGTCATCGTCACGGTCGTCCTCGTACTCTGGCTCCGGGTCCTCCCGCTCCCGCTCCCGCTCCTCCTCCTACAGCTCCTACTCCAGCCGGTCTTCCAGACACAGCTCGTTCTCAGGCAGCCGGTCCAGGTATGTGCCAGGCCGGCGGCTGCACTGAGTGTGGGCGCCTCTGCGTGTGGCCCGCGTCAGCCCCCGGTGCCCGTACAGTGGCCGGTCTCTGTCTTGATGGCGTCCTTCCAGGCACTCGGCTGTCGTTAGAACAGCCTCGGCTGTGTTCCGAGGTCACTGCTGAGCAGGAATACGTGGCGAGGTGCCAGATAACGAGCCGCAGGCACTGGGGCCTCGGGGTGCACGGAGCTCGTGTCGGGAGGTGGGTCGGGAGCAGCGGTTCCGGGTGTGCGAAAATCAGAAGTAAGGCCGCTGGCCACGTCCTGTGGACCTGCACTGTCCACTGGGCCAGTAGCCACGTGTGGTGGTTCACATTCTCACTCAGTTGAAGTGTTAAAGTGTGCGTGGGCCTGTCTGGCGTGTTCAGATAGAGGCGTTTCCAGCTTCACAGCAGGTTCTACTGGACGTTTCTAGAAAGATCAGAACACGTGTATTTTCCCCCCTGAAGATAGACAAGCTGTGTTTGGAGTTGTAGAGAATTCTTCACTGTTGTCTGTGCTGGAGCAGGTGGTCGCAGGTGGTCGATTACGGTAACAAGCAGGACCATTCAGGGGCTCTGTGTGCAGCTTCTGTCTCTGCAGCCAGCTCAGGTGCCGTGCGCTCCGCCTGCACCCACGTGTCCCGCCCACAGGGGACCCTGCGTGGGGAGACCCCCGGCTCCCTTTTCTTTCCTTCACCCCATTCAGGGCTTAGCTAGGAGAGGAGAGGTCCGAGGCCAGAGGAAGGTGGAGAGTGGAGGACTGCCTGTGTGGGGGCCTCTAGGCCGGACCCCCAGCTCCGTTGTCTCCATACACACAGAGAGGGTGCTCCGCTCCTCAGGAAGGCCACAATGGGGACCAGACCGGAGACCTCATCGTCACAGTCGGTGACCAGGACCGTTCGCACACCAGGCGGTGGTGCAGGGCTGCACAGTCTGGCGCTAGCCTCTTGGCAGTTAGCGGGGACGTCCCTTCCCGTCTCCCCTCGTGGGCAGCCCCAGCCAGGCAAAGAGAGCATCAGGATGGAAGAACCAGGCGTTTCCTTCACACCCCTGTACCTCTCAAACCTCAGTGTGTGTGACTGCAGGAGCCCCACCTTACCTTACCTGGTGCCATTGCTTGGCTGAAAAGGTGGAGTTGTACACGACAGTTTTAAGTAGGGAGAAAACGACAGCCCGGGAGCATTTTGGAGGCTTGCCTCCTGTGGGGTGTGGGGCTGGATCCTGGGACAGTGGAGTCCTCAACCTGGCCAGGCCGGCCCCCGGAGTTACCCGGCCAGCGCCCCCGTGCTGGGGCGCTCTGTCCATGCTGCTGACACCTGAAACTGGAGCCCATCACTGTGTGCTTCAGCGGGGACAGTCCCCTGGGCTTGGCCAGTCCCCACTTCGTGCTGCTTGTGGCCACCCTCCCCACCCCCCACTTTCCAGCCCCCTGGGCCTCAGTGTCCCGCTCCCTTGCTTGGCCCTCTGTCCTACCTGTGTCACCATGTCCTTGCTGGACTTCCTAGCAACGCAGAGCGTGTGCCCTTCCTGCCCACACAGCTCCTAGGCCTTCTGCAGGACCCATCAGCATGGTTACGCCTTTTCCCTTTAGTGTGTTTTAAGAAAGGACCAAGAACTGCCTGAAAGCCATTTTAAATCCGAGGCAGCTAAGTAGA
Source organism: Ursus maritimus (assembly GCF_017311325.1). Lineage (NCBI taxonomy): Eukaryota > Metazoa > Chordata > Mammalia > Carnivora > Ursidae > Ursus > Ursus maritimus. The sequence continues at coordinate 1,175,794 of NW_024424341.1, read as the reverse complement.
GACTTGCAGTAACGTTTTTGTGAACCGGGGGATGTACCTCGCGTGCTCGAGTGCAGACTAGGGCACCGTGGCGCTCCCTCCTCATGCCTCTGTTTCCTCCCTAGGTCCCGGTCCTTTTCCTCATCCCCTTCCCCATCTCCAACGCCTTCCCCACACAGACCTTCTGTTAGAACCAAGGGGGAGCCAGCTCCGCCTCCTGGGAAAGCAGGGTAAGTGCCCCATGGGGCTGGCTCTCCTGCTCTTTCTCTCTCTCCTGTTGCATCTCCAGTGAGAACCCTTGGAAGGTGGGCAGAGGTGTTGGGGGATCCGGCTCGGGGGCTGCAGGACGCAGACTTAGCCTCTCACTTCCTGGCATGTGGACGTCGAGGCCATGCGTGCATTGGCGTGCCTGCACCCCTGCGTGGACCGTGGTGATGGCCGTGCTCCTTGGGGTTAGACCACTTCACCTAACAGGAGCAGCCCCGCTGGGCTTTGCCAGCAGGCAGGAGGGAGGGGGTCCCGTAGCACTTCCTGTGTCCAGGGCTGTGTCCGGGACGTGCAGAGAGGGGTGGCCCGCCACATTGGCCTCGTTTGCATTTGCTGCTCCTAGAGCAGATCTCATTGATCCTCATCAGCAGATATGACTAATGTGACAAGTTAGAACATCTGGAGTTTAGCAGACAGACGTCACAACCTGATGTGTGGTCTCGGGCTGCGGCCGTGCCCAGGCTCCCCCAGAATGAAAGTGGGCTCCCTTCCTGAGCAGTGCAGAGCCCAGAGAGGCAGCTGGTGGTGGAGCTGACCCTGTGGCCTGCAGGGCGAGGACAGGGCACACGTGAGCAGGCAGGTCCTGTGTGCCCGTCTGTGGCACCAGCACCGGCCCTGCTTGGTCACTTGGCCTCACGGTTGTGGCTCATTTAGTGGCCGGTAGCCTGGCACTCGCTGGGTGGCCGGCGCGGAGTCTGCCAGCAGCCCTCAGGGGCATGTAGGCAGCCGGTGTCGCCCCCTCCTAGAAGGTGACCAGTGTGGAGGCGTAATTAAGCCTGGGCACCACAGCCATCTCAGCTGTGCCGTTTGATGGGCTGAGCGAACACGGGAGGCCACCCTGGTCCAGACAGCCCAGCCGCACAGGAGGCAGGCTTGTGCGTGCGTCTTGGTCTGCACGGGTCTTAACCCGCCCCCAACACTGTGCTGAGCAGTTTGCTTTTGCCTAGGGCTTTGTTTCCTGCTGCTTCTGCCTGACCCGTGAGCATTCGGTGCTACTGGAGTGGTCGGCAGGGTATTTTCCCCACACTGACGGCACCGAAGAGCTTTGGGGGCTGTTCTCTCTACTGCAGACTGGGTCCCCACGGGAGCGGCCCTGCTGCCCTCGGCGGTTGGCCCGTGAGCGGGCCTGGGGAGGTGGGGGGCGCCTTCCCAAGGAAGCACAGCACCAGCTCTCTGGCTCTCGGGGGTCTTCGGATGGACCCGTCCTCGTGCTGCGGGGCCGGGTCTGATGCTCCATCTTCATCACAGAGAGAAGTCCGTGAAGAAGCCAGCCCCACCTCCAGCCCCTCCACAGGCCCCCAAAACCACTGCTCCAGCCCCCGAGCCCGCCAAGCCGGGAGACCCTCGGGAAGCCAGGAGGAGGGAGCGGCAAGCTAGGACCCCCCCCAGGAGGTGAGCGAATGGACTGCAAGCAGTGAGGGGGGGCGAGCAGCTGAGGCCCGGGGCCTGTTTCGTCCCTGTCCTATGTGGCTGTCCTGTCACATCACCTCCCCGAGCCTCAGTTTCCCCCGACCACGACGGGGCGCAAGCACCTAAGGACAGAAGGTGTGGTTGTGCGGGACGCAGACGCCCCTCGACACTGAGGTCTCCCCTAGGAAGAGGCGGTGCTGCTGTGGGACGCCAAGGAGAGGGTTGGCATCTTTCTTCTGGGGAAAATCGCACTTAAAAGCGAGCAGAGCCCCGCGCACTTGTGAGCCGGTCGGGTCTGGGGGCCGCGGCGGCACTGGCGGGGCTTCTCTGTGTTGCAGGCGGACCGTCAGTGGCAGCGGCAGCGGCAGCAGCTACAGCGGCTCTAGCTCCAGATCCAGGTCATTGTCAGCACCCCCCTGGCCCCCGCCCCCCGAACCCTGGCTGCCCCGCCCGTCGTGCTCGAGGTGCTCACTGGACGGCCAGTAGAGTGGGAAAGAATGCTGCCATTGGGCGGCTTGACAAGAAGACACTGTCACATCAGTCCTTAGAGTCCCCGAGCGGACATTGTCTTTCATTTCTAGGCAGCCCAGATCTTCCTCAAAGAGGTTTAAAAACCCAGCCTTTAAACAAAACTGGGCCCTTCCTTTCTCCACTGGTCCTCCCGGCGTTTTCTGAGAGTGACAGGACTCAGTGGCCTGCCGTGGGGCACGTCCTCTTCACAGCGGGAGCTGTGGCAGCAGCGCCTGTGAGCTGGTCGCCGTCCCCGTGCTTTCCAGAGCGCGTGCTGGGCCAAGGTGGCCTCTGTTATGGGGTCTTTCTTGAGCCTCATAACCCGGGCCCTTGGCTCTGTCGTCACCAGCCTCACTCACACGTAGTCACTTGTCGTACGTCTCTGCCCAGTAAACAGAGCGGCTGCTCATTCGTGCACGGGCCCTCGACTCCGTGACAGGGCGTCCCTTCACCATGGGGCACCTTTAAACCGCCCACAGTACCCCCTGAAGTCTCCAGTCTGGTGGAACATGTTCCTCGAAACTGGAGGCTGGGGAGGGTGGACATGGACACCCGTGACCGGCCCCCCATGGCCTCTGGCCACCGGCCGTCTCTCCATTGGGGCCACGTGGGTGCACACGTGCTTGTGTGTGTCCAGGTCCCTGAGCGTGAGCAGCGTCTCCTCGGTGTCCAGCGCCACGTCGAGTAGTAGCTCGGTGCACAGCGTGGACTCAGACGACATGTACGCAGACCTGGCCAGCCCCGTGTCCTCAGCAAGTTCGCGGTCCCCCACCCCAGCCCAGACCAAGAAGGAGAAAGGTACAGGGGGCTCCTCGCGTCCTGGGCATTGTGGCTGCAGAGGCGGGCAGGCCCTTCGCGGAGAGAGGGTGCGCGCACTGCCTCGCTTGTTTACATAGGAAAGCGCAGGAACCTCCCGGCTCTGTCCCACAGACGCGTGGCCTGGCTCATAGCACATCCCCTCCAGGTGGCCCACGGGACCGCCGTGCCGGGATGGCGACTGTGACTTAGCCTTTGTTGTTGGCAGGAAAGTCTAAAAAGGAAGATGGGGTTAAAGAGGACAAGCGGAAAAGGGACCCGTCCGCACAGCCGCCCAGGTCCTCGAAGCCTTCCGGCGGCGGTAAACCCCAGCAGCCCACAGCGCCCCAGCAGGCGACCCCCGGGCAGCCCCAGCAGGGCACATTCGTTGCCCACAAGGAGATCAAGCTGACGCTGCTGAACAAGGTAAGCCGTGGGCGGTACTGGCGGCGGTTCCGGGGACCCAGCTCCCGGGGGGGGCCTGGGGCTAGAGAGCAGTGGCCGGACGTCAGCCCGCTCGTCCTGCTGCCCTGACGGGGGAGCGTGGGTGTCCTGGGAGAGAGAGCGTCCCGGGGCTGGTGGGTGCTCTCCCCGGCCCTTCTCCGTGTGATGGGGCCTGTGTGAGCTGACATCCCCAAGGCTCCCTAGGACCGGGAGGGCGGGATGCCGAGTCCCCTGGGGTCCTCTCTGCGCACCCTCGCTGCAGAGAATGAAGGCCCAACACCCCGGGCCTTGCCTCCCTCGGGGCCCCGTGGGCACCCAGAGGAGGCACCCGTGGGAGCAGGTACGGGAGTGAGACCGTCACCACCGCGCTCCCTCCGTTGTTCCAGGCGGCCGACAAAGGGAACAGGAAGCGTTATGAGCCCTCGGACAAAGACAGGCAGAGTCCTCCTCCGGCCAAGCGGGCGAACTTATCCCCAGACCGAGGTGAGCTTCACGCCTCCGCAGGGTCGAGGAGGGTAGAGGGGCCAGGACCCCATGAGCTATTACGTATGGGCCCCGAGGAACTAACGCTCGTGTGGTTCCATCCGTCGATATTGAAGTGTTAGAAGTTAAAACTCGGGAAAAAAGTCAACATTTATTAATGCTAAGTAGCAGTAACAAAGTATTCTATTTTAACACAAATAACATTTTTTATGAAAAATAACTATATTTCCATGAACAAAAGTCAGGAGCGTCGTTGTGTTTTCTTCTTTGAAAAGGTCTTCAGTGTTTGGCTGACAAATGGTGGCTCGGTCCTCTTCTCCGTGACAGCACAGGGCGCGGACTCTGGGGAGCGGGGGAGGGCAGGCAGGGGGGCCCGGTGTTGCTGCGCAAGCCATCTGACCCCAGCCCTCTGTGGGCCGTCTGCCTGGCCGGCTTTGATCACCAGCGCGCAGCCGTCCTCCCCCCCAAGCGAGGGCCGAGGGGCCTGTCGGGAGCAGGAGGGGGTGCCCCTCCCCTGTGCCGCTGAGCCCGGGACCACGGCACACCCACCTGGGCCGAGAACCAGCTGGTGCGAGCGCCTGTGTGCTCCCTGGGCGCTGACCACCCCCACTGCCCTTCTGCGGGGCCCCGTGCTCACTAGACGGCGGGGCGGCGAACACCCCTATCTTCTTGGTTTTACTTCTCTCTCCTCCCCTCCCCTCCCTGTTTGCTCCCAGTTCAGAAGTGTGAGTGATGAGCGGGTCTGTGTTGGATAAGTGGGAGCTCGGTGGCCTGTCCTGACCTCGGCCTCCGTGGGCTCCTGGGGCTTCACTTTCCAGCATGACCAGCACTGCCCTGTCCCTTTCTTCTGACCGGCTCTGCCCTTTCCCTCTTCCTGTGAGAACGTGCAGGCAGTCCTCAGCTGCCGTGACTCTGGCATGGGGTCGCCCGAACCCTTTCTGTGCACACCAGCCCACTCTGGGCTGGGACCGTGGTCTCACCTCGTCCTTGTCATCCAGGTTCTCGGGACCGGAAGTCAGGCGGGAGACTCAGCTCCCCGAAGCCAGAGCGGCAGAGAGGCCAGAATTCTAAGGTGCCAGTGGCCCCACCGGACAGGTGAGTGCCCCACCCGTGCCCTAGGCGGACCACATGTGTGCTGCGGCTTCAGGGCGGGCTAGCCAGAGTGTTCCTGCCCCGAAGCAGGTCCTAGGACAAGGGCCCTGAGGCACAAGGCTTCCTGGTGTTTCCAGCTTCTCCCACCTTCCCCTCGGCCCCAGAAGCAGGGCAGAGATTTCCTTCTCGTGGGTCGGCTGTGAGGCCCTTCCCTGCCAGCCCAGTGCTCAGGGTTGTGGTGCCCATGGGTATGGGATTCGGCTCTCCGTGTAGCCCCACACGTGTCTCTGCCCTCGGGGCTGCTCCTGGGTCAGCAGCGTGGGGTTCCTCCCCACCCAGGGGCAGCCTGCAAAGAAGCACCAGAAGCAGGAGGTACGGATCAGTAGGGCAGCAGCCAAGCCCTGGACGCTGTGCCGCCTTCACTCTCCACAACCGGGGGGACGACGACACACCCCACTGCGGCCAGGCCAGACCCAGCGTTGCTGTCGTCCCGACGGCCGCCAGAGCTCGTGTCCTCGCCCAGCGGGAGGCTCATGGCGGACCCTCTAATGCCCCCCCAACCCTGCAGGAAGCGCCAGTTGTCACCCCAGTGCAAGAGCTCCAGCAAGGTCACAGTGTGAGCCCGGCAAAGCCTCCGATGCCGGCACTGGCAGCACCGTCTCCGGCGGCACCAAGTCAGGGAAGCCAGCACGCTGTCGCGCGCGAGGAGCTCCTGAAGCAGCTCAAAGCCGTGGAGGACGCCATGCGCCGCGCAAGCGGGCAAGATCCCCGGGAAGGTGGCCGCGGGCTCGGCCCCGCCGCAGCGAGACTCTCATGTTTTTATAACTAGCGTCAGCACAGCCGTCTTGGATTTTGAAGTTAATGTCTCATTTTGGCTGTGAATCTTTTTAAAAATTAAAAAAGAAAAAAAAAGTTTCTCAGCTGGAAAAGAAGCCACACGTGATGAAGATGAAGCCGAGTCCCAGTCTTCTCCCGACCAGACCAGACCGAACCAGCCCCGTCCCGGAGCAGAGGTCCCGCCAGACAGGCCGGCGGCGCGGCGGCAGCAAGGACGCGGCAGTGGCAGTCCGTGTACACGATCAGCCCCGGGTGCCCGGTTCCGCCTGCCGTCTTCCCTCCCCTCTGCCCGCCGGCCTGCCCTGCGTCCTGTCCTCCGCACGCGCTCCTTCCTGTCCCGGGAGCGCCTCGTGCTCCTGAGCCGCCTCCTCCCCACCCCCGCCCGGCCCCAGGGTCAGAAAATAGATATATATTCTTGACTGAAGTCCGATTGGGAAATACTTCCTGTCTTTTATTTTAAGCATCAGATTGTTTTAGTTGATTTAAAAAGGAAAAAAATACAGAAAAGACCAAAAAAAAAGGCTGAGGGTGTTGTTGGGAGTCTGTCTAATGTGGAGGGTCTTTTTTTGAGGGGTCTCCTAAAATAAAGTATTTTGATAAGCAGCCGTCTTGCCCTGGTGGTGATGATTCCGTGGGCCTGGGCCTGCCTGGCGAGTTGGCGGCCCCGGCTGGTGGCCCGTGGAGGCCCTGATGAGATGCCCTTGACGCTGCTCGCACAAGGGCTCTGCCCCCCGGCCCCCGTGGATGGGGCCCCTCGTGTCCTCGTGGTGGCTCTGGGCCTGGCGGGGCGTCCTGAACACGGGAGCACCTCCCACTTGAGCCGGTGACCCACTTTCCCCGAAATGGGTCCTGGAGCAAAGAGGCCAGAAAGGACGGTCGTCAGGCTTGGCCCCAAAGGGGCGTGCGCGGTCCCCCTGTGTGCACACAGGCAGACGCAGGCAGGCTTGACGAGTCCTGGGCCCAGGACCGTCCCGTGGTCCCACTGCTGTGAGGAGGTCCAAGCAGGGCCGTCCTCCTGCCCACCGCAGTCCCCGCTCCCCGCTGGAGAGCCCCATCGCTGCCTAGACCATCAATGGGGACCCCTGCTGCCCGCTGTAGCCGCTTCTTGGGGAGTGAGCTCGCCGAGGAGCACCAAGGCCTCAGAGCACCCCCACACGGTCTGTGGTGGGCAGAGTCGGTGCCCCCTCCATGCTCCGATTGCTTTAAAACAAGTTCCACTGGTAGACAAAACACCCCCTGGGGCCCATGCTGCCTCCCCAGTTCCAGTTCCGGTGGGGGGAGCTGCACAGGCCAGGTCAGCAGGAAGCAGCCCCAGGGCTTCTCCCCTGCCCGCGGGACCCGCCGAGTGCTCTGCCCCGAGGCCGGGTGGCCATCAGAGCG
>NW_024424341.1:1157764-1168587 GCF_017311325.1 Ursus maritimus | reverse complement strand
GGGGGGGGGGGGGGGGGGGGGGACGACGACACACCCCACTGCGGCCAGGCCAGACCCAGCGTTGCTGTCGTCCCGACGGCCGCCAGAGCCTCGTGTCCTCGCCCAGCGGGAGGCTCATGGCGGACCCTCTAATGCCCCCCCCCAACCCTGCAGGAAGCGCCAGTTGTCACCCCAGTGCAAGAGCTCCAGCAAGGTCACAAGTGTGCCCGGCAAAGCCTCCGATGCCGGCACTGGCAGCACCGTCTCCGGCGGCACCAAGTCAGGGAAGGCCAGCACGCTGTCGCGGCGCGAGGAGCTCCTGAAGCAGCTCAAAGCCGTGGAGGACGCCATCGCGCGCAAGCGGGCCAAGATCCCCGGGAAGGTGTAGGCCGTGGCTCGGCCCCGCCGCAGCGAGACTCTCATGTTTTTATAACTAGCGTCAGCACAGCCGTCTTGGATTTTGAAGTTAATGTCTCATTTTGGCTGTGAATCTTTTTAAAAATTAAAAAAGAAAAAAAAAGTTTCTCAGCTGGAAAAGAAGCCACACGTGATGAAGATGAAGCCGAGTCCCAGTCTTCTCCCGACCAGACCAGACCGAACCAGCCCCGTCCCGGAGCAGAGGTCCCGCCAGACAGGCCGGCGGCGCGGCGGCAGCAAGGACGCGGCAGTGGCAGTCCGTGTACACGATCAGCCCCGGGTGCCCGGTTCCGCCTGCCGTCTTCCCTCCCCTCTGCCCGCCGGCCTGCCCTGCGTCCTGTCCTCCGCACGCGCTCCTTCCTGTCCCGGGAGCGCCTCGTGCTCCTGAGCCGCCTCCTCCCCACCCCCGCCCGGCCCCAGGGTCAGAAAATAGATATATATTCTTGACTGAAGTCCGATTGGGAAATACTTCCTGTCTTTTATTTTAAGCATCAGATTGTTTTAGTTGATTTAAAAAGGAAAAAAATACAGAAAAGACCAAAAAAAAAGGCTGAGGGTGTTGTTGGGAGTCTGTCTAATGTGGAGGGTCTTTTTTTGAGGGGTCTCCTAAAATAAAGTATTTTGATAAGCAGCCGTCTTGCCCTGGTGGTGATGATTCCGTGGGCCTGGGCCTGCCTGGCGAGTTGGCGGCCCCGGCTGGTGGCCCGTGGAGGCCCTGATGAGATGCCCTTGACGCTGCTCGCACAAGGGCTCTGCCCCCCGGCCCCCGTGGATGGGGCCCCTCGTGTCCTCGTGGTGGCTCTGGGCCTGGCGGGGCGTCCTGAACACGGGAGCACCTCCCACTTGAGCCGGTGACCCACTTTCCCCGAAATGGGTCCTGGAGCAAAGAGGCCAGAAAGGACGGTCGTCAGGCTTGGCCCCAAAGGGGCGTGCGCGGTCCCCCTGTGTGCACACAGGCAGACGCAGGCAGGCTTGACGAGTCCTGGGCCCAGGACCGTCCCGTGGTCCCACTGCTGTGAGGAGGTCCAAGCAGGGCCGTCCTCCTGCCCACCGCAGTCCCCGCTCCCCGCTGGAGAGCCCCATCGCTGCCTAGACCATCAATGGGGACCCCTGCTGCCCGCTGTAGCCGCTTCTTGGGGAGTGAGCTCGCCGAGGAGCACCAAGGCCTCAGAGCACCCCCACACGGTCTGTGGTGGGCAGAGTCGGTGCCCCCTCCATGCTCCGATTGCTTTAAAACAAGTTCCACTGGTAGACAAAACACCCCCTGGGGCCCATGCTGCCTCCCCAGTTCCAGTTCCGGTGGGGGGAGCTGCACAGGCCAGGTCAGCAGGAAGCAGCCCCAGGGCTTCTCCCCTGCCCGCGGGACCCGCCGAGTGCTCTGCCCCGAGGCCGGGTGGCCATCAGAGCGTGGGGGCCGGGGGTGAGCGGGGTCAGCATCCCGTGGACGGTGTTCCATGTTGCCTCCACGTCCTGTACGATGTGAGTCCTCCTGCACCACGGTGCCTCGGTCCTGTGTCTCAGCAAGTTTTCAAGGCTTACCTGATCTGTCGGTCGAAGCCGGGTTCAAAGGGAACTCCCATTCTCTGAGTGGGTGGCCTTCAAGGACACAAAGCCAGAACCCAGGGCAGGTTGGGGCCAGCCTGACCCCGTGTGCTCTGTACCCCCGAGCCACTGCACCCCGGCAAGCCAGCCGGGAGCCCACAGGTGAGCCCACCACACGTCCCTGTCTGCGCATAGCTCTCCTTGCCCCACGGACCTGTCCCGGGCCTCTGACCCTGAGGCTGGAGCCACAGCCCTGGGTCCCCTCGACCCCAGCCCGTCTGGGCTCACGGCTCCTCTGGGCCGGACTCAGTAGTACCTGTCCGGGGAGGGGGAAGGGCCACAGCCCAAGCCCACCCTTCCCTGCCCAGTCTGGTGGAAAGAACATTTGTGGAAAGAACATTCTGGGCCAGGCAACTGGAAAGAGGAAGCCCTGTTATGTAATGGGTCCTCAGGCATGTTTGCGCTCCAGGGAACACGATGGCTGAGATCCTGGCTGTAGTTAACATGCAAATAGTGCGGATAATTAAGGGCTGTCCCTCCAGTTCCATGTCTGTCCACTAGACTGGCCCCTGTGTCCAGGTCCAGTCTCCACAGCTAGAGCGGCCCCGCCACGTTACACATGCTGACCCACCCCACCCCCACCTGCTTGCCATTCCTCCCACCCCAGGGCCTTTGCGCATGCTGTTTCCTATTCCTGGATCTCCGACCTGACTAATTCACACCAACTCTGGCAGCTCAGGGCAGCCCACCCTGCCCCTCAGGCCTTCCCATGCTCCTTCCCCAACCACCCGGCCCCTGCTGACGCCCCCGGCCCCCACTGCGGCCTCCCTCCTCGTCTCTCTTGAGTGGACAGAACAGAAGGGTTTATTTTGTAATTTTTGTCACTCAAATGTGAGAATCTCCAACGTCATGAGTGAACATGTCAGGCTAACGCGGCAGCTCGCTTGGTGAAAATGAAGTTCTGCGGGTTTCTCTTTGGTCGTTTGTAGGAGCCGTGCTGCCGCCAAGGCGCCTGGGCCTCCTCCCCCGCCCCTCCTCCATGCGCCCAGCCGCCTGGCTGCCCCCAGGGACACTTGTCACCCCCTCCAGGGCGGTGGCGGCAGCCTCACTCAGCAGGAGACTGACGGAGGCCTGTGGTCCAAGGGGCACGGTTTGAGGGCGGGGCCTCCTGGGACGCCGCCTCCAGGACTCCCTCCAGCCTTCCTCTGGTGGCGCCTTTCCAGTCTTGCCCAACCTGGGACTTCTGCGCTTGCCTCAGCCACCCGCAGGAATGAGGTGCCGCCTGGGCCCCCGCCCCGCATCCTTCCGGCCTTGGCGCCGCCGGCCAAGACCCCCGACCCCCGGCCCTGCCCCCGTCCCCCTCGGGCAGTTCTCCCCCCCACCCCCGCCCCCTGGGGGCCGGCTGTCAGGACCACGCGGAGCCGTGAGGGGCGGTGGCATCTAGAAGCGGATGGCGGGCAGCCTGATCCCAGGGTTCCTCTGCAAGCGCGCTGTCCACCCATGAGCTGTTCTGGAAAGGCACAGAAAATGCGGAAGCTGCCCTCACCCGCAGGGGGCTGGCGTGGGCAGGGGGTGAGGCTGGGGCCGCACTTGCGAGTACATCCAGCCGCCGCCCCGCAGGAGGGGGCACGCCCGGCAGCCACAGCAGAAGTGACCATTTTACAAAGCCGTTTTGTTTCATAAATGGCACCCATGTGTGGATGCAGCCAGACCCCCCCAAAAGGAAGGCGAGACCACTGCACAGCGGGTGTCCCCCTCCCTCGGTCTCCAGGCTGGGGTTTGCCTGCCAGCACCCTGCAACTGGGGCATTGTCACCCCGTGTTACTCCCCGGGGAGCCAGGCTCGTCCCCTCTCCCCCTTGTTCCCGCATATTCATGGAGCCCTGGGCGCCAGCCGCAGCTCTGTGCTGGGGCCGTGGCCCTGCCCCACACCACCGTCCCTGCCCAAGGGGCTCGCTCTGCCTCCCGGGGGGGACGCAGGAGGGACTGGAACTCTCCCGGGATGGAGGCCGCCCTCAGCCTGGCCTCAGGAGGGGCTCCCTCGAGAGCTGGCCCAGCAAGCCTCCAGCACTGCCCTGTACAGGGGTCCTGGGCTCCACTGTGCTCCCCCCAACACCCGCGAAAGGCCTGGCCCCGTCCCTGGGAAGAACCGAGGGTCTTGGCAGATGTCATTAAGGGGAAGATCTTGAGATCTTCACGGGTGAGTGTCCTTAGAAGACACGGACACGGGGGAGAGGCCACATGGAGAGGAGGTGGGGGAGCAGTGCTGTGGCCACAAGCCAAGGGACTCTGAGAATTACCAGCAGCCCCCAGAGGCTGCAAGAGCTGGGAACGGTCCTCCCTCGGACCCCCCAGAAGGAATGGACCCTGCCCCCGATTTGACCTCAGACTCTGGCCTCCAGAGCTATGGAGGCCTCAGCGTGTAGTACGCAGCAATAGCACCCAGCAAACTAATGCGGGGTGGTGATCTCCACATTGCAGGAGGTATGCAAACAGAGGACGGGGGACCAGGGCTGGGGCGTTGTAGGCAGGAGCAGCCCTGGGGACTCAACGCATCTACCATCCATCAGTTGGGAAGGAGCATTTCCTCCAGGCCAGCGAGGGACAGGGTCTCCCCTAAGCCTGTCCTGCTCCCGGGGGGGGGGGTGCAGGGCAGCAGGTGCAGGTGCAGACACCTGTAAGGACCAGGAGAGGCCTGCTCCTCCAGGGGGTCTTGGTGTCCCTGGAGACTTAGGGAACGGCCCTGTCCTGGCCACTCCCCTGCCCTCAGAGCCGCCTCAGCTAGGGACACGGTAGCCTCTGATAGGGGAGACGGGGCACATGGGGCCCTGCGTCTTAGGGGTGGCCAGGGCACCCAGGGAGCCGCGTCCAAAGCTCTGCAAGTTCGCCTCCAACTGTCCCCCGCAGGACAACCAAGGCACCGGACCGCCCCCTGCAGCCCCCCCGCAGCCCGCAGCCTGAGTGAGAGGGGCCTTCTCAAATTTTGGGGTGCAGGTACTTTAAAGTTTCCAAGGCGTTCTCACCGCATCTCTGGCTGCCAGAGTGGGGTGGTGTTGAGGACATCCTCAGAAACCCAACCCCAAGCCTGAAGACGCTGGCCGGCCCCCAGCTCCCGGAGCCTCTTCTGGACCGCCCGACCTGCCAGCTGGAGGCAGGCACCAGGTATAAAAATATAAAAAACAGGCCAACCGCGTGTCCACAACCTGGGGAACCACCCCGAGGAGTTCCACACAGCCGTGTGGACGAGCGAGCTGCCCCAGCTGCCCCACTCCCAGCGCCAAGCCGCCGAAACAGCCCTAAGAGGCTTGGTGGCTCCTTTTGCAAGGCACCCCCTGGGTGGGGGAGGGAAAGGAGGATGGGGGTGAGCATGGCCTGCCCCGGGCAGGGAGGAGGGACAGTGGGGCCCACCGGGAGGGGAGGAGGAAGCACAGCCGGGCACTTCCCCAGGAGGAAGTGGCTCCGGATTTTCCCCAGGTGTGGCTGGAGGTATAAAGGGCACCTGGAGCCGGGCAGCCTCCAGGTCCACAGCCTCCAGGCCTGCAGCCGGCTGCACCCGCCTCTCCCAGCCCAGCGCCGCTGCTGCCATGGTCAGCCTGGTGAGCTGGCCTCTCCCCACGCCCCGGCCTGCACCGTGCCGCCGGCCCCCGAGCAGAGGATGCTGGCACGGGGTCCAGGAGAACCCCCAAATCTGGGCACAGGAGAGCCTGGACCCAGGAGCCCTGGTGCTCTGGGGAGCTTGGGCTGAGGGCCAAGTTTCCCTCTTGGCCTCACTTTCCCCAACTGTAGAGGGAGGGCCATACCCCATCTTTCCATAGGAAATAGGGCAAGCCGGGAGGTTAGGGAGGTGCCCCCTTCCCTGGGTACCCCCTGACCTGACCCAACCTAATGTCTGTCCACCAGCTCCTACCCGGCTTCTTGCTTCTGCTCTGGCTGCCCACCAGCCCGGCCCGCCATGGCCCCCAGCTCTGGGGGGGGCCCCACCCCCACGGGCCTCCACGCTGCTACTCGGCCGAGGAGCTGCCCCCGGGCCAGGCCCCGCCACACCTGCTGGCTCGAGCTGCCAAGTGGGAGCAGGCTCTGCCTGTAGCCCTGGTGTCCAGTCTGGAGGCAGGGGGCCGCAGAAGGCGGCACGATGGTCCCGCCTCTGGGACCCAGTGCCCGGTGCTGCGGCCGGAGGAGATACTGGACGCCGATGTCCACCAGCGCTCCATCTCGCCCTGGAGATACCGGTGAGGGCTGCGGGACTTCACGGGGTCTGGGGTCCCTGCTCTGTGGGCTTGGGCCATTCCCTCCCCTCTCTGAGCCTCAGTGTCTTCGCCTGCTGGGTGGGCCGTCACCCCCAGGCAGGGAGGGCGGCCCCACCACAGGCGCCGTCTGCAAGACGGCAGCACGGCTCTGGTCCCCGGGTGCCCTGGGACACTTCTGCGGTCCACGCTTGAGCCCCCGCCAGGGTGGGCTGGGCCCATTGTCGGGGGTGGGGGGAGCTCTCTGAGGGGACAGTGAGGGGGACGCGACGAGACTCACTCCTGGGGGCCCCGTGCCCCTGCCCCGCAGCCCGGTGTCCTCTGCTCCTGTGGGGCCAGGAGCGCGCCGAGCGTGAGGGGCCGCCACAGGGCCGTGGCCACGGGCGGGGGCCTCACACCGTCTGTCCCCGCAGCGTGGACACCGACGAGAGCCGCTACCCGCAAAAGCTGGCCGTCGCCCAGTGCCTCTGCAGGGGCTGCATCAACACCAAGACTGGCCGGGAGACGGCCGCGCTCAGCTCCGTGCCGCTGCTGCAGAGCCTGCTGGTCCTCCGCCGCCAGCCCTGCTCGCGGGACGCCACGGGGCTGCCCACGCCCGGGGCCTTCTCCTTCCACACGGAGTTCATCCGCGTGCCCGTCGGCTGCACCTGCGTCCTGCCCAGGTCGGCACAGTGACCAGCGGCCTTGGCTGTCTTCACCGGCACCGGGGGGTCGCCCCCCAGACTGGACAGTCGGGGTCTCTGCAGAGAGGGCCCCTCCTATTTATGTGTATTTATTGGTTATTTATTTGCCCCCGGGGTCCCCGGGCAGGTACCGAGGCTCCAGGCCTCAGGGGTGAGGAACGATGGTGGAGACCAGGCCCTGGAAGAGCTGCGTCCCTGGGGCCTGTGGGGTCCCCTTGTGCTGGTCAGGCCCATCTCGAGACTCGGTTTACCCTTTCTGCAAAAACAGTTGGGCTAGAAGGAATCATCTTATTCAACTAGAACGTGTTAAATGATGGGAAATGTGTTCTGATGTCCCCTCCACGTCTGTGGCTCCCCGGGCTCCCTAGCGCCCTCACTGGCCTCAGGCTGGTCCCTGTCCCCCGAGCTTCCCTTCCCAGCCTCCCCTGGAAACAAGTACCCCTGTATTTCTAAAACAACTATTTATTTTAAGTGTAAATGTGTTGTTTAATTGACAAACCCCCAGAGCACAGCGGCGGCAGCACAGAGCAGTGGCTGAAGGCTGCCTCCTCACCCTCACCCCTGCCTGGCCGACACCCAGCTGGTCCTGCAGGGGCAGCTGCTGGCCCTAGACTCTGGCGTCCTTCCAGAAATGCCTATGCGCGAACCCCGAGGGTGGCCAGTGTGCGGACACGTGTGCCCTGCGGGCCCTGGTGGTTTCACCTGCTGACACCTTTGGCCGTGGCGCCCGGGGAGAGGCTCGGCTCCCTGTCTGGCCGCCATGCGGGCAGGCCCTCCTCCACCAGGGGGACCTACCTCTTGCCCACGGCCGGGGGTGTCGGCTCAGGGGGACACGCCTGTGCAGCCCACCATCCCCTCCAAGGGTCTGAATGTCTCCTCCAGTCCCACCAGAGACCCAGGTCAATCCAAAGGCCGGTCTTGCTGCCTGGACGCCCCGGGGGGCTCCTGCCCACCCGCAGTGACCTGGCCCGCCAGGGGCTGCCCCGAGGCCAGGCGGCCTGGCCTCTGGACCTGGTCGGCCTGCAATCAGAGTCCCGGCAAGGTGATGACCCCCTTTGGAGACTCAGTTTCCCTGGCCCATCTAAGGGCAGTTTTCAGCACCTCCCTGTCTGACCAGCCATTTCCACCCCTGATGAAGGCCTACTGTGTGCAAGCAAGCGCCCAGGAAAGGGGGACGAGCGACCTTTGGGATCTGAAGGACGCTTTGTTCGGCACGTGACTGAGTTTCTACCATGTGGCTGGCTCTGAGAGCAGAGCCCCACGGGCGACGGATGCCACAGAACCAGGCGCGACTCGGGCTGCTGGTGAAGGAATGGTGGCTGGGTCAGGGAGGGGGAGGGACTGCACTTCCACACCGAGGGTCCAGGAGACCCAGAGGCCACAGGCCAGGGGCCTCCCCTGATGGCGGTGACTGGCATGGCACGGGTGGCGTCTATCCTGGGCCGCGGGAGACTGGCGGTTCGGCAGTGGTTCGGCAGTGGCCCGTCGGGACAGGCAGGTGGGGAGGCAGAGAGGGTGAGAAGTGGCCCATCCAAGATTTAGGCTGCAGCTGGATCCCGGATCAGGAGCGGGGTGCACATAGGGAGTCACGGAGCCTGCTCTCTTCGGTTTATTTTGGGGGCTACAAGGGGGACCGCTGGAGACACGGGTCACACAACCTCGTCGATCACCGGGACCGGGTTTTCCTGGGGGCCACCGGAAACTCCCGCTGCACCTGCTGCTTCCCCCTCGCTGGGCTTCTTTCGGGCCTCGGCTGGGGGCCGGGGCGGGGGGTTGCTGGGCGGCTGCTTGATGGTGCCTCCCACCTGCGGCCGCTCCTTGGGCTTGGGCTCAATGGGGACCCACTGCTCTCCGCGGAAGGCCGCCTGCAGGACACGGAGGAGCTGGGTTGATAGGGCCTCCCACAGGCCCACTCCACCCCCACCACCAGCCCCGGGGAACCAGGCGGGACCCACATCGGAACCCACTAAGTCCAGAGTGACAGCCAGGACCCCAGACCCCAGCTGCTTCACCCTCCGGGCGGGACCCCACAGTGGGGGGAGGGCAACCCGGAGGCCACTTCAGGCACATGCTCCAAGACCGGGCCTCCCCCCCCACCCTGCAGGGACTAAGGCTGGGACAGGACCACAGGGTGGGAGTGGCCCAGGGGGGCAGCCAGGGAGGGCAGGGGGCCTCCCTGGGGGCACCAGCCACAGCAGGCCAGGGAAGAGAATGGGGTCTCGCTGGACGCGGGGCCCTCGGCGGGCTGGGAGGACTTGGGAGCGTGTGCTTCTCATCTGTACCCACGACCCTTGATAGAAGAAGTGTGACGTCATGTCACTTAGGAAGCAGAAGTGCGGCCCCACCTCCTAACTTCAATGCTAGTGCGTCTGCCCCCGAAAAGGAAACTATACAGTGGATCCGAGAGCGTGCAGACACGCGGCTCACGGTCAGGAAAGGGTGTCCGAGAAGGCACAAACCAGAAGGCAAACGGACAAACTTCTGTTCTGCCCGGGGGAGGATTTCACACACGGTGAACAGACCCTTCGCCGAGGCTGAGCAAGTATTCAGGGTCTGAAATGCACTCACAGAACATTCACAGATCCCTTCAAGTTAATACGGAAAAGACAGGCCCCTGGAACAACGGGCAGTTGTAAGAGGAAGCTCAGACCCGCAGCAGAGGGAAGCAGGTCGGACCCGCAGCCCAGCCAGCCTTGGCAGGGAGCACGCGGGTGGGCAGGCGGGGCATCCCTTGGGCGACCCCTGACCCAGCAAGCCCGCTAGTGCCGGGAGGGTGCAGGGGCTGGATGCGGGTGACGCACCCCTCCCCCCAGCACCCCGCGACTACACTCGGGAAGCAGCAGAGCGAACACAGGAAGGGTTCCCATTGGGGGAGCAGTGGGGCCGGCCGGCGGGTCGCCAAGCTGTGAAACGTCTGGGCCCGTGGGCGTTTGGAGCACAGACAACGTGCCCCCCCTTCAAGAACACACACAAACGGAAGGATGAACATTCAGTGCGAGAGAAGCGAAGCATCTGGCCCAAAGCCTGTGCCCGGCAGAGCTCCCGTCCACACCGTCCGCCCTAACGTCCGCCAGCCCTTCTGTGAAGACCGGGTCACGTGCATCCTCACCACGGGGCCTTTGCAGGTGTCAAACTCCAGGCAGGCCCAACAGGGCAGCTTTGGAAAACATCTACATGGCATCTCTACTGTTGACGGGCTCCCCAGGACGGGCTCCCGACAACACCCCAAGTTAGCAAGGACAGGTTGGATGAGAAACGTGTGCCACATGGAGCCCAATCCGGTGGGGCCTTGGCTGGCCGTGGGACCCCGGGCCAGCCACGTCACCTGACTTTCCACTTTGCGGTCGCAAAGCAGGGTCGAGGAGCAGAGACGAGCTAGCACACTTCGCATGCGCAGTGAACGGTGGCCGCGGTGTCACGGACCCGCCACGGCACGAGCGAGGACACCGCCTGCTGGCCTTGCATCTGCCGGCAGAGCTGCCTTTGGGGACGGAGGTGGTACATGCCCGCGGGCCAGCCCTAGAGGATACACTCACCAGCAGATAGATGCAGCTCGCGATGGCCAGGCAGGCGGTCCCCAGGATGGTGGCAAGCAGGAAGCCAGCAGGCACTGACAGCCTGGGGAGGGGGCGGGGCAGTCAGGAGGGCTCGCGGCCCCAGGACCCCCAGGACCAGACAGACTATCGTGTGTGGCCCCAGAACCCTGGCTGGACGACACGCCCAGTCCTGCCAAAGGTTGGACTTCTACGCTTGGGCCCTTGGAGCCGTCCTCTGCTTTCATTTGAACCTTAACAATCTTGGGGTGCTGATGCTTGGCCCCCACCCACCACGCCAGGAGGAAGCCCACATGGCTGTCGAGGCCTGTGTGTTGTGGCCTCCCCGTCAGGAGCCAGCAGACGCATGCACAAGGCAGTGAGCAGAGCCGCCCAGGTGAGCCTCGTCAGCCCCCCCCCCCCCCC
>NW_024424341.1:1142561-1157754 GCF_017311325.1 Ursus maritimus | reverse complement strand
CCCCCCCCCCCCCCGACAGCTCCTGGTTAAGTGCCTAGTGTTTGCGTGAACCATTACGCAGCATGGGGGGGGCGGGGGACAGAGCAGGTCTGGGGAAGCCCTGGTGCCAAGTCTGGAAGCGCATCTGGGCGGGGATGGGGCTGACTTGATCCAGGCAGTGGGGAGGGTTTAGGGCAGGGCCGACCTGATCCCTGCAGGGGAGGGCGGGGGGCAGGGGGGCTCACGCAAGGTGCAGGAAGGCCCGGACGTAGTAGTTCCTGGTCAGAGGCCCGAACACCTTCACCACTCTGGTCATGTACTTCTGTCCACTAGGCAGAGGGGGTGGGAAGAAGACAGACGGTATCCTACTTAGCAGCACCCCGCCCCCCGCGGCCCCGTCTTCTTCCCTCCCAGAGACCGAGGGGCCACAGCAGCTGGGCAGGTTCTGGCCTGTTCGCCCAGGAGGGTGTTTGCAGCCTCAGAAGGAGTGTCCTCCCTTGTGGGGTGGCCCCCAGAGCAGGGGGGGACTCACCATCTCTCCATGGTGGATCCCTTTCTCCTCTTCCCCCGGGGGTACTCCAGCAGGCAGACAAACACGCCTGCGCCGCTGAACATGCCGTTAAGGAACAGCCGGGCTCAGCCTGGGGGCCAGAGTGAGCCCCCTTTGTTGAGAAAACAGAGGGATGCAGCTGCCTCCCGGAGGTCATACAGCTGGGAGCCAGGCAGTTTCCAACAGGTCCAGCCATTCTGCTGCCCGCTGTCCCCCAAGGCCGGCCTTGGCTGGCCTGTCACAGCTGGGCCAGAGGGGCTCAGCCCACTCCCGGACAGATCCCAGGCTGGCCCAGGGGGACAGCTGATAGAGGGGGGCACGGAGGGGACCCCCAGAATTCCCAAGGCCTCAGTGCCAGCTCTCGGGGCTGCTGACACCCCTGGCCCAGTTGCAGACCGATGCCTGGCCTCAGG
This sequence comes from Ursus maritimus, assembly GCF_017311325.1. NCBI lineage: Eukaryota > Metazoa > Chordata > Mammalia > Carnivora > Ursidae > Ursus > Ursus maritimus. Next base: position 1,156,812 of record NW_024424341.1, on the reverse strand, counting down.
CCAGTTGCTCCCCTGCTCCCAGCCTTGGCTTCCCAAACTGAACCTGAGCCCTATCCTGCCTCTCCCCCCTCCCGCCCCCGCTGCGGGGCGTCCAAAGGGCCCAGGGAAACTGACGTGCCGTGCCCCCAGGGGCAGCCGCACCCCCACCCGGAGCCCAGCAGCACTGCCCCCGTCCTGGGGTCGACACTGGCAGGATACATGGAGTACGCGCCGAAGTACCACTTGGTGAACTGGCCGGCAGTGGCCACGATGCCACCCATGACGAGGACTGCGGACAGAGGAGAAGCAGGTTAGCAGGAGTCCCCAGCCCTCTCCATGTGCACCCCCCCCCCGCCCCGGCGAGCCCAGCAGTCGGCCACAGAGGCTCCAGAGGGACGACACGCTTGACCGGGCAGGGGACACAGGTGGGGGAGCCCTCGCAGCAGCACGTGAGCTGGGGGAGGGGCTGAGGGAGCAGCGCCCGGGGCGCCCAGGTGGGGCTGGTCTTCGCCCCTGCCTGGCTCCGACGCCTGGCCATTTTGAGTGTTCGCTTCCCGCATTTCGAGACGTCACTGATATTTGTGTTTCCACGGACGGACATCTCTCCCGGCCACACGGTGCTCCCGTTTGTCTCCCCTGGGCCCCAGCTCTCAGGTACGCGTACCCTGGCCTTTCCTGGGCTTGCGGTTGGTCCGTCCGCCGTTTCGAGCCCACGGGCGGCTGCCTCCCCGGGGCTGCTGGAGGCGCTTACGTCTGGAGCTTTTCTCCCCAGAAATTATGTTACAACTTCTCCGTAACATGAAATGTTCCATTGTAGCCATCTTAAAGTATAAAGTCCTAAGTCGGCCCACACTGCTGCGTGAACACCCCCAGAACTTGCAGCAACTTCTCCAGCTACAAGTCCGACACACAGGACACTGAGCGGGCGTGAGCTTGTGACTTTGGGAGGCGCTCCCCCACGCGCTCCCCCCCCACACCAAGACTCTCCTCGCCCCACGAGCCCCCCACCCCCACCCCCGTGTCCACCTCCTTCCATCAAGACCCTCCACGCGGTGTTCTGCTGTAGCAATCAACCACGAGTGACTGATCCGCCCTCCCGTCTTTGGGACCTTTTCCGGTTTTGCACGATTACGGAGCCAATACCGCTGGGTTTTTACTAGTTGCACCAACCCGAGAGCAAACTTCACGTCTGTTCCTGACCACTGATGGCAGCAGGCGATTTGCACTCACTGTTTCTCTCTAGCAGGTGTCTGTGTCGCTTTCCCTCCTCCTGCTAACGTGCTCGAGCTGAAGTTTCTCCTCCCGGACCACGTGTGGACTTCAGCTAACCTCAGCCTCACCCCCCAGGCTGCGCACTCCATGACGCATTAATTATTCACCATTGGTGCGTATTCCCCAAGGCCCCCTCCTTGCAGCCAGTCCTGTCCGCTGGACTCCGTGCCCCCGGCTGATGGGCGTCCTCCGGGGGTGCCCGCAGGAAGGCCTGGCAGCAGCCCTCCGAACAAGGCAGCCTGGGTCCTGAACTCAGCCTTCCTCTCTGCACCTAAGATTTTATTCCCTTGTCATCTGGTAGCTGCTCTGGAGAAGCCTGTAGTCCGTCTGATGCGAAGCCACTTTTCCCCTCTGGTAAATTTTAAGATTTTCTTGACTGGTCTGTAATTTCATTACCATGTGTCCAAAAAGGGTTTTGTTTTCCTTTATGCCTCCCAGCATTCACCCTACAGAGCTCTGAACCTCTGCATCTGCTGCTACCCACAGGGCGGGTCTCCCCCACCCCCCCACTGCCCACGGGGAGGGTCTCCCCCACGACCCCCACTGCCCACAGGGAGGGTCTCCCCCAGCACCCCCCCACTGCCCACGGGGAGGGTCTCCCCCACGACCCCCACTGTCCATGGGGCGGGTCTCCCCCACGACCCCCACTGCCCACCCCCCTACTGCCCACGGGGAGGGTCTCCCTCATGACCCCCACTGTCCACGGGGCGGGTCTCCCCCACGACCTCCCCACTGCCCACAGGGAGGGTCTCCCCCACTATCTCCCCACTGCCCACAGGGAGGGTCTCCCCCACGACCCCCCCACTGCCCACGGGGAGGGTCTCCCCCACGACCCCCACTGTCCATGGGGCGGGTCTCCCCCACCCCCCTACTGAGGGTCTCCCTCATGACCCCCACTGTCCACAGGGCGGGTCTCCCCCACGACCTCCCCACTGCCCACAGGGAGGGTCTCCCCCACTATCTCCCCACTGCCCACAGGGAGGGTCTCCCCCACGACCTCCCCACTGCCCACGGGGAGGGTCTCCCCCATGACCCCCACTGCCCATGGGGTGGGTCTCCCCCACCCCCCTACTGCCCACGGGGAGGGTCTCCCCCACCCACTGTCCACGGGGCAGGTTTCTCTCCACTGCTGCCCACAGGGAGGTCCCCCCACCACTGCACCCCTGCACACAGTTCAGCTTCTCTTTTAACCCCATCTCCGTGTCTGGGCTGCGTGCTGTAACGTTCCCTGAGCCCCATCTTCCGTTCCACGAATCCTCTCGTCTTCATAGCGCGTTCAATTCATCCATTAACCTTTAATGACTTTTCTTTCTTGACGTCCCGCATGAGTTCACTTTCTGCACCGTCCTGTTTTGCTGTATAATCCTCTGACCCTTTCACTCCTGGAGCAGTCTGGAACACACGGGTAGGCATCAATGCGTGCTCACATTCTCAGGTCTTCCAGACGGCTGGGCTGCTATGGCTCTGTCACGGTGTGAGGGGGCCCACCCCGGGCGGCGTGCTTCCTCCAACTGGGGGCGTGAGCGGGCGGCTGGCAGCGATCCTGTGCCCCAGGGAGCAAACGGCCTTGCAGACAACTTTTAACGTTTGCCTCTGCTGGGGGCTTGGGGGTTTCTGCAGGCCTGGGCCCAGTGCGTGGGGATCTCTTGGTCCGGCACAGGGTAGGGGACATTCGGCCTTTCCCCACACACAGCACAGGCCTGAGTTTCCACGGTTTTGCCTTGTCCGGGACTTCTTCAATCCAGCCCTGACTACAGGTCCCAAGCGTCCTTCGAGGGGACCATTTCCTACTCTGTTTCTTGTGCAGGTGGCCCTCTCCAGCCAGCGCCAGCCGTGCAGCCCAGATTCGCCTGTTTCCACACAGAGGCCCCCAAATCCCACCAGGTAAGAGCCTGGACCCCCTGGCGGTCCCTGTTCCCCAGCGCCCCTTCCTTCAGCCTGGATAAACCACCTTGAAACCTCACTCTGCTTTTCCTGCTAGCAGATTTCCTGCTGCTGGTGCTGAGCTCTGGTACATATTAACTTTTTCTGTTGGCTGGTCAGCATCTGGGGAGCTGGAAGAGGGGAGGGTGGTAGTCTGCGTTCAGCCAGCTCCTTGTGTCTGGGCGTGTGATTTCCCCATCCTGAGCCGCAGCGCTGCTGCCCGGCGACAGCAGGAGGGGGGCAAAGACACCACTGGCTCACCAGGAAGGCAGGAGGACTTCCCACCACCCACCAAATGCTGACAGAGCCCTACTATGTGCAGGACGCAGCAGGAACAAGGAAAGATGGGGCCTCTTGTGGGGCTTCTGGTCTCGTCAACGGGGGAACAGAAATAAACATGGGAACTAGAAGAGGGGGAATATGACAGAATGTCTGGGGCTACTTGGTGCCTGGTGCTCCCGAAAGGCTCCTCCAAGCAGGTGGCATCTTGAGCTCAGAAATGAATGGAGAAGCCAGCTCGCTGCACATGCTTCAGCTCAGCAAAGGCCCTGCGGTCTGCTTAGGAGATCCAGGAACAGAAAGGAAGCCGGTGCGCGAGTCCCGGAGAAGGCAGAGAGCTGGAGGCCTCGGGGTCTGGAGCAGCCAGAATCTGGTTTTGGTGTGTGTATTGGAAAACCACAGGAAGGCTTCCAGCAGCAGGTGACATGATCGGGTCAGATGGGGTTTCCCACAACAGAAAATGTGGGGTGTGACTGGCTAGGGTCTCACCAGGCCCGAGCTGTCCCTGGAGGCTGCAGTTTACACCCAGAAGAAAAGTCAGCACCAGAGCGGGGCCCCGGGGGACCTTCTGACAAGCGGTCTTATTTGATGATGGAGAAGGCTGAGCCCAGGCCCCCACTTCACTGTCTGCCCAGCGGATGTGAGAGAGATGTGGGCCCCACGGCACTGCAGGCAGCAGCGGAGGCCAGACCGGCCTGCACACAGTGGGCCTTCAACAAATGGGGCCCCGGGGCCCAGAACCCTCTACTTCCTGGGAGGCTGGTCTGCAGTGGACAGCCTGGGGACCGTGAGGAGCACCATGAGACCAGTCCACTGGGTTCTCAGCCACTCGAGATGCCCAAAGCAGGGGTGACCTGCCTGGACGTACAACACACGCTAGGCCCTGTGCTTTAAAACGTGATCTGACAGTGTAGGGCCGGGGAGATGTGCTCTGCCTCTGCTCTTCTCTCCCCAGGTGGCAGAAGGCTTCAGGGGGGTCCCAGCGGAATGCTGCTGGGCTGAGACCCCCTCGTCTGCATATTTTCCACTGGACACAGGACCTTCCTGGGAGGGGCAGGTCCCTGGAGGGGGAGCAGGCAGAGCCCTCCTCTTGACTCCGCTTTACCCCACCCAGTCCTGAGAGGTTCCTGCTTGTGAGTACGGAGCTGGGGAGCACACCCCACCACTCCCTGACCGGAGCTCTTGAGCATGGCTGGCAGGGTGACTGGGGGCCCTGCCACTCTTCCCCAGAAGCAGTCTCTCTGGGAGTAGAGCTGAACGGGGGTCACTCTGGGGGTTTCCAGCCACCTTATGAAATCCCAGATGCCCTTCTGTGCAACTGGGGGCTGGACCCCACTTGGAGAGCACCTGCCACTCAGGACCCAGGAAGAGAGGGAACTTCTCCCCACCGCTGGTCCAAAGCCCCCCTACTACGGGGCACCAGGGCCACCCAGGCGTCCACTAGCTGGGTTTACCCAACCACGGTGGGCAGTGACTCCCCGGAAACCACCAAGGACGAAACGCTTCTTCCCCTGCCTGCAACTTCCTCTCTCGGTGTAGAGGTCCGGGCGGGGGTGGGGTAGTGTAGAGGGGACAGCTGGGGGTGGGCAGGAGCCGGGGCGGGGGGGGGGTGGATGGTCTCTGAGAACCCCCTCCGCAGGCCAAGGTCCCTCACTGCCCGGCTGGCCGCAGCCCACCCCCACCCCGGGCCCGCCCCGCAGAGGCAGGTCCCCAGCCCCGCCTCGAGTCCTCACTTCCCCGCCCTCAGCCCGAGGTCTCGGCGCCCCCGCCTGCCCGGCCCGCAGCCCGAGGTCTCGGCGCGCACTCACTCAGGCCGGACGCCAGTGCCTGCTCGTTGGCCCACATGGCCCACTCGATCTGCCCCATGGTGGCGGAGGAGACCACGGCTCGGCGGAATCCCTGGGACACTGCGGCTTGCGCCGCCGCCGCCAGCCCCGCCCGAGGCCGGCCCCGCCCCCGCCCGCCCCGCCCCCAGCGGCCGGCCCCGCCCCGCCGAGGAGGCCGCGCGGCGCTCTCGGTGAAAGCCGGCCCCGAGCGTGGGGTGCCCTGCCCGCCCCAGGCCTCCCTCCCTGACGGGGTCCCCTGTAGGCCCAGCCAGCCCCCCTCCGGGCCCAGGCCCCGACCCACTTCCTCCTCCCGGCTCCTTCCGGGCGGGAGGGGGAGGCCACCGTCCGTCTCCCTGGCTTTGTGCCGGCCCTGCCGGGTCAGCTGCACTTTCCAAGCATCACCCGGGCTGCTTAGGACCAGCGTGACCCCCGGCGGGCTGGGCCACAGCGCGAGCACCTGCCGGAGAGCAGAGGCAGCCCAGGACGCTCACAGACCAGGGATCCCACAGGCGGCAACAGGGGCTTCTCCCAGAAGAGGTGTGGACAGGCTGGTTCCTCAGTTTTAAAGGCCTAGAACATTCACCAGGGCCACGCAGTGGATGCCCCCTAAGGGAGCAAGGCACCAGTACCGACCAGGTGGGACAGTGGCAAGCCGAGCCCCCACTTCCTCATCTCCCCGGGGCCTGGAGCAAGTACGGCCCAGGTCAAACTGCAGGCGACCGTCTGTTCACAGGACCAACTCCGGAGGACAGGATGTGCCAAGCTTCGGGGAAACCCAGAATGCAGGGGTGCGTTCCTTTGTCATCTCCCTCCACCCTCCCCTGCAGGGTCCTAGCCCAGCAGGTGTTTCAGCAGCAGCTGCCACAGCCCCAGCCCCAGCCCCTGGTGGGGGAGGGACGGGGTTTTGGCCCAGGTGTCCACCTCCTCCTGGAAACCTGCCCTGCATTGCACTGATGTTTGGGAAATGGGGAGGGGTGGCATTCCTGTGGTTTCAGAACCCAGAAACTTCTGGGCTGCGGGGAATCATGTCCTTAACAGCACTCCCACCAGAAAACCCACTTCCCACCTTCTTTCTTGGACAGGGACTTAAAGCCCGACCCAAACCACATCCTCACACCCATCAGAGCCTTAGTGATCATGTCAGCCACCAAACGTGGGTCATGGCCACATGTGGAACACCCACTGTGTGGCCAGCAGTTGACAAGCAAAGGGGACAGAAGGCAGCTTTTTTGGGTGCTCTGCCTATACCCTCCCGGCCTCTCAGCACAGCAGCCCCAGAGCGCTGGTGTCGGAACCACGAAAAAGCACGTCTGCCCCAGTCGGCACCCCTGGCTTTATTCCCAGCAGCCCACAGGGTTCCCGTGTAACACACCCACCCTGGTGCTGCTCTCCCACCTCCCTCTGGAGACACACCGGGGGTCCTTCTATAGAGAAGCATTCCATTTGTATGGCATGGCCTGAGTCTGGTGGAGGAACCACGGGGGGCTGTCTCAGGCTTCCAGCTTTGTGGGGGGTCCCTGAGGTCTGCAGTGGTGACCCGTCCTCCGGCTCTCAGCAGGGATGCCAGCTCCCCATCATGTCTGGCATGTCCGGCAGAGCCACTGTTTGGAGCAGTGGGAGAGGCCTCGGAGAATGAGTCCAGGGGGCCCTCTGAAGGGGTGCCCAGCAGCTCCACACCATCCAGCTCAGCGCCCAGCATCGGATCCCTAGTGTCATACCCGTTCTCCTCTCAGCAAAGCACCGGGTGCAGGTTGGGGTGAGGTGAGGCACTTGGGGGGGGCATTCCCAACAGCCTGGGTGGTGCACAGGGTCACTCATGTGGTCTGGCCTGGAGCCCGGTGTCTAGCCCTCAAGCCCCAACAAGCATCGACCCCCAGCCACCACCCCCAGCTCCCCAGTCCCAGCGAAGGGGCCCTTCTCCCAGCAGCGGCCGGGGCTCCCCTCGGGGAAGGCCGTCAAGCGGCTGGCTTCGGCAGGCCGTCCGGGCCCAGGAGGTGAGCATGAGGGTCATCCAGGGTCTGAGGCCCAGGCCCCACCTGTCAGACGGGATAACGGGAGAGGCAGGTAAGCGCAGGTCAGAGGCTAACCACCCACATGGTGACACCCTGACCCACACCGGGCATCCTGTCACTTGCCCTCCATCCCAGCCCTGGCGTGGACAGCATGTCCCAGGGGGAAGGTAGAGACCACGGGCCTGGGGGCTCAGGTCATCGGAATTAGACTCAGACCGACCTCAGTGAAATGCTAGCTCAGGCACTCAAACGGGGATGCTGACCTGCTCCTGTGGGGTGAGCCAGGAAAGTCCCCAGGACCCCCAGCACCTGTATGTCTCCCTAAATCTCCCCCCTCAGCATGGGGAACACCAGCCCACAACGCTGGGGGTCCTTAAACATCCACTTGGTGGGTAAGTGAGTGAATGGGACAAGCCACATTGTACTCAACGCCCTGAAAACCAAAAGGTAATGTCACTGTGTCTTCTGCTCCCACTCTCGGCAAGTCGGCTTCCCAGCCGGGACAGGTGGCAGCTGAAAGGAGCCCTTCCCCTGGAGGCAGGCGGGGTCTGAGCCCGCACAGCTGGATGCGCCCCCTCAGTCGGTGGGGCCGCTGGGCCTCACCTGGGTGGCAATGATGTACTTGACGCCGCCGGGGGTGGGGTCCACGTCCAGCGCCGCTCTGAGCTCATCTGAGAGTGGGGCAGGCCTGACGGGCAGCCCCTTCAGAAACCTGGGGAAGGACAGGCAGGAAGGTCCTGAGGCCACAGACGGGAGGTGTGTAGACAGCAGATGCAAGACAGGAAGCAGACTGGTGGCTGCTGCGGTGGGGAGGGGTCAGGTTTCTTCCGGGGAAATGCAGAAGCTCCGGAACCAGATGGGAGTGCTGCTCGCACAGGAGTGTGGGCACAGCCCGGGCCGCGCACTCCAAGGCTGTGGGAAGGGTGAGCGGTCCGTGGTGTGTATGTGACCTCACACACGAAGCTAAGCGCCAGTAGTGAGCGCCTGGCGGGGTCACCAGGATAGGGAGCTTTGGGTTTCCTCCTTTCACGCCTCACCAGCGGCTCCTGCTTGGCTCGGGGGGAACATAGCTGAAGAAGGAAGCACCTCATGGGGCGCCTGGGGGGTTCAGGCAGTTGAGCAACCGAATCTTGGTTTTGGTTCAGGCCAAGATCTCAGGGTCCTGGGATAGAGCCCCGTGTCGGGTGCCGTGGTCAGTGGGGACCCTGCTTCTCCCACTCTCTCTTTCTCAAATAAATACAGTCTTTGAAAAAAAGGAAGAAGTCAACACCTCCGTCCGAGTGGGACTCCATGGACACGTTCCCCAGAAGACGAAAGCCCGCAAACCACCCACAGGGTGACAAGAGCAATGAGTTCAGAGTCTCCCACAAGGGGGCCGTCCTTGGTCATGGCGTCTGTCCACCTGGTGAGGAAGTCAGCCTTCCAGCCCCCACCCACTACAGGTCAGTATTACCCCAACGACGGTGACACATAAGCCGACCCCACATACTCCCCGCACCCCTAGCAGGCAGGTGTCCCTGCACTGACACGACTGGAAGAGAGAAGTCCAAGCCCAGTTGTCCCCACAAGGCCATGGGCACCACCCCCAGGAGCCATTATGCTACATGCACCTGCACGTGTGGCCACCGGGCTGTGACACGTGATGGTCACAGGGAGTGCCCTTGGTGACACACTGCTTGGGGTCACTGCAGGAACTGAAATTCTCACGGGACCCCCATTTAGCACCGGGGCCTCAGGGGCCACCGTCCCGCATCTCAGCAAGAAACCCTGCTTCTCCCTCCACGTGTCCCAAACGTGGGGGACCCCTAACTCACTTGTCTCCATTCGACTCAGGGGGGAAGCAGTGCCTCACGGCAGCCACAAACTCAGGCACAGTGTCGTCCAGGGTAAAGACCACGGCGTTGGGGCCCGCGTCAAATGTGTAAGCCACCTGGAACCCCCACGGTCAGCGTGAGTATCTGGAGTGGCTGGCCCGGCTCGTGCCTCTCCTCTGCCGGGGAGACCCGGGGCTGCCCGCCGTCGAGCCGGGCCCTGGCGAGCCGCGTGGAGGGCAGCAGCGGTGCCTCCGCCTTCAAGTGCGGGCCACGCACCCACGCACCGGCCAAGAGACAGAGCGCCTGCAGACCGCGGGTAGGCAGGAGCCGCGAAGCCTCGTCTCGGGCCGGCCTGTGCTGGACCGCAGCCTGGCTTTTAGGCAACTCTGGGCCCAAGGGCTATTCTAGGGAACACCCCGCAAGTCTGGGGAGCTGGCAGGAGTGGCGTCAGCCCTCACCGGCCCCCACCCGCCTTGCCTTGGTCTGCCCATGGTGGGCGTTGAAGCGGTGCACCAGGTGGACAATGCGCCTGGACGTGTCGCTAAGGTACGAGATGGGCGGGAAGGTGTCCAGGCAGGTGGCGTGGAACTGGTTGCTGTCCTTCATGGTCAGCTGGCCGAAACCCTGGAAGTCCCGCTCCCAGACACAGCGGGTCATCTCCGCCATGCGCGCTGGCACCACCGACTCAGCCCGGAACTGCGAGGCACACTCCTGTGAGGTGCTGGCCGCTCCCCAGTCGGAGCCCTGGCTCTGCAGGGTGGCCAGCGGCTCCGCCGGGGGCTGAGCAGAGCAGACCAGCCTGGCTTTGAAGGATGCTGGTGGAGCTCGCAGTGTGCTGTCATGTGCAGGACGTGCCCTGGGCCACCGCTCACCCATCCCGGCGCCAGCCTTACCCTGAGCAGCGGGCTGGTCTCCACACTGGTCTGCATGCCCGCAGTGCTGCCCATCGGCTTCTTCTCCACGCTCACCTGCACCAAGAGAAATGGCCTGGACCCCACCCTGTGGCTCCCCGCCTGAAACACCCATCGCGTCCCATCCCTCCCCAACCACAGAGGTCGCCTCCCTGGGCAGAGACAGGGCAGGCCTGGGAACAGCAGCCCCTTCGCTGCGGGGAGTCACTCAATGCTTAGCCAGGTGCTTCCATCACCCAGGGAGCCCATGGGCCAGAGGGAGCTCCCCCACCCAGCCTCACTCACCACAAGTATGAGGACTCGGAGTTCGGGCCAGTGAGACTCTGGGGCCACCTGCCGGGCGATGCTGTCCTTCCCGTCGGCCCGCTCCCCCATCTGCCACTCCACGAAGCCACCGTACAGGCTCCGGCAGGCACTGCCTGAGCCCCGGCGAGCCACTTCCGAGAGGTCACTCTCAACCCCGTAGACCTGGGCCAGGGCATACGCTGCAGGCACAGGGCGAAGGGCACAGGGGGCTCAGGAGGGTGGGGTGGGCATGAAGGCTTCGAAAAGCCATGTGGAGCAGAGACCAGTGCAGAGAGGCCTGAAAGGTGGGCACAAACACTGCAGCTGGCAGTGCTGGGCATCAGGGCGCAGGGCTGGGTCTGGCCAACGGTCCGATGCCAGGGTACAGAGCCGGGGGCCCATGAGGCGAGCTCTCTGCCCCCCACACTGGGTGTCGTCCTGGCCTTGCCAGTCATCTAGGGTGGCTCAGCACACGGGCACACGAGCTGGCTGAGCAAGTAGGCGTCACCCCTGGGGTTCTGGCCAGGCCGCACACAGTCAGCCCACCGCCCGCCGCTGCGGTGCCCAGCTCTGCCCAGGTGCGGAGGGCCTACTGGAGAGCGAGCCAGCACAGAGGAAAGTAGAGCAGGGCTTTGGAAGGAGGGAGACCCGTTCCCAGTGAGCCCCTGGAACCTGCTGAGCCAAGAGACTGGCCCTGTCTCAGGCTTGAGCAAGTTCGAGGTGGGTTTCTGACACATACAGCCTGGAGGACCCTACACACAGAGCCCCGGGAAGATCTGAGCACTCGGGTCCCTGAAGGCTGCGTGCGCGGGAAGCGCCGCCTGCCGCAGCACAGCCCCGAGGGCCCTGGGGCTCCGGCGGGCACCCACCTAGGCAGGCATAACCTGCCGCTGAGGAGGCCAGGCCCGCGGCCGTGGGGAAGTTGTTCACCGACGCTATGTGAACCTTGTAGCTGAGGCTGAGGGGCAGTGGGTCCTCCTCCCCGGCGCTCCTCCGCTTCCGGGCCAGGCGGCGGACTGAACGGACAGGGGAGACGGTCGCTGGGCAGAGCAGCCTGAACCGCGCCTGGCAGCTCACCTGCCACGAGTCAGGAGGAGGCAGCGGCGCGGCTGAAGGAGGGCCTCTGCCCCAGCCCCAGCCCCACACCCCGCTCCGGCTGTGCTCACAGGCACCCCCTCTCCCGAGGGGCCAGGCTGCGGTGGGAAGTCGGGGGACCCAAGAGGCAGGGTACTCAGGCCCAACCCAGAGTGAGAAGGGACAGTGGCGTGAGGAACCAGCCTGGCCCCAGGGCTGCACGTGCCCCTCGCGGGACCCCACTCACTCTCCCTTAGGCAGGCCTGGAGGCGGGGCTGCCCCACGTCCTCCTCCCGGCCATTCAGCCAAATCCGGTCCTCGGTGAAATCCTTGCTAATGGCGGCTGTGGTGGTGGTTTTCAACTGGGATAAAAAACACAGGGCCACCTCAGGGGCGGGTGCTGGCCAAGCAGCCCCCTCCACTGGGGAGGGCCTTCCTAAGACGGCCCCTCATGGTCACCCGCTCAGGGGCGGAGATGGCCCTGCTGGAGAACAGGGCTCTTGAGGCCAAGGCAGGCCAGGCCGGGCAGTGAGGAAGGCCTCAAGCCATGCTCAGGCTTGGCGCCAGGCCTGGTCTCCAGCACGCAGGGTGCGTGCGACCATATTTTCGTGGCCCACAGCAGAGCCACTGGGCGTGGCTCCCGGAGGACGGGACGCGGACCTCCAGAGGAGAAGAGGGAGCAGGGGAGTGCATGTGAAGAGTGGCTCTAACGGGGGTGGTGGAACCGTCACCGGCTGGGAAGCCGTTGCTACCGACCGTTACATAAACGTTCAACAACATCTGGGTAACTCTCTGCTTTGGCATTCGGTGCTGGCCCGTACTAACCTGGTCCTGGTGCAAAGTGACACTCAGAGAGGAGTTGATGGGCAGGACCAGGTCCTCATCTCGCTTTCCCCCTGGAACAGACAACCCAAGGCAAAGCCAGTCAGTTTCCCAGCCCGGCAAACCAACACGCTGCTGTCCTCACTCCTCCCCACCAGTGCTCCCCAGTTACCCTCACTCCCATCCCACTTCTCCCCCACCTGCCAGGAGCCTGCTCTTTCACGGCTAAGCCCTCTTCCTGCTGTGCCCTCACCTTCAGGAAGTCCTCCTGGATTGCTCCCCGCTTCCCAGAGCAGAGCTGGAGGCCAGTCCATCCCCCTGCTTCATTGCTTCTGTTTTATCTTGTTTCATTCGTTCAACAAATTACCTTGGAGTGCCTTCCAGACCCTGAGCACTCTGCCGGTAAGGTTCTAGCCTCCCACACAGGAGGAGCCCTGGTTACTGAAACTCCTCCAAGCTCTCTGCTCATACGCCCTGGAGGCACGCAGGGCCACCCCCACTCCCTGCACGCTAGCGACAAGGAAACCTTCCAGGAGGTGAGCTCTCCGTACAGCACGCTGTCGGGTGCTGGGACATGGACAGTTCTAGGCGGGGATGATGACCACTGCCTGGCGGGTGATCCATGACAGCCTAGACACAGACCTGCACACACGTGCCCAGCTGATCTTTGATAAAAGTGTAGGAGCAATGCAGAGGAGAGGAGTGGCCTTTTCAGCAAACGCTGCCACAACAACGGGACATCCACAGGCCAGACACAGACTGCAACCCGCCTCTCACACCTTACACAGAAAACTCAAGATGGAGACTTAAATTCAAAACGTAAAACTATAAAACCTTTAGAAAAATACACGGGAGAAAATCTTTAGGTTGTAGGATCAGGCAAATGCGTCTGACTTGACACCGAAACCATGACCCATACCTGGAAAAACTGACACACTGGACTTCACCAAAACCTGAAAAACTTCAGCTCTTTGAAAGACCCTGTTAGGATGATGAAAAGACAAGCTACGGACTGGGAGAAAATATTGGCGAACCATACATCCAACAAAGGATTAGTATCTAGAATATATCTCAAACTCAAAACTCCATGGCGAGAAAGTACACGGTCCGAGCAGAACACGGATGTGAGACACAAGAAGACACCTCACCAAAGAGGACACGAGGGTTACAGGAAAGCACGAGAGCAGGTGTTGAGCATCCCTGGACCGAAACCCACAACCAGATGTCAACCCACTGATCAGAACGGCTCAAATAGAAACTAGTGACAACACCACAGGCTGAAGTCCTGGATCGTGCAGACATCGCTGGTGGGAACTCAAAGTGGTGCGGGAAGTTTAAATTTCTTTTATTTTTTTAAATATTTTATTTCTTTATTTGACAGCCAGAGAGCACAAGCCGGGGTGGGGGGGGGGAGGGCAGAGGGAGAGGGAGAAGCAGCGGCGCCTGGGTGGCTCGCTGGGCTCGGGGCATGATCCCCGGGGCCTGGGATTGAGCTCAGGGGGGAGCCTGCTTCTTCCCCCCTCCCCCCACTTGTGTGCGTTCTCTCAAATAAATAAATAAAATCTTTAAATAATAATAAAAAAACTAAAATACAACTACCCTATGACCCAGCAGAGGCATTCCTGGACATTCATCCCCACAGAAATGACAACTTGTGTTCAACCGAGCCCCCTTACACAAAGTTTTGCGGCCACTTTATTCACCATAAAGCTCAACCTGGACACAACTCAGCTGCTAAGGAGTGTGTGGGATGTCCCCAGCAGGGAAAGGACTCAGCACTAAAGAGGCCAGTAATGACGTGAGTAGCCGCCCCCACGAGTCCCCAGAACCACAGTGAGGAACAAGAGCCACTTCTCAAAGCTACATATGCAGTGATTCCACTGACAGCTGTTCTTCAGTTGAGAACATGTGAGAAATGGACAGCGGCCCCCACGTGGCCAGCTGCGGGAGACTGTGGGAGCCCAGCCCCGGGGTGGCCGTCCCCGCGGACACTGTCACCCCCCGTGCTGCCCCCGCGGGACTGGCCGTCCCCGCGGACACTGTCACCCCCCGTG
>NW_024424341.1:1142458-1142551 GCF_017311325.1 Ursus maritimus | reverse complement strand
TGGCCGTCCCCGCGGACACTGTCACCCCCCGTGCTGCCCCCGCGGGACTGGCCGTCCCCGCGGACACTGTCACCCCCCGTGCTGCCCCCGCGG
>NW_024424341.1:1103583-1142448 GCF_017311325.1 Ursus maritimus | reverse complement strand
TGGCCGTCCCCGCGGACACTGTCACCCCCCGTGCTGCCCCCGCGGGACTGGCCGTCCCCGCGGACACTGTCACCCCCCGTGTCGCCCCCGCGGGGTAGACGTCCCGCGTAGGCCGTGTCCGGCGCCCCGGGCCGCGCACTCACAGTACTTGATGACCGCGATGTTGACCGGCGCCGTGCAGGTCACCGCCACCAGCGGCTTCTCAGAGGCCATGGCCGAGAAACAGATCTCAGCCCGCAGCCCCCAGCGGGTCCCGGCTCGCACCTCACCCGCCCTGCGATTGGCTCTGTTTCTTACGCCGCCCAATCAGCGGTAGGTGAGGCCACCGCTCCATTTCTCAGCCAATGAGAGGGATCGAACGATGGACTGCCGACTCTGGGCCCGCCCCCAGTGGCGGGCGACGGCGCGCCGGCTCTGCGCAAGCGCAGGGATAGGCCCGGACACCGAGTCCCGCAGGTGCGTAGGAGCTGGGAACGCGCAGGCGCAGGGGTCTGCGCAGGCGCGTGGCGTCGGACTTCCCTGGAGAGAGCCTGGACTGCCCCAGAGGGGAAGGTTCCCGCGGGCGGACGCGGTAGGGGACCACACCCCGAAGAGCTCTTCCACCGGCCTGGACTCAGGGGTGCGGGAGCCCAGAGGGCCTCAGCAGCTCCGGACGACAGACGGGGTGACCGCGTCAGGGGTGCCGCCGAGCTGAAGGGCAAGCTCCGGGGTCTCGGGCCCCGCGGGGCGCGTAGGTCCTCCTCACCCCTGACCGACGGGGTCTCCCGTCCCCCATAGGTCCTCCTCACCCCAGACCGTCGGGGTCCCCCGTCCCCCATAGGTCCTCCTCACCCCTGACCGACGGGGTCCCCCGTCCCCACGGGGCACATAGGTCCTTCTCACCCCTGACCGTCGGGGTCCCCCGTCCTGGCAGGGCGCATAGGTCCTCCTAGCGCCTCGACACTTGAGGTCCCCCGCGCTACAGTGGTCCGGCATTCCAATGGGGTCTGCACCCCTGCCCCGACCTGTGCTGGGTTGGGAGGGCGCTAAGGGATGAATGGTGTCAGAGATAGGCTCTTTCAAACCTCAATCCCCCCACTTTTTTAAGATTTATTTATTTATTTGGGGAAGGGGAAAGAGGCAGAAAGAGAATCTCCAGCAGACCCCCGCGGAGTGTGGAGGCCGAGTGGGGGATTGATTCCACCACGCTGAGACCATCCCCTGAGCAGAAATCAAGAGTTGGACGCTTAACCCACTAAGCCACCCAGGTGCCCCACTCACTCCCTTTTTTTTTAAGCTGCAGAAAAGCAGGAATCTTTTTTTCACTCTTAACTTGGATTGCCATATCTATATGCACATTGAGTTTTTTATTGTAAAATATTCGTAGTGTAAAACTTACCATTTTAACCATTTTCAAGTGTATGGTTCTGTGGGATTAAATCCATTCCCGTTTGACAGCCACAGAACATTTTCTTTATCGTAAACTGAAACTCGTAGCCTTTAAATACTGACTCCCAATTTCCCCTTCCCTTCATAAACATTGATTTTTACCTTTAAAATGTCCGAGAATCAGTCAAGTTGTGAGTATGCAGAATGAATCCTCCCACCCCAGCCTCCACCCAGTTCTCTTCCCAGAAGTGTGTTAGTTCTTCGTGCATGTTTCCATCACCAGTTCATGCATGATAACATGCAAAGACCTTTTTCCCCACCCTGCTTTTCCAACTTAGGTGCTTCTTGGAGATCATCCCAATTCAGTACAGACGTGCCTCCTGGGTCTGTTGTCTAGATGTGTCTTAATCTTCCCAACTCACCTTCTGTTGGTGCACAATTAGGTGGTTGCCAGTTGTTGTTGGTTTTTTTTTTTTTTTTATAGTATAAGCTGCTTTTTATGTATCACGTCTTGTGTAACTGTTAGTATTCCTTAGGAGAAATTTCAGGAATTGGAATCACCGGGCCAAGTAGAACGTGTCAGGTAATTCTGATAGCTGTTGGCAAGTCCCTAGAAGGAAGTTGAATTAGTTGTTGAAGCCTGGCCACCAGAGTGTGGAGGTATGCGCGCCGTCTCCAGGCTCCGCAGTCTGATGGTGAAAAATAGAATCTCCGTTGTTCACATTTGCGTTTCAGGTGGTTATTAGTTTAAGTTTTTCTTGCAGTCATGTTTCTGTTTCATGCCAAGCCGCTAAAACTTGTGTGGAAAGATTGATGATAGATTGCTCTGGGCAGCAGTCAGCCTGTATTCTCTGAAGACAGGTCACCTGTGAGCCTCAGTAATTTATGTTCTGCCGTGGTAGCGGTGGAAAGGACAGCACAGACATTAAATTCTCCAAGTTCATATGGTGAACCCAGCCCCCAGTTTGATGGTGTCAGGAGGGGGGTGGGTGGGAGGCCATGAGGTCAGGAGGGTGGAGCCTCGTGGTGGAATTAGAGCCCTTAGAGCAGACGCCCCAGAGAGCCTGCCTTCGCCCCTTCTGCCCTCTGAGGACACAGTGAGAAGACACGTCTGAACCGGGAAGCAGGTCCTCCCCAGACACAGAATCTGCCAGGACCTTGGTCTTGGACTTGCAGCCCCTGGGCCTGTGAGAAATCAGTGGTGGTTTATAAGCCCCCCAGTCTGTGGTATTTTTTGTTATAGCAGCCTGAACAGATTAAGATAATATTGTATATGCATGTTTTACAAACTCAGTTACCAGACCCCTTCCATACTCACCGCCTCCAGGTTTTGGCTCACCAAAAGCCGCCGCTTTTTTTTTTTTTTTTAAGATTTATTTATTTTATTTTAGAGAGACAGTGAGCACTAGTGGGAGGAGCAGGGGGGAGAAGGAGAAAGAATCTCAGGCAGACTCCACACTGAGCGTAGAGCCCAAAGTGGGGCTCGATCCCACGACCCTTAGATCACGAGACCTGAGCTGATACAAGGAGTTAGGCGCTTAACCAACTGCTACCCAGGCGCCCTAAAGGCGGCTGTTATTCAAATCTGTTCTTTTCTTCCATATTTCTAAATAACCTGCCCATATTCATTCTCTTTCTTTCTTTTCTTTTCTTTCTTTCTTTCTTTCTTTCTTTCTTTCTTTCTTTCTTTCTTTTCTTTCTTTCTCTTTTTCTTTCTTTCTTTCTTTCTTTCTTTCTTTCTTTCTTTCCTCCTTCCTTCCCTTCCCTTTTCGTTCTTTTCTTTCTTATTCTTTTTTTTTTTTTAATTTCTTTTATTCTTTTTTTCAGCTTTGGATAGCATCTGTTGATTACCACTGAGTAGAAGGAAGGGATTCTGTTTTATCCCAACAACATCCCTTCCTCCCCCTCCTCCGTGTGTAGTCCAATAGGTATTTGTTTTGTTGTTATGATTATGTAAACCGTTCTCTGTTCAGTCAAATAGGCATAAATGTGTGACCACATGCTAGTGGGCAAAGGCTCCCTTATTTATTGGAGAAGTTGGAACGAACAAGCCCCCTATAAGAGGGCTGGGCCTAGATCCCACAGCAACACCTTCAGCCCAGGACCTACCCATATGTCTAAGATCAACTCCTCATAGGGCCTCTTGGGTAGATATATTTTTTTCCTATTCTCAGCTTTTTGTTACATGGGTTGTGGTGTTAATGCCTGTTAAGTGACAGAGAGGATGATAAATCAGAGGTCACGTTATTCTGATTTTCTGTTTGTTCCATTCAGGTGTTTCAAAGGTGCGGGGAAGACAGGGAGTAGAGTTTGAAATTTCAAGGCTGAGTACCAAGAATGAAGAGCAGGGTGCACTCCTGTGAGCCTCAAGCATCTCGCGATCATCCTCAGATTTTTTTTGTTTTAAAGCATTTTTTGAAAATTGTGCTAGAATATACACAGGCTAGGGCTGCCTGGGTGGTGCAGTCGGCTAAACGTCTGACTCTTCGTTTCGGCTCAGGTCGTGATCTCAGGGTCACGAGACAGCCCTGTGTTGGGCTCTGTGCTCAGCGCCCAGTCTGGCTGAGATTCTCTCTCCCTGTCCCTCCCACTGTGTGTGCTCTCTCTTTCTCCCCCTCTCTCTCTAAAGTAAATAAATAAATCTTTAAAAAAATAAAATATGCATAACCTAAAATTTACCATCCTAACCATTTCAGCTCAGGGACGTTAGGCACACTCACTGTGATGCAGACACCACCACCGGTTCACAGAACTTGGCCATCTTCTGCACCTGGAGCTCCGTCCCCATTAAATTAACTCCCCATCCTGTACCAAGCCCCTGGCACCCCCATCTTTCTGTCTGGGTCTGACTCTCCTAGGGACCCCATGTGAATGGGCTTTTACGGTGTCTGTCCTGTCGTGACTGGCTTTTCTCATTCAGCACAGTATCCCCCAGGCCCATCCATACACTGTCGCAGGGGTCACGACCTTTGCTAAGGCTGAGTGATCACCGCATGAGTGGACTGCATCATGCTTTTCCAGTCATCCCCTGAGAGACACTTAGCTTGCTTCTACCTTTTGGCCGTTGTGAGTGATGCTGCTCTGAACACAGGTGTACAAATACCTGTTCAGGTCCCTGCTCTTAGTTCTTTTGAGCGGATGTTCAGAGCTGGACGTGCTGGATCATATGGTAATTCTCTTGGTTTTGTGAGGAAGTGCTGTGCTGTGTGCCTGGCGGCTGCATCATCTTAGATTCCCACCAGCGGCACGCAGAGATCCCGGTTTCTCCACATCACTGTCAGTGCTTCTTTTCTTTTTCTTCTTTTTAAAAAAAATTAATTTGAGAGAGAATGAGACAGAGAGAGAACAAGAGGGGGAAGGGTCAGAGGGAGAAACAGACTCCCCGCTGAGCAGGGCTTGATCCTGGGACTCCAGGATCACCAGCTGAGCCACCCAGGCGCCCTTCTCTTTTTTTAAAAAATATTTTTTGGGGGGTGCCTGGGTGGCTCAAGTTGTTGGGCGTCTGCCTTCAGCTCAGGGCGTGATCCCAGCATTCTGGGATCAAGCCCCGCATCAGGCTTCTCCGCTGGGAGCCTGCTTCTTCCTCTCCCACTCCCCCTGCTTGTGTTCCCTCTCTCACTGCCTGTCTCTCTGTCAAATAAATAAACAAAATCTTTAAAAAATATACATATATTTTTTGGGGGGCACCTGGGTGGCTCAGTCTGTTAAGCAGCTGCCCTCAGCTCAGGGCATGATCCCAGAGTCCCAGGATCGAGCCCCACATCAGGTTCCCTCTGCCCCTCACCCAACTCGTGCTCTCTCTCTCTCTCTCTCTCAAATAAATAATAAATCTTTACGAAAAAGATGTTTAAAAAATATTTTAAAAATATATTTTAGAGGGAGAGAAGCAGACTCCCCGCTGAGTGCAGAGCCTGCCGCGGGGCTTGATCGCACCACCCTGAGATCATGACCCGAACCAAAACTAAGAGTCGATGCTTATCTGACTGCGCCCCCCAGGCGCCCCGACGTTTATTTTCTTTTTCCTTTTTGTTGTTTGGTAACAGCCATCCTAACGGGTGTGAAGTTGCTTCTCGTAGTGGTTTTGGTCTGCATTCCCAGACTTCCCTTTATTTCAGGCAATCTCCCCGTGTTGAAGAAAGGAGGTCTGGGGTGGTGTCTCTCCAGTGTTAACGTGCACACAGGTCATCAAGGGAGCTTGTGGAAATCCTGATTCAGGAGATCTGGAGTGCGGCCTCTGCATTTCTAGCAAGTACCAGGGGATGCCAGTAACAAAACCTGCTGGTCTGAGGGCCACGCCTTGAGTAGCAAAGACAGACGACGAGCAGTTCATTGGCTCCAGAGTCAGGCACACCCAACTCGGGTACGTGAAGTGTCTTAACTGCGGTGACCTCAGTGTCTTCGTTTGTGGGCTAGGAGCACGACTCCCTACTGTCCACTGCCAAGTGTCCACTGTCCACTGCCAAGGGCTCAGACACAAGCTCAGAATAAATGCTGGTGTCCTCAGTGGCTGCTGCTCGGCCCATCCACAGTGGACTAGCTGCCCGAGGCAGAACTGAACAAGTGGGGTCCTTGTGTGCTGTCATCAGGCACCATATGTGAGACGGGGTATGGGGGCCAAGGGTCACCTCCCGGCTGCAGGCTCCAGGGCCTGACCTTCCTGGAGCACTGGTGCCTTGACATTTCAGGAGAGCATGAAGGGCCTCACTGCTCATTCAGTGACCGTCCATCAGGGGTCTGCCCTGCGTCACAATGCTGTGCCGAGTGCCAGTGCTGGAGTATGCCCAACAGAAGCAGGCGGTCGCAGTCTGGCACGGGAAGTTGGGCCTGGGCCTGGGTGCTCTCACACTACTGCCCTTCCCTCCTGCTTGGGGACCAGAGAGGGACCAGAGCTCAGCGCTCCCAGGTCTCCTGCATGACGATTCTCAGAGTCTTCAGCTACCTGGCCCACCCATCTCTGGCCATTTTGCCCCACCCTGCGCACTGGGGACTGAGTACTTACATGAATTATTTCATTTATGCTTGTGATAGACTGTTGTCTTAAACACCAATTGCTAGGCAGCTCAGTGAGGCATGCTTGCTGTCCTTTAATTACCCCGGGAACTTGCCCCAGCTCACCAACCATTCCCATCTAGAGAAATGGATCAGAGGCAGAGAGGCCAGGGCTGGGGGCTGGCTGGGGCAGATCTGGTACAAGCATTCCTGGCATCCTGGAGATCTTCAGGAGCCCATGTTCAGGGGAGAGGGGGCTGGACTTTGCCTTATGATTGCTGCAGCGGGCACTGGCCTCCCTTGCCTGACATCTCTTTCTTCTCCCAGAGCCACTGTTTCTTTGTAGTTTTCCTGTTCATTGAGGAATGTTTGATGCACAGAATATAGGTCATGTGTTAATTTGAAGCATCAAAATATGACCCCCCGGCCTCCGTCACTGACTGTGAGAACCTGACCAGTTCTCTGAAATGCTCGGGGCCGCTGTCCCTCCCCAGTCTGCTCACCGGAACGTGAGTTGGTGGGTGGGCCCTCCTTCCGTTGTGGTCCTGTCGCTGGCGGCACTGTGTGGCTTCTGAGCCTTGCTCTTCTCACACACAGTTATGGCTCTAAGGGTCGCACTCTCTCCTTTACAGGGACGATTCAGTGTTGTGGATCCAGGGCCACCTTGGCTAGAGCCAAGCATTTTCAGACGCTAGGCGCCTGCCAACATCATGGGAAGGTGAGAGGTAGCGGGGCTTGGGGCAGAGATGGAACAAGAAGAATTTAAAGGGTGGGTACACCCTGGCGTGGCCCAAGGTCACCCCCAGCCTTCAACTTTTCTGGCTTCCAAAACTCCTTCATTCTGTCCCTCTTCAGGAACCAGCTGTGTGACTGTCTCATCATCACGAAATGAAAGCTCTGAAGCCTGTGATTCTCTTCTAAGCTCTGCCGAAGTCACATACGCTTTTCTCTGTTCATTTGTGAAGTCTTACCGGGGCCTCTCCAGCAGGGCACGGTGCCAGGTGAGGCCGGAGGGAGCCCTGTCCTCGGGAGGTTCACAGCCTACCTGTGGAGACGAGACAACCCCTAGAGCGAACGACACAGCGGAGACAGTGGCGCGTTGCTGGAGCTGCTGTGACTGCTCAGGCCCCACAGACAAGGAGGAAGGTCTGGCTTTCAGTCTGGGGGATGACATGATTGTAACTGTATCTTGAACAAAGATCACTTGTCACATGGATGAGTTGGAGCAGAGAGACCCCTAAAAGGTTGTCATGGTCGTCTGTAAGCTCCATTGCCTGCTGCAGCCTAGACGGTGACGTCTATCATCTATAACTATGGCGGTCTGTGACATCTGTCATCTGTAGACTGGATGGTTTGTCGTCTGTAGACCTTGACGGCCCATGTCAACTGTTGTCTCCAGGCCATGATGGCCTGTGTCATCTGTTGTGTCTAGACCGAGGCAGCCTGTGTCTCCTGTCTGTAGACGTGGTCTGTGATGTCTGTCATCTCTTGTAACGCAGACTGTGGTGGTCTATAATGGAAGTTCTGACCAGCATTGGAAGGCCAGCAACGGGAGTCTGAGACCTTGAGAAATCTGTGGGAAGAAAACATGACCTGTGTTGAGATCTCGTGTCGAGACATGTGTCGGGACTGAGGAGATGAGATGCATAAACGATCACGGCAGATCCCACTGCTAAGAATTCTAGAAAGTGCCAGCAACGACCTGTGTGATTGAAGGCAGCTGCGTGGTTGCCGGGACGGGATGGGGGTGGGGGAGACAGGCAAGGGCAGGAGGTGGCTGGCCGGGTGTGTCTGTCACATGGATCAGACCAGGGCTTCACAGGTGTGCGCGGGTGTCCTGACTCCTCAGCTCACACACTTAGTGTCTGTGCGCTTGCTTATGTGCCCGTGCCCGCTCGGTGTGGCTGCCTGGTGACACAGCGATCTCGTGTGTGTGAGCCACCAGGTGCGTGGTCAGGAACCGAGGGGGCTGGCGACTGGCTTAGATTGACCGACCTGAGTGGGTTCGCCCACTAACGAAGCACGAAGACAACTAACGTGCTTGTCATGTCAGGATCACACTGTCTTTGCTGACCTGCTCGTCTAAAAATGTTTGCCCTTCGATTTCTGAACCGAAACGAGCTCTCTGAACCAAGTGTAAACCCGGAGTCCGACGTGAAGGCGGCACGGCATGGAGCTCCACGGGTGGCAGAGACAAGGTGACAGTGGGGGAGGGGGGAGGATGTCACTAAGGAAACGGTGAGCACTGGGCTCCCTCCGTCTGCAGTCATCTGATTATCCGTGTCCTCGTCACCTGTCCTGAGACGCAGGACCAGCTGTGTCACCACAGGGCTCCATGCAAGCTGAAAGTGTGGGTCCCTTGTCCAAAAAGTAGGAAGAATTTTGAGACGAGCCCAGCAGGGCATCCGCCTGTGTGCGGGGCCCTCCACACTGGGGTGCACGCTGGGGTCTGTCCCACCGACAGAGAGGCTCAGGAGGAATGGCGTTGGCTCGCGCCACAACCTGAGCTTACCCCTGTCTGCACGGCGGCTCCTCCCTTCTGAGACTGTTGGTGTTTTTCTCACAACTGTGGCCCTCCACTCACAGTGCTCGTGTCCACAGTGACGTAGGCAGAGCGGTCAGGTTTGCGCCTCCGCTCTCCCTCTGGCCCCGGGGGCTCCCGTTTCCCCGAGCCCCGCTTGTTGGGCCGGCTCAGCGTGTGTGCCGGGCATGGAGCAGGTGCTGCTGTCTGCCCTTCTCCATCAGCAGAGAGCACAAGGCAGGACTTCAAGTACAGGTTTGTGTTTTTAAATTTATTTTTCTAAAGATTTTGTTTATTTGAGAGGGAGAGACAGATTGAGAGAACGAGTGGGAGGAGGGGCAGAGGGAGAAGCAGACCCCCACTGAGCAGAGAGCCCGATGCGGGACCCGATTCCAGGATCCTGGGATCATGACCTGAGGTGAAGGCAGACGCTTAGCTGACTGAACCAGCAAGTTGTCCATATGTACAGGTTTTTAATCCATGTTTTATTTATTTATGCTTGGGGTTAGTCTTGGGGATGCATGAGGTGCGTTGTGAGGCACTTGTGTGGGAGAAGCCGGGGGGAGATGCTGAGGACAAGGAGTGGGGAGACGTGGATTCCTAGCCTGCTCCAGGGAAGGCCAGCAGCTCCTCTCCTCATGTGGGGAGAGCAAGGCACTTGCCTGACTGAGGCCCACCCGTCCCTGCAGGGCTGCTCTCCAGCAAGAACGGGGCCTGAGGATAATGGGTTCTGGAGGAGGCTGCCTGGTTCCAATCCTCCTCCCTCGTGTTGTGGCCGGGAGCCCCTGAGCGAGTCAGTCCACCTCCTGTGCCACCTACCCCTGAACTGGGGCTGAGACGGTGCCAGTCTCAGAGCTCGGAAGTCTGACTCCCGCGAGGGCTGCTTGCAGCACACTGGCACCTGGTGGGGCATGTTGGCGTTCCACGGTTTAAATAAGATCACACGGTTTTGAAAGGGAGCTCTCAGGCTGAGTTGCCCTCTGAAAACGTACATGTTGACGTCCTGACCCCCAGGACCTCAAGATGTGACTCTGTTTGGAAAGAGGCTCTTTAAAGAGGTGATTAAGTTAAAGTGAAGTCAGTGGGGTGGACCCGGATCCCAGTGACTGGGGGACATGAGGAAATCAGGCACAAGCATGCACCGAGGGCGGACCACATGAGGACGTAGGGAGAAGATGCCAGTCCGCAGGCCACGCAGAGAGGCTTCAGCAGGGACTAGCCTGCCCACACCTTCGTCTGGGACCTGCAGCCCCCAGGACGGGGAGTGCGTGAGTGAGCTCTCAGCCCCACCTGTGGGGTTTGTGATGGTGGCCTCAGCGTCCCGGAGTTAGGATGCCTCGTGGTCCCCAGATACTCAGGAAGAGGGCATTCTGCAGGCCGGTTCATGTATGCTTCACTGTAGATGGTGGCCAGGGCCTCCCACCCGGCCCTGTGCATACCTGCTCTTGCAGGTGTCTGGCTGATCGTGGGAGGTGCCTGCCAGCGGTACCTGCTGGTGTGTTGCTGCTGGGCTTTCCCCGAAAGGTTTATGGTTCCAGCAGGAGCAGTTTAAGGTCTCATTGTACACCAGAAGGATCAGAGCTGTGAGTCACAGAGTGTGGAGGCTGAGTATCAGGCACCTGCTGGGTGCCCGGTGCTGCTGCCTGTTTGGTCCCCAAGCCCAGCTGGTAGTGGCAGCATCACAGCCAGCTCAGGAGAAATCCTTTCCAAGTCTGCCTTTGAGTCCTGGCTTCTGTCCTTTGACCTCCCCCTTTTCTGTTCTTCCTTGCTTTTCTGTCCTGTTTCTCAAAGCTTGGGCAGCTTGGTGAGATTCCAAGCATCCCGCTGTCCTTACGTGGCTTTCCAGTCCCCCCCCCCACCTGCTTACGGCCCCTTCTCTTCCCCTGGGTACGGGTGAGGAGAGCCCAGCTTCACGCTCGAGTCCCAGACCTGCCAGCTAGGTGTTCTCCCTCAGGCCTCAGGGCGGCCCCCTTCCCGCACATGCGTGGCTGCCCTCCGGCCTTCTCCGCACAGCCAGGCTGCCGTGAGAGAGCGGCCTCTGCCGCCCTGACCACCACCCTCGTTCTGATCTCTTGATGCCCAAAAGAGAGCTCAGAGTGTCTTACTGAGCAGCAACATGGTTTAGTAGCTGAGGGCACACACTGTGGTCAGGGTTTAAATCCCAGCTGCCACGGACACGCTGCGTGACCTCTTAGGTGGAAGAGAAAGGCCTGGAAGGGCCCTGCCGATGCCACGCGCATGTCAGTCCGCGGTCAGTACTGACTACTGTTGGCCCCGGAAGCACACAGGTGCGTGCCGCCACCATCCAGAAAAAACAGTGTTTGGTGGTTAAATCAGTGAGTGAGTGATACAGCTTCTTCTGTGGCCTCTGGTTCTCCGAAATGAGCTCACACGCACCATCACTCACGGTGTGCACACGGCTTGGAAGCCTTGCTGGCTGGGGCCGGCCAGCTGGGGTCCCTACTCCACACACACCCTGGTGTCTCCCTGCCGGCGCTGCTCACGGTGGAGGTGGTCTCCTCCATCACCTTCCCGCCCGCCCGCTCGCACGCGGTGTCAGCACCACAGCCAGACTAGAGGAGCAGAGCAGGCTGCTTGCCCGCCCCCCCGGGCCTGATGATGGTGCTCACGTTTGCGCTAAGGCCAGCAGCTTCCTTTCCAAGGATGAGAAAAGGCCACGACTGTGAGATTAGCCCCAGAAATGGACTGAAGAAAAAAAAACAAAGTAGTTTAGACTGAATCTTGCCCTGTTCCCCCTCTTTTCCTTCATCCCCCCCTTTTTTAAAAGATTTTATTTGAGAGAGAGTATGAGCAGGAAGGAGGCAGAGGGAGAGGGAGAAGCAGAGTCCCCGCTGAGCAGGGAGCCTGATGTGGGGCTCGATCCCAGGACCCTGGGGTCATGACCTGAGCCCAAGGCAGTCGCTTCACTGACTGAGCCACCCAGACGCCCCCATTCCCTTTTTTTTTTTTTTTTTAAAGTAGGCTCCATGCCCAGTGTGGGGCTCAAACTCATGACCCTGAGATTAAGAGTTGTGTGCTCTCCCAACGGCAGGCATCCCTTCCTTCATTCCCTTGGTGTTTGTTGAGCGCCTGTCCCGATCAGATACAGGCCAGGCACATGGGGCACAGAGTTGCTCTCATACAGTGTGGTTTAGGGTAGAAGGTGGCCTCCCACAGGATGCCAAGGATTGTGGTCTTGAACGTGAAGCTGCTGGGGGCGCTTCACTGGGCGCGGGGGAGGCAGGTGCGGATGGAAGATGGGAGCGGGGCCCAGGAGGAGCCGTCACTGGTTGGGCTGAGAGCACAGGGCCTGAGCCGAGGAGGTGGTGGGAGGACAGAGAGGATGAGCCTGGTGCAAGTGAGTAAGTGCGCGGCCAGGGAAGCGGACCCCCCCCCCCCCCCCCCCGCGCGACAGGGGCATCTCACTGCAAGTGTGAAGAGTCACGTGGCCTCGGGGATTCGTTTCCAGAGTCAGCGGGTAAAAGCAGAAAACACATACGGTCAGAGTTACCCCAGATAACCCCTTAACATCCCCGATGAGGCTGAGCGGACGCATCTTGCTGCACCTGGTGCAAGCTTCTCTTCCAGCACCCAGCCGACGGTGACCATGTAGCCCCACAGGTTCCTGCTCCCACACCAGGACTACACGTGGGAACGTGGTTCTCCAGCTGGTCCCAGAGTACCTTCACGCTCGAGGCTCAG
The DNA here is from genome assembly GCF_017311325.1 of Ursus maritimus. Classification (NCBI taxonomy): domain Eukaryota; kingdom Metazoa; phylum Chordata; class Mammalia; order Carnivora; family Ursidae; genus Ursus; species Ursus maritimus. The sequence goes on along the minus strand of NW_024424341.1, from coordinate 1,129,868 downwards.
CCCCCGAGAACTGTGTACGCGGTGCTTCTACATCTCCCCCGTTAGGAATTTAAACTGATGATGTTTTAAAGATTTGCTAACTATGTTTATTTAAAGTCATCAATAATAAACCCACTACGTGCTCACACGATTGTGTAAAGGGAACTACTTTCCAAAACAGTTTTAGGAGAGTGGCATTGTTTTGCACTGTTGCAAACCTGGGTGTCTGGTGTCCTGGATGGAGCGGCCAGGCTGTCCCGTCTGCTTTTGCAGCAAGTGGCTTAGGAAATGCCCAACCTCCACAGACTTGGGGATGGAAACACGCTCCAGCAGCCTTCGGATGCCCGTGGTTTGTCTTTGGTGAGCCGCAATGTGGCGTCTGTCCTGTCGGCGAACCCTTCCCGTGCTCCGTTCTGCGGAGATCGTCCTGTGCTTGCGGTCCCTGGCCTGGGCAGGATAGTGCAGTGTCTGCATCGGTCCTTGAGAAAATACTGGTTCGCTGATTTACCCGTCGTCCACATGTTGATGTTTCACTTCATAATTTAAAAATATAATTTTCGTATCAGAAAAATCTTTAAGCATGAAAGCTGCCCAAAGATAGAAAGCTTCCGAAATGGTCATTTTCTCTTAAACGTGTAGGTGTTATCATGGGCAAGAAGTCCTGTTCTTCTCCTGGAAGTGACAGGCCCCCTTGGTTCTTTTCTGACAAGATGCTGCAGGTGCCCAGGCCTGCGTCTCTGTGGCGCGTGCCCTCCCCAGAGATGATGTGCGCACTGCGGTGGCGGGGACTCTGTGCACACCTCCCATTTCTTCACTCGGAACACGGCAGAGACCAGGACCCAGGGCTGAGATTGAATACAATTCAGGACGTCCATAGGCTGCATCTGATTTCTGCGCGTGTGGTGGGGAGGTGCCAGGGCCCTGGGGCAGCGTGCTGGCCTGCCCGTGTGGTGATGCCGGCACTGAAGCCCCTACTGCTTTTTTTTTTTTTTTTAAGATTTTGTTTATTTATTCGACAGATATAGAGACAGCCAGTGAGAGAGGGAACAGAAGCAGGGGGAGTGGGAGAGGAAGAAGCAGGCTCACAGCAGAGGAGCCTGATGTGGGGCTCGATCCCATAACACCGGGATCACGCCCTGAGCCGAAGGCAGACGCTTAACGGCTGTGCCACCCAGGTGCCCCGCCCCTACTGCTTCTGTACCATCGGTGTGTGCGTCCCACGGTGAGAGGTGTCCCTTGGTGTAGCCACCATGGACAGAAGTCTGCAGACCACTCGTGTGCACTGCTGGTGTCACGGGTAAGGGTTCTGTGAGGGGACAGAGATAGCCGCTGCCAAGGTCACTGGAGCTGCAGGGACCGCAGCCACACCTCATCTCATGCTCAGCAGAGGGACTGGTGGCGGGATCAGGGCTCGGACTGTCCTCAACCCCAGCCTCTTTTTGGCCAATTCAGAACACTTGCATTCCTGAGGCGAACGTGCAGCTTTCGGAGCCCCCTGTGGCTCCAGGACTGCCTTCCTTACAGATTCTCATTTCCGAGGTCACCATGTCACTGTGTCTGGAGCCCAGGCCCGCTCCCAGGGGAAGGAAAGGGGGCTGGTGTCTTAAGCTAGGTGAACCAAGTACATGTCTTCCTGAAGGACCGGTGATGGGTGGCTCTTTATAGGAGAACAAAAGTCCTGAGGGGCAGAGGTGTGAGGAGACAAGGTGGGGGCGGATGCTTTCAGGTCCGCCTGGAGGTCAGGGGCGTAGCACGGATGGGCCATGGGGGGAGGCAGCCCTGAACTTTTGCACGTACCAGAGACGTACACGCCCAGGCACCGAGACGAACCCTGAACGTCTGTCGCTCAGCCTCCCGCCCTTGGCACTGCTGTGTACTCGAGCCCTGCTCTACATCTGCTGGGCCCTGAGGAAGCTCCCAGCAGCGCAGTGGGCTGGGCAGGCAGCTGGAAGGGGAGATCGGGAGCCAGGGTGGTCGGGAAGTGCACACAGATTCTCAGAGGTGGTAAAAGTGGAGGGTTTCTCTCAACTTAGCAATTCGGTTTTATTTGAGGCATCCTAAGTGTCTCTTTTCTTTTATTGCTGTTATATATATTTGGCACTCCCCTGAATTCTGAAATAGAGTTTAGCATAATTCCTTTTTCACAGAAGTGGAAGCCAAGGCTTTATAGTGGGATTGACTCAGCTGGGATCAGAACACCTCACCTGGAGACCAAGTCAGGACACCCCTACTGCCAGCGAGTCCCACAGACTCCCCCGCTCGGGGGCGCCCTGCTGTCCCAGCCTTCTTGGAGCCCCTCTGAGTCTTGGCAGCACCCTCCCTGGAATGTCATGCCATCCGCCAGTGATAGAGGCCTGGAAACTTTTGTTCCATTGAACTTTGCCAGCGAGCTATACTTAGCCACCAAGTGGAGGCCAGGAGTGGGTTCTCTGAATATAGATAGTAACAAGCGGGCTATTTTCAAACTTCCAGAGAACCCCCCAGAATATTCTGGGCCAAAATGATATTTATGGAACCCTCTGGGCCTTTGGAAGGGAAGGCATAACCTTAGTGTGTCTGCAGCTTCGGGAGAGAGGTTTCCTTGAACGGGGGGTGGGGCAGGCGACCGGGCAACAGAGAGACTGGGTGTCCCTCTCGCACCTGTTTCCAGGACCTGAGCCCACAGAGGCTGGGCCCTGGCATCTGAGTCTGAAAACAGTGGTTTTCCTGGCTGGGTGTCTGGTGCTGACCGTGTCCGTGGCCCTCACGCTGCCATCCAGGGGCACCTCTCGTGCTGAAAGACGGGGTCCCCAACCTTGGAGGGCTCATTACATCGTTTTCCTTTTGTCCGGAATCCTCGCTGATCCCTCAGGCTTCTGCTTTTCGCCGGACATAACCGGGCTGCAGCCATAGCACCAGCTACCAGCTTCTCAGCGCCAGGGCCTCTGGTCCCTCCTCCACTTGCTCCTGCCTTGGAGAGAGGTGACCCAAAGGCCTTCTTTAGGGTGAAGAGGGGAAATGTGATCAGTAAAATTTGGGTAGAAAAAGAAGGCCTGTAGGTGGAGGGACCCAAATAGTGGCCCCTGGAGAAAAACACCAGCCACGCCCACTTCACCAGGACAGATCGAGGCCTAGACCCTTCCTGATTCCCAGTCTGTAGGTGTTGGGAGGGGGCTCCAGAAAGCCAACTTTTAAATGGGTGTCCCAGGTGAATTCTGATGACAGGCAAAGTGACAAGGAAAGGCAAGGGGGTGGGGAGGGGGGAGCTGCCATCCCTGCATGGGCCAGGCAGTGTGGCCTCCCCATGTTCTGACCACAGCCAACTCGCTCCTGGTGGGCCGTCTCCCCCATTCGTCCTCCGTCGGTTCCCCGGCAGGTGCTCAGGCCTTTCTTGACCCCCTCTGCCAAGCCAGCGTCCACTGCCCTGCCCTCTGCCAGTCCAGATATAAATATAAGAGCATTTTCCATGGGCCGGCACAGAAGGGCAAGCATTCGACTTTATTTTAGGGCCGCGAAATTCCCTCCCTTCATACCCAACAGGTGCATCGCCTCATTTAGACATCAGGGCCCAGAAATAGAACACAATCTACCATATACCTTCCTTCAGGCATCTGGATGCTATTAAAAAAAAAAAAAAAAAAGGCCTTCTGTGAGATGGCGGGAGATAGGCCTGATCGCTGGCTTGACCCACTCAACAGCGGAGCCCAGCACTCTGGGAGACTGCTGGGAGGGAGGGCTGCCCTGTGAGCATGGGGCCTCTGCTCCGGACGATGGACGGGAGATGGGAACAGGCACAGGAAGTGTTTCCAGTAAATCCGTCCATTACGTCAACTGTGCCCCCCCCACCCCCGAACCTTTGTGGACTGAGCGGACAGAGGAGTCAAGCATGGGGGCTTCCCAGGTGTCTCTTGGCAAACTCTGTGTTCACATCAGATGTTGGGGATGGATGGTGTTGAAATCCTGACCCCCAGGACCTCAGAATGTGGCCCTATTTGGAACCAGTGTCTTTGGAGGTGACCAAGTTAAGATGAGGTCATCGGGGTGGGTCCTGACCCAGGATGCCTGGTGTCCTCACAAAAAGGGGGAATTTGGACACAGAGACGGACACGCAGGCAGGAAGAAGCCGAGTGAGGTGGAGGCAAAGATGGGCAATGGGTCCACCAGCCGAGGAACATTGAAGATGCCAGCGAGCCCGCAGGAGCCGAGAGAGGGGCCCCAGAAGGAACTAGCCGTGCCGGCTCCTCGGTCTCGGACTTCTGGCCTCCAGACGGTGGGAGAGTCGATCTCTGTGGCGTAAGCCGCCGGGTGTGTGGGACTTGGTTTTGGCAGCCCCAGCAAACTGATACAGAGCTAAGCCTCCAGCTCACACGATCTGTCCCTCAAGGGGTGGCTGATCCCTGCGGAGGGAAGGCAGCAGTGCAGGCCTGGGGATGTGAGCGAGGCTCTCCCAGAGGGCATCTTCGTTCCACCTGCTGATACGGTTTGGTGCATCCTGGAGCCGTGGCCTCCTGGGTGGCCAGTTTCATCCAGGTCACCCTTGGTCCAGAAAAGCCCAATATTGCGGTCAAGTTTCCTCTGGGATGTCCCCAAGGCTCCTCCAATGGCCATCATCAAACCAGCCCCGCAGGAGCCTCTGGTGGGTTCTACAGGTGCCGCATGGCCCAGCGTGGGCCTGGTGAATGCTGCTTAGCAGGTCCACGTGGCCTGGGGCTGAGACGGGGGCCTCTGCTGCTTGCCCTATGGCCCCGTTTGGGGCCAGGACCAAGGTGCCTGAGTTTGTCCCTCAGCCTGGGCCAGAAGTGGAGTTGCTGACAGCAGGCCAGCTCTCCTGCAGAGAGGAGCAGGTGTCCCCTCCGGGTGTCGAGAACTCAATCAGTCCCTGCTAGACGCAGGCCGCCCTCCAGGGGCCAGCCGCAGACGCTAAGACGCACTGGCAAGAGGGAGGACCAGCCCAGCAGGTGACCGCCCGGCGGTCTGGGGATGGGAAGAGGCCGTCTCGTGGGGGCAGGAGGCTGGGGAGGGGTCTCCTGTTGGCATCTGAGCCAGTTTGGGAGGTGTGTCTTGGTCAGTGCCAAGGTCTGCTGCTCTCTCAGCTGGTGGACACCTGTGGCCTCAGGAGAGGGCAGGCAGGGGGAGGTGACGGTGCCACAGACGGCCACAGACACAGCCCCTGGGCGACGCGGTGGGCTCAGTAGAGACATGTGCAGACCCAGGACTAGACTGTCTTCTGAGCACCCTGCCAACGCAGGCACACGCAGCCCACGGCTGCCTCTTCCTTGGGCCTTGCTTTCCCCAGCTCTGCTTTCACACCCTCACCCTAGCATGTCCATGCCCCGTGGCTGCTCTCCATCCCTGTTTAATGCTGTTGCATTTCTGGTCTCTTTCTTCAGAAACACGGTGCCTCTGCTCACCTGCTTGCAGTCTCGTCACCTGCCTCCCACCAGCCCTGCTGTCCGTTCCTACACGTCACGGCTCCATGCCCTCACCATCACCTCCCCTACCCCCCATGGCCAGAGGCCCAAATTACACAGGCATCTGCAGCCTCTAGAGGATTGCTTTGTGTTCAGCCCCTGCCATAGACTCAGAGCCTCAGAGGATATGACAGCCAGGGCTGTAGGGCTCCTCACTGCCCTGTGGTCATCGTGGGGTCCTAGTTCCATCCCCAGCACCGCCTGGTGAGGCAAGCAGGGGAGTGGGTGTGCATGCACCTGTGACGTGACTTGGCTTGGCCCAGAGTCCAGACCAAAGGCAGGTGGATGTGAGCCATGAGGCAGTTCTGCCCACGAAGGCCAGGTGAATGGTAGGAGCTGTCAATGCTGGCGGCCATCCCCACCAGCCTTCAACTGTGGGAGAACAGATCCAGAAACCAGAGCAAGTCAAACACAGGACGGTGGCTCACGGTTCGGTGACAGTGTCTGGTTCTGGACGGAGGCGGGCGGCGGCGGTCAGGGAGAGGGTGAGCGTGGGGCCAGGCAGCCATCAGCTCCTGGGGTGACGTCCTGTGCCTCCTCCCTGCCCCAAGGCGGCCCTCCTCAGGGGCCGGGGCAGCAGCCGGACTCCTCGTGACGTGCCAGGAGCGACATGCGGGAGAAAGTCTTGGCACAGTTCTTGCACTGGTACTTCTTGGTGTCGGAGTGCGTTTGCAGGTGGGCCCGGAGATTGGAGCGGTCAGCGAAGGCCCTGCTGCAGTGCGAGCAGGTGTAGGGCTTCTCGCCTGGGGGAGGAAGAGGAGCGCTGGGTCAGTGTCCCTGCTGGGTCACAGGAGCTGGCCCCAGGGGCATGGGTCCCTGTTTATAAATAAACAAGCCCCAGGGCGCCTGGGTGGCTCCGCTGGTGAGCGTCAGACTCTGGGTTTCAGCTCAGGTCATGGGCTCAGGGTCGTGAGATGGAGCCCCGCGTCAGGCTTCGCACTCAGTGGGGAGTCTGCTTGAGCTTCTCCCTCTCCCTCTGCTCCTCCCCAAATAAATAAAATCTCTTAAATAAAAAATGAAGAAGCCCCTCCACCTCCCCCCAATTCTCATGGCAGTTCTAGCGCATGTATCCTCCCTCAGCCCCCTTCCCCAGGAGATACATAAAGGGGGCCTCAGCACCTGCTCAGGAGGAGACCCCGGGACCAACAGGTCCACATACATAGTCGAGGTCAGAGCCGCTTGGGAACAGCATGGAATGTCACATCTGGGCAGGACTGCAGCATCTCAAGCCCTTTCTAAGAGGAAAGATCTGGCATCGGTCTTTGCTGGATCTTTGTCTGCTTCTGCCAGAGCCCTCCTGGGGCGCTTTGCCCAGATCTGCCCCTGAGAAGCACTGGGGGCCTTCCCGCCCGTGGAGGGACAGGGTGGCAGACGGCGGGGCTCCTGCAGAGTCGGCCGTGAAGGCGGGCTGGAAGGAGTGCGCCCCCACCCTTGCAACGGGAGCAGGCATTCAGGAGCGGCTTAAGAACCTTGTGTCCTCTGGAACACCTCCAGTCAGGGCAAACGGGGATTTGGACAAAGTCCTGTTGGGAGCTGGGCCCCCGGGGCGACCCTAACAAATGTAAGAGGACCGTTGGGGATCATCTGTTCTCTACCTGTGTGGAGGGACTCCCGGTCCTCCACCCTGCAGCATCCTGAGAGGCACCCGCCTGCAGTCCCCACGGGCCCCAGAGCATCTCATCCCTGCCGCCCAAAGCCCGTGCACCATCCCAGCCAGGTCAGCCTCCTGCGGGGCCTCCTGCCCTCGGGGCTCCCAAACCAAGCGCACTGAGCCCCTGAGGGTGTGGGGCGGGGGGGCACTCGGGGACATCTTTGGGGTGGAGCTGAGGAAAACCGAATGGAATTTCAGCCCAGAGAACGGCTCCTCCAAAACCCTTCTTTCTGTCGTCCGTGCCCTTCAGTCTGCGTGACCCCCATGCTTGCCACCCGCCTTCTCCGTCCCCTGTTCCTACTGCTCCAGAGTTCCAGAAGGCCGTGGAAGGTGACAAGTCAGACCCGCCGAAGCCCAGTGCCTCCTGTGCTTTGCCAGGTGTTGTGGGTCGAATTGTGTGTCTCAAAACAGACGTGTGTGCGTCGTAACGCCCGGTGCCTGTGGATGTGACCTGACTTGGAGCACAGGGCCCCTGCAGATGTGACCGGTGAAGGTGGGGTCACCCTGGGGTATGTGGGCCCTGGTCCAGTATGACTGGTGTCCTTTCAACAGAGGGAAATATGGACGCAAACACAGGGGAGAGGCCACGTAAGGACAGGGGCAAGGGTGAGGGACTTGGCCATGGCTTGAGGAGGCAGGAAGGACCCTCCCCTGGAGCCTCCGCCGGGGGCATGGCCCCACCTACCCCGTTTCCAGATTCTGGCCTCCAGGAGAGGGCGAGGCCGTTTTTGATGTTTGAGCCTCTGGTCTGTGGGGCTTTGGAAACCAAGATGCAGGGAAGCAGAAGCACGTCCACCCGCCTGTTTATAAACGCGCCCCTCCCTTCCTCTCTGAGGGCCTGCCCCCCCCCCCGCCCCCGCCCGCCGGCCCCTCCTGCGGACCCACCTGTGTGGGTGCGGATGTGGCCCTGGAGCAGCCAGGGCCTGGAGAAGGCCTTGCCGCAGATGGCGCAGGGGCAGGGCAGCGTGTGCGTGCGGATGTGCATCTTGAGGGCGCCCAGGCTGCCGTACTCCTTGTCGCAGTGTTTGCAGGAGAAGCAGCGCGGCGCCCGCAGCTGGCAGTGCAGCTCGCGGTGCCTGGCCAGCCCGGCCAGCGTGTGGTAAGGCTTGCGGCAGTGTGAGCACTGGAAGCCGCCGGGGCCGCGGGGGGCCCTCGCTGCGCCGGGCAGTCTGTCTGCAGCATGGTCCCCCGCTGGGCCCGGGATTGGGGGCCACCGTATGGGCAGCCCCAGCAGCGGGGGCAGGTTGAGCTGGTTCAGGCTGTCTTTGAGGGGCACGCTGGGGGCCCGGCCGGCCCAAAGGTGCACAGGGCCGACTTGCAGGGGGTCTGGCCCAGAGGCCCCCCACGCTTCCTCGTGGCAGGGAAGGGGCAGGGAAATGCGGGCGATGACGGAGTTGCGGTCCCAGGGCCAGGGAGGGTCACCAGGTGTGGAAGAGGCCGGTTTATCTGGGAGGAGGGTGGGCACCACCAGCCCCCTGCAGGCAGAACAGGCGCCATTGATTTCTAGAAGGGAGGACGGAGAGAGAAGGTACAGGTGAGCACCAGCCCCGATACTCTGTCCTCAGACTTGCCCTGCTTGGTCCTACCACAGCCTCTTCTAGGTCCTCAGCAGTTCTGCGTGAAGGGAAAGGGCTGACGAGACGGGGAGTCAGCTCAGGACTTGACCACAGGGTCTACGGGACAGATCTCAGTGCTCTAAACGGAAGAGAAACGCCGTACAGGCTCCCAGAGCAGCCCTCACGGGGCCGAGGGAGGCTCCCCCACTGCCCAGGCCTCTCTGACCCCCGTCCCACCTCAGGGCCGGCTCAGAGCCGTGGCGCCGGGCTCCTACACAGCACTAATTCAGAACCAATACCTGGCGGTCGGCCACGGTGTGGAAGACAACTAATTAGCCTTTGGTCACCCCCGGTCACCCCGACCCATGGTGATGGAGGTGCACACAGCCTCCTGCCAATGCTGCTGGGGCGACAGCTGGCCTCAGTGGTACCACAACGGCCTCCAGGGCCAGCTCGTCCCCTGCTGCTGCTCCCACACTTGTGAGCATGCCCATGACTGACCAGATGAGAGCCCAGCGGCCCCCAGAGTAAACAGGTGAGCAGGGAGTTTCGTTCCGCATTCCCCCCAAGCCCAAATCTCCAAACAGACCCCAACCCCCTGTCTTACTCCAGATGTGTGGAAATAAATCTCTGGCCCCATTTCTACCTTCATGCCAAGGCTTTGGGATGTCCCACAGATTGGAAGAAAATATTTGGAAATCACATATCAGATAAGTAGCATCCAGAATATAGGAAGAACACTTGCAACTCAACAATGAAAAGACAAATAATGCAATTTTAAAATGGGTCAAGGATCTGAATACACATTTCTCCAAACAAGATGCACAAATGGCTGGGTGCCTGGCTGGCTCAGTTTGTAGATGACGTGACTCTTATTCTGAGGGTTGTGAGTTCAAGCCCCACGTTGGGCGTAGAGATTACTTAAAAAAAGCGAGAGATACAAATGGCTAACATGCACAGGAAAAGATACTTGCTACGATTTAGCCATCAAGGAAACGCAAATTAAAGCCACAATGAGGTACCACGTCATGCCCACCAGGATGGCTAGAATGAAAAATAGCCAATTACAAGTGTCAGTGAGGATGTAGAGAAATGGGGACCTTTAAGGAAGGGTCCCAACCTCCACTCTGTCCTTACCTCACTCCTAAATCCCCTAATTATAAAATAGCACACCAAATTTCTGTCTTCCCAGAAGGAGGGAGTAGCAGTGGCAAGCTGAGACAAAGGCCCAGGAAGTTCTGGGAAGACAGCACTGGGATGCCCAGAGAGCCTAAGACCCCACAGAAGCGCCACAAGGGGCCTTTCTACGGGGAAAAAGCCACCTTTCTTAAGTCTCTGGGACGCAGCCGCCACCCTGGCCCCAGGCATCGCCAGAGCCAAACCCTGTCTTGGGGGCGCCCCAGGGGGAGGGCAGGGGAGCGAAGCAGCCATGCTGGTGGTGCTGCCCAGCGCTTCTGGTCCTTTAAATGCCTCCCCACACCCTCTGGTCCTGGGACTCAGATTCCTGGGAGAAGAGACTTTCAAGTTCCCTCTGGTTTCAGATGTTCCCTGGGGGGAGCCTGAAAAGGCCCTTCTTTAAAATGAGAGAGTGAGGGGCCCCAGACAACATTCTGGCAGGAAGAGGCTCACAGTGGTCACCTAGCTCTCCACAGGCAGGGGAGGGGGAGTGACAGCGAGGAGGAGGGGGGAGGACGACGGGAGACGGCTGAGCCTCTGACACTGGACGCTGGCTGCCCTGGTCTGCACAGTCTGCACAGTCTGCACGCTCAAAGGGTAAAGCGGGGTGCACTGTAAGGCTGGGCTCTAAACAACAGGTTTGAAACGTTAACAACTATGACCCATGCCAATTCCATTTTCTGTCGTATATACACACATATATCTAAAACAGAAGTTTCATTTACTTGAGCCCTGCACTCTGATGGTTTCTGTTCTATTTCATTTTATGAAACTGTTGGTGGTGACTCATTAAATTGATTTCAAAATGCAGAGTTCAGGAGCCGGTCCCAAAAGGCACCCCCTGGCGGCAGTGGCCCCAGGATGGATCAGCGAGGCGCCCCCCCACTCCTGGGCCTCCTCAGTGTCCCTCCTTCTCTCTCCCCCTGAGTCACCAAGCAGTTTCCCCAGGGCTGCTGAGCTGTGGGGAATGGCTCTGATCACTCTAGAGAGCCCTTTGTCCTGGGACCTTCTCGTGTCCCTATGCCTAGCGGGGAGTGGGGATCCATGGACAGTCCTGGGTGCTGGATGTGTGTATCCCCACTGAGCCACCCTGGGGGTTGGGGGAAGGGCTGCAGCCACTCAGCGCCCCCCAGCCTGCCCTGAGGAACCGTCACTGGGGTGAGGGGAGGCCCAGGTAAGGTGACCTATGGGAGGGGCAAGGAAGCATTGGAAGGGCCTGGAGGAACAGTACAGGAGCCGGGCCTTGGGATACAGAGCCCATGGGTCACTCTTCTGGTCTCCTCTGGATGCCCTGGGGGAGCACTTGGACAGCAGCCCCAAGTCTCCTCGCATTTCCCTGGGACCCCACCCAAACCCCCGCGCCAGGAATATGGCTCCGGGGCTCCCTCAGCTGGCATGGGTTCACCAGGCCACAGGGGGAGAGCCCCAAAGTGACTGGGGGCCTAGAAACTTCTCTAAGTGGGGAGAGAATCCGCGCCTGCTCAGCCCGACGCGGGGCCGAGGCCCCCGAAGCGGACGAGGCGCCCGCAGGCCACCCACCCCCGGGGTCTCACGCCCGCTCTGCCCGCGAGGTAACTCCTTTCCTCCCACCTGGGACGGGAGCCGGAGGAGCCCGGCAGCCCCTACCTCTCTGCGTCTCCAGCTGCCTGTAGTTGGGGACCCTGTGGCTGGAGTGCGTTTTCACCAGGAAGGAGCGCGGCATGGTCCCCCTGCGAACGCGGGTCCCCCTGCGCGTCCCCCCGGCGCCCGCGGGCAGCGCTGCAGGCAGGTGGCGGGAGGGCTGGTTCATTAGCATAGCGCTCCGCCTGGGCCAACCAGCGCAAGGCGCGGCCGGGGCGGGGTCGCGGGGCGGGGCTTCGGGGCCACGCCCAGGACAGGTGCGCGGGCCGCGGGGGAGGGAGCCCATGGCCGCCGAGTCCTCCCCACGGGACTGCCCTGGCGCGCGCCGCGAGTCACACCGACCCCTGGGGCCTGGCGCACCCACTCACCGTGGACTAAAGGGCGGAGGTCAGGGCTGGGTGGAAGCCGAGCCGGGCTCCAGTCCACACGACGGTGGAGGCGTGCGCAGAACCCCTGCTCCAGCTGGTTACAACCGCCCCGCCTCCTGCGCAAACCCGCAACGGTAGGATTGATGAGCCCAAGCCCTGAATCCCAAAGCTGACCCAGCTGACCAGGCGTAGTGGGGACGGGGGTCAGCCGGCCTGGGGATGAAAGCTGGGGAGGGTTCCTTCCCTCTGGGGATGGGGATTTAGGAATTGGCCCGCGCCTCCAGAAGACTCCTTTGGTTGGGAGAAAGGACACAGCCTGGAATTCTGGGATTCCAAGGGGGTTCTGAGCTGCGGTTATGGCAAGTTTCACCAAAAAGGGGGAAGCGTGTGCACTGTGCAACCGCCTCGTCTGTGACCCTGGGCAGCCGTGTCCCTCCTTCAGTGCCACAAAGAGCTGGACCAGCCATGTCTGAGCGTCTGGTCCCTTTTGATATGGACATTTCAGAACTTCAGGGGTCAGACGGGGCACTCTGGGCGAGTGGACACAGCCCCAAGCCTTCCCCCCGACAGCTGTGGGGCTTTTCCTGGCAGTGCCTCTGAGGCCCGGCGGGCACGTGACTGCGGGTGCTCTTTGCCAGCTGTGGACTTGGGGGGCGACGAGGTGAAGTCGATAGTGAGCCTGTACAAGGACCTCTGGAGAAGCGGGGATGGAGGGCCACGTCACCAGGGTCTTCTGTTCATACAGTGTTGCATACCCTGTTAGAAGTGGGGGGATGGGGACCCAGGCCCACACTGCCAGCCTTACGTGAGGCGTGTGCTCCCCTGTCTGTGGCTTGGTGAGAACATGGAAGGGCAGGTGGTGCGCAGACAGAAGGCACGCATCTCTCCTGCGGGCCACAGCCTGGCACCGTGCTGTTGTGCGTGTGGGTTTCAGAGGACACGTGGCTGCCTTCTGCTTATTCACCTGTTCTGTAGCCTCGCAAGCTTTCTATTTATACCCTCTCTTCCTTCTTTCCCCTCCCAGACGTAGATAAGGCTTGCAGGTACCTGGGCCAGCCCTCCACCTGCACTGTCCCTCCCCGCCCGGTCACCCACTGTGTGGCTGCCAGCCAAGATGATGTCCCTCATCCCCAGAGAGATGCTCACACTATTTAGGGAAACTTGAGTGTTCTTGATCTCATCCTAGAAATGCCCCCTGGATACCGAGGGTCCTTGGCGCATTAGCTCTGGGGTAGGGGCAGTGTATGCTTTTCCTAGGGCTGCCGTAACAAACGACCCCCTCCCACTTCTCAGCCCTCGTCGGGGTCATGCGGACTCACTGGCTGTGACTCGCAAGGCTGTGTCTGGACTGGACCCAAGAAGGACCCACAGAGGGAAACGCTGACATCTGCTTGTCCGTACCTGTGTGGTGCCGGCGAAGGGGTGCCGCTGTCCCTAGCTGCTCTTGCCCTGTGTCCTTCTAGCCTCTTCATGGCCGCTTTACCTGGCCATTAAGCCTCATGCCACCCACTTCCCACCAGTCTCCTGGAACCAGAGCAGGACTTGCAGGGACCAGAGTCCTCGCCTTCCACAAGAAATCACAGTGGTCTTCCCTTGAGACCTAAGACCCTGGGGATGCCAGCCGGTGGGGATGCCAGCCGGCTGGGAGCCAGGCTGCAGACCCTGCCCATTGGCCTCTATCTGCCGCCCAAGCGGTGCTTTCCCATTAGGATGGGCGCCTCCGAGCGACTGTTACAGTCCTTCTTAGATTCTCTGTGTGTGTATGTGTTTGTAGCCTTTCCGTGTGCCTTACAAGGAGCATGACAGGCTGTGCTTGACTCTGTGTGCGTATGTACACACATCCGCAACCCCACTGCGTGCTCACTGTTTAACTGATTGGGGTTCGTGACCCCGTGTGGTGGGCCGTGCTCCCTGCCACATGCACCCCAAAGGGGGGCCAGCTGGGAGCCCGCCCTCCCTCCCACACAGTGCCTGCTGCGCACAGTGGGGTCCAGCAAAGCTGTTGGATGAGATGGAAAGGCATCGAGAACCCCCAAACAGCGCGGCCCCTGGCACACACATCCTTGGGGCTGGGAGGAGGGTGAGCCACTGTGCTCTCAAGTGTGGACACATCAGCATGAAGCACAGGCCCCAGGGACCGAGACTCTTGGCACAGTGCTCGGAGCCGGACCTCGCAGCTGGGGCTCAGCTTCCCAGTACCACGGACAGTTGGCCCCTTGCACGGGGGGCGCCAGCCGCAGGGACGAAGGGCCCCTGCACCAGCGTGTGTTCCCCGGAGTGTGGGTGTGGCTGGGATATCCTGACTTGGGGCAGCCTCATGGCTGTACGAGGTCATGGACTTGTGGAAACTGAGACCAAATGTTCCAGCCTAACGTCTGGTCAGAGTGGTGGCCAGTGTGTGTTGGTCACCCCCAGAGGAGGGGAGCTCATTCCATTCTGAGGCCTGTTACAGCTGATGCTGGTCCTTAATCTGGGGTCTGGGGGACATGCCTGTGTGAGACAGAAAGGGACACTGTCCCTTCCCACCCAGCTTGCTTGACATGCTGAAGAGTGCTGGATGTGGTGTCCTAGGCATGCCAGGGAACACGGGGTCCTAGGGGCTGGGGCCGAGCGGGCTGCACGTATGTGCTGGGCTGTGTCCTGCCTCGTGTGCATGTGATACATGTGTGCACACGTGATTGTGAGGCCGCAGGAACGGTTCTTGTGTGATACGGGCGTCAGGCATCAGCAGCAGGATGCCCAAGGCCTCAAGGAGAGGGGTTCACAGCGGGGTTCCCTGCTCTGCACCCTAATGTCTGCTCCCTGCGTGCTGGAGCTGGCCCTCGTTCCCAGCAGGTTGCTGGAGACAGGGAGAGCCACCCCATCTTGCGGACCTGCCCCCAGCTAAGCCTCCACACCGCAGCACGCACTGTGCTTCTCACACCAGCCACCAGGGGGCAGAGGCCAGCAAGCGCGGCCTGTCCTTGGAGGCTCACGGGAGAGGTGTGTCGGGAGGTTCACACCGCCGAGGCAACTTCTGTCCTAGGCGCGGGGCCTGAGCGCACGGGCCGGACAGGAGCCTTCTGGGTCCCAGTCCCGGGTCCTCAGCGCAGGCTTTTTGGAAGCCACAGGCTGAAGGAGCCAGCAGTGGGGCTTTTGGGTCCAAAGCACCTTCTCTGCTGGCCTGCTGGCTGGCTGCCGAGTTCAGGGGGACGCCTCTGTGGGGGTCCAGCTGGCTGTGCCCCCGGGCTAGGTCAGCGGGCTAAACTCTTAAACGTGCTAGGCTCCCGTGAGACCCAGGGCAGGGAACTGCGCCAGCGGTCGGGGTCTGGGGCTGGCAGGGCCTCCGCGCTCTGGGTGTCCTGCCTCTCGGCTTGCTGCCTGCCTGGCCCCATCCTAACATAGGAGGCCGTAGGTACCCAAGATCCAGACGTGGTTTCTCGGCCGCAGGGTGCATGTCAACGCTCCCCGCCGCGGGCAGTGCCTCCTGTGAAAGGGACGTGTGCACTCCAGGTGGGGGTGCCCCAGGACGCAGGGCTGTCTGGCTTTGTGTGGCGGTGGGGGAGGTGAGTGCCAGTGGTGGTCAGCCCTCGTGTGTATCAGGATGGGAGGGGGACCCTGACTTCCAGAAACTCCCAGGCTAGAGCGCGTGCGTGTGTGTGCGTGTGTGCGCGTGCACACGTGGCGGGGAGCCCTGGAGGCGGCTGTGCTGATTTACAGGGAGGCCTGGCAGGACAGCCCCATGGTGGCGAGTACAAGGGAGGCTGTTCATGGTGTGGCTTTCAGCCCGGGCGTCCCCACCCGACACTGTGGGGTCTGCTGAGCTCCAGCTCGCCCGTGTCCCCCTGCACCATGTTGGGGTTCACTCTGATGCCCTGCCCTGGGCAGACTGTCCTGGACACCGAGTCACTGGGCCTGGTGTGTTGGGGATGAGAGACCATGTGTGGACACTATCCTGGGGCTCTTGCCCCCGTGGCTGTATGGAGGGGACAGAGCTCCACAGGTGTCCTCGGGTGGCAGCAGGGACCCGCCACCACACCTGCTCCCTGGAACTGGCGTCCTCGGCCAGTGGGGTTGAAGAGGGGAAGGTGGGGCTGGAGGCTCCTCAGGGGGACTTAAGGGGGTGACCAGCTGTCACCGCACCCCCGAGTGGCCGCTTGTGCGGAATTGTTTGCCTGGCCGTGCCGTGGCTTCAAGCCCAGGAGACCCACCTGCTTCGAGGATCGGCCCAGAACACAGCCCTGCCTGAGGACCCAGAGCACCATCTCTGGCTGGACGTTCCACGTGTAAAGATTTTAAGTAATGTCTACAGCCAACATGGGGCTCGAACTTAGAACCCCAAGACCAAGAGTCGCATGCTCTAAGCCAGCCAGGCGCCCCGGACATTTCACATTTGAATGGCTCATTCCGCCCGCTAGCCCCTGCATGAGGCTGGGGGGCTGAGGTCCCATGCTGGGACACTGGGACAATGCCCAGGGACACTGGAAAGCAGGGAGAGCCAGCGTGGGGAGAGTGGCTGCTGCTCAGGGGTGTGGGCCTTCACCCTGAGGGCATCCAAAGACTGCCCGCAGGCCACCATGGCCACTGCTGGCCTCGGGGGACCTTATCTCATGATCAGGAAGGAGGTGAAAACCACCACTGCCTGGCAAACTTGCACCGTGTGTCACTGGGGACCAGATGTAGTTTGAGATAGGTCATGTTCCTGGGGAGCCTCAGGCTGAGGGAAGCCTGGGGAGGTGCCGTACTCACGGGGAGGGGCCTGGGGCAGGTGGGTAGCACTGTCCCCCCAAGTGCTCGAGCTGCCTGTGGACAGACACAGCTGCAGACCTCAAGCAAAGGGAGGTCACGGCTGCACCCCAGCCCCACCCGCTTTTCACCCTCCCAGATGCATCGCAGTGGTCAAGGTTGCTATAGATGCTTTGAAATGTTTTATTGAAGTTTTTTTTTTAAAGAGCAATAATTTATGCCGTGAACCGAAAGAGTAAGACGGCGTCTTCCAGCCCCACCCGTCACCCCCAGGGGTGGCCTACCGACCTGGTTTGGGGTCCCCCTGGGAACAGGACAGCGGGCGGGGGCCAGGACCCTGGCGGGAGGAGGCCTACGCTGCTGGGGCGGCCGCAGAGTCAGCGGCCACTGTAAGCGGGCGGCCGGGGACCCTGGGGGTTCTTCCTGGCGGTCAGGAAAGGGGACCTGACAAACAGCTCCTGGCGACCCCCGGGGACCCAGCAGAGCTGCACCAGGATCTGTCTGAGCAAAGCCCCAGGGCGTGCTCCGGCTCCGGCGTCCACGCCTCTTTTTCCCCTCCCCTGCGCTGACCCCACAACTGTTTATTTTTTATTGTTTTTTTTTAAAAATATAATTTTGTAAATGTTCCATAAAAATACTATTGTTCCTAGTCAAACACGGGTATTGCAATATGAAGAGTAATGCTCGGTCTTTGCTCTATAAAATGTGAAAAGATCATCACACTGGATAATATAGAAAAATGCCAGAATTTCTAAGTATCACAAAAGCCAGTACCGAGTGCGCGAACTGGAAATGCTGCCAGATGGCGGCTGGGGCTCCCCTCGCACTCCCTGCCCAGCAGCCAGGCCTGCAGGATGCCGTGGGGCACAACGGGTCTCTCTGCGTATGTGGAGGACAGCATGGCTTTGAGACAGACAGACCGCCGACTGCCCTCAGGCCCAAGGAGCCGGCCCTGTGAGGGCCGCCTGCTCAGCCCGAAGCACCGAGGGAGCCAGCAGCACTCGGCCAGGAGCACTGGTGGCCACCCTCCGACGACAACGCCCCTGGCGGGCTTGGGACCATACGTCCTGCAACACGGGAGGCCCCGCGTGTCCCACAAGGCGCACTCCCATGCAGGCGCTGGGCCTCAGAGAACCCGCATGGCCCGTCCCCTGAGGCGGCCCCGTCCCCCGAGGTCCAGGGGCTGGGCTGTGCCTTCAGTTCTCGGAGAGAGACAGAGCCAGGGCAGCCTGGAAGGCAGCTTCCTCATCGATGCTGTAATCCTGCAAGACAGGAAGTGAAGACAGGGGATGCGCCGGCCGCCTCTCAGGGCCAGACCCTCTGTCCGCCCCCTGGAGGGAACAGTGCTGCCAGGTCCAGGGCCATGGGGTCATGGGGTGGGCTGCCCACGCACGGGACCCACATCGGGCTCCTCCCCGAGGACACCACGGGGCTTCTGCAGCGCCGGCCCGCAGACACCTGGCCTGGAGACCGAGCGCTGAGCGGGTCTGTGCTTCGGACCGCACGGACCGGGGCTTGAGATGAACAGCTGCCACCAGGACGCCGGGTGATAGGGCCGTGAGCGTGGGGGGGGGGGTCTGCGGGCCAGTGGGGGCTTGGTGTGTGGGCCACCGCATATGGGGGACGGAGGGAGGGGTGGAGGCGGGGGTCGCGGGGGGGGGCACGCACCACGAAGGTGTCGTAGGAGAATTTGTGCCGGTGCAACAGGTGCTGCAGGAAGTTGGCGCTCTTGTAGCTGGGGTCCCCCCAGGGCATTGCCGAGCAGATGGGGCACACCTGCAACACGGGGCAGGGGCTGAAGCAGCGCTCGGGGGAGCCCGCTCCCCCCCCCTCCCGGGCCCGGCACTCACCACGCGGTTGGGGTCGCTGCGGTGGTTGTCCACACAGTGCTTGAGCAGCTCCTGCTGGTCCAGGTTGCGGGCCCCACAGTAGGGGCAGGTGAACGTGGACCTGTTGGGGACGGCGCTGCGGCCATGGTGGTGGGGGGTGAGTGGGGGCCGGCACTGCCCCCAACTACAGCGTGAACCACCCCGGGGCACCCCACCTGGCTCCCCCTACGTGCAGGGCCCCATCCCTTCCCCTGACGCTCCCCTGCTGGCCCTCCTTGGGGTCCCCTTCCTGCACGGCAGCGAGGCTGTCCACACAGGGGACACTACAGCCTCTCCCACCTCCTCCAGGGACAGCAACACGGGCCAGGAGCCACCCCTACAAGGAACAGGGGCTCTGAGCACTCGCAGTGGGGCGGCCTACCTGGGGATGGGCTGCGACGTGGGCACCACGGGGACGAACTTGGGACAGTTGGCCATTTGTTCCTGGACCTTCATGCAGGAGGAAACATGCACCCGCATCTTGGCCAGTGTCACCTAGGAAGAGAGACAGAGGTGGCATCAAGGTCAGGCTCCAGAGGATGAGAGGACCACCAGCCAGCAGGGCCCGTCCCTGCCCACAACGTTGGTGGCACAGCAGTGCTGCAAAAGCAGGGGGGAGGCTTCACGTGGGCCTCGCGGCCACGACACAAACTCCAGACACCCATCAGCAGGTGCGTCTGGCCGCCAGCTACTAGACAGGGGCAGCCCGTGAGACCAGAAGAGATGTGTCGGGGAAACAGCCCTTGCTACAGAAGCCGAC
The DNA here is from genome assembly GCF_017311325.1 of Ursus maritimus. Classification (NCBI taxonomy): domain Eukaryota; kingdom Metazoa; phylum Chordata; class Mammalia; order Carnivora; family Ursidae; genus Ursus; species Ursus maritimus. Next base: position 1,110,715 of record NW_024424341.1, on the reverse strand, counting down.
GGACCGTGTTCTTGTGGACGGTCAAGCACCCTTACCAACGCGTACCAGCCCGCAGTGCGACCTTTTCCTCAGCCCGGCCTGGGGCACAGGTCCTCAGGGCAGGGAAAGGGGGCCAGGTGCGCAGACCTCAGTGTGGCTCAAGGGAATGACCCAAGAAAAGGGACAGGTGCAGTCACCGCTCCCTCGGGAGCAGATGCCACCAATCCTGCCTTGTCACCGACACCGACAGGCTGGGAGTCAATGTTTCACAGATAGGAAACACGTTCACAGGACCGAGGCAGCCGCGAGGAGGGTGCGAGCTTGGCGGGGTAAGGTCCCCAGGGCCAAGATCCCCCCCAGGTGTCCAGGGTAACAGGAGAAGGGCCTCTGAGGGCAGCCTGGCTCCCTGCTCTGCTCAGGCCTGCCCCGAGGGCCCGCGAGTGTGGACAGATCCAAGTGGGCCCGCTGCACATGCGAAGCCAAGAAGGCCCGGCCTGCTCTGTCTTGGGAAGGAGGCCAGCAGCCTCACTGCGGAACCCAGGGGAGCCCCGCACGTCCAGACCCTGGCCCTCAGGACAAAGCGACCAGGGGTGGCCTTCTGTGTGATGTTTATATTGAGCTGAGAGACGGCAGTCAAATAGCACAGTCAAAATCAGCTCCTGGAGCTGGGCCACTGTGAGGGGCTCCAGGCAGGGTGGAGAGACAGGCCAGGTGGGCGGTGGTGGTCAGCACTGGAGAAGCTCCCCCTCCATTCTGCCTGGGGCTCTGTCCCCCCATCAGCAGGGGTGAGGCTCAGTTCCCATGTCCCCAAATTAGCCCTACCACAGCGACCATACAACAACCTAAGACCCAGAGTCCAGGCCAGGCAGCAGGGGCGGGGGTGATGGGGAACGTGAGGGAGGCGCAGAGCACAGGTTCCTCTCAGCGGGAGAGGAGAGCGGGGTGGAGAGCGGAAGCAGGCCCTGCAGCTGCAGACCACAGCCCTGCCCGCCCCGGGGCAGGGGGTGGGTACCTTCTTGTTGCAGCCCCTGCAGGGCGCCTTGTAGGACGAGAGCTGCTTCTCCACATGGGCGGCCTTGTCTACCTTCTTGGGGTCGAAGGGCAGGCGGCACAGCGGGCAGAGGGGGGACGGCACCTGGAGGCAGGGCTGGAGGCACTCCCCGCAGAACCTGCAGGGGGAGGGGACATGGGCCTGAGGGCCGCTGGCTGCTTTGAGCCTCCCAGGGCAGCTCAGCTCCCCTCTGCCGTCAGTAGCACATTTCTGAAGACCGTCATTCCTGTTCCTCTGGCTAGATGACGACAGCGCCAGGTCCCCTCCCAGCTGTGGGTTTGTGGGGCCTACTGCCGTCTCCAGCAGGCTGGTGGAGCTGTGGCTGGGGCTCTCCGGGAGCCATGCTGGCCCCGCGGCCCTGGGCCCAGCCCACAGCTCAGCCTGCCTGTCTCATGGCCATGCGGTGATGCCCGCACCCCAGGTGCTCTAAGGGACACAGGCGGCACGGAGGGCTCTGGAAACCCTCCACCCACAAAGCTTTAGACAGTAAGATAACAATGCTGGGAGAGGAAACCACAGGGCTCCAGGGCCCGAGACTCACTGCACCGGGCCAAGTGTCCAGGCCAAGTGTCGCCAGCCTTGTGACAGTGCTGGAGCAGAGGTGTGGTGACGGAAGGGGCCTTGCTTGGGCTCCTGACCGCTGAGCAGGGACCCTCACAGCCCTGGGCACACACTCGGGCGCCCGAGGCTCCTGGTGCCGTCGCTGGAGATGCGACATCCAGAGGCCAGCCAGTGGTTACAGGTGTGCGTGGGCCGCAGCAGCAAGCCCTCCTCACCCCGAGGCCCCCCCCCCCCCACTGCGCTGCAGAGAACCGAGCGGCATTCAGGCAGAAGGAAAGCCAGTCCGCGGGGACACGGGGCTGGAGAGCACCCAGCAGGCAGCAAGAGGGAGCGTGATCCCAGGACCCCCTCGGTTCAGCTCCTTAGGAAGTGCTGTGGGGGGCCGCTCAGCTATGACCCTGGCCTGGAATCTACAGATTCTGAGAAGGAGGCCTGGAGGAGTGAGCACTCGGCCCTGGGACAGGGGCTAAGCCCCCACCCATGACAAAGGGAGCCCCTTTGAAGACTGAAAGGATCCAGGTGCGCACAACTGTGCCATCATCTGTGTGCACCGAGCGGGCGGGGCGGCTGTGGGGGCCACGGGATGTGAGGGTGTTCCCACGTGTACACGCTCAGCTCAGCTAAGCAGCCAGCATTCTCTCCGCCACCAACAGAGCTTCACTTCCTTCCCAGAAGAAGGCAGCCGGGGGTGATCCAGAGTCCCTCCTGCTGCCCACGCCTGGGCCCTCCTCCTACGGGCTGGATTCCGGTGTGGCCTCCACCTGGCTTGTCACCGTTTGCAGAGACACATGCACAGGAGAAGACCCAGCTTGGCCTGAGGCCCATCAGATGCAGGATTCCCAGCAGCCTCTTTCACCACCTGCCACTTACCTTACCTGGGGAGGGCCCGCCAGGCACCCCGGCAAGCGTGTGACAGAGGTGCCAAGACACCCACCCTGCAAGTGTCCCTGGCTGCCTCTCTTGCCGTTCCAAGGGTCTGACTAGCCTAACGGCCGACAGAGCCCTCTCACTTCGGCTGTCACTGGACGAGAGCTTGCTACCGTCACAATGGGTGCTCACAGCAGCACCACCACAAGAGCCACGAGGTGGAAACAAGCCACGTCGCCCACAGGTAACGGACATGCGGATGCGGCCTATCCCCAGGATGAGTGAGCTACTGGCGGACGCTGGCCACTGGGGTGAGTCTTGGGAACGCCAAGCTCAGGACATGTGTTGTGTGACTCCGTTGACACGGAAAGCCCGGAACAGACCCGTGCACAGACAGAGCGCAGCTCAGTGGGGGCTGCGGGGTTTGTCTGCAATGGGGACACCTACTCAACACGGGACACTCCAGGAACCACTGGTGTGTATACTTCGAAGGGGGGATTCTATTTCGACAAAGCTGTAAAACGCACGCGCAGGAGGGAAGGCCCCAGGAGCGCTCGGGGACGAGTCACCACACTGTCAGGGCAGGCCGCAGGACCACGTCTCCAACGACTGATGCACAGGTCGGGGTGAAGGGCACCTCTTTGCCAGAAGGAGGAGGCCAGGGAGCTTGGTGTCTTGAGAAGGCATGTGTGGACCCCTGCTTGAACCGGGACTCACCCGCCCGCCTGCCTGCCCCACAGCCCTGCTGGTCTGTGTGTCGTGGTGCCGAAGGAGCCGGAGGCACCATTGGCTGGCAGCCGAGTCTCCACACTGTGACCGTGGTGCTCAGAGCGGCCCCAGATAAGCAGCGGCCGCCTATTTTGGGGAGGTTCTGCCAGCACAGCGGACAGAGCCAGCTGAGCGGTCTGCTCTCTGCCTCCAGACCCGTGGGCATGAGGGGAGCAGCCTGACCGCCACTAGACGGGCTCCGGCGGCACCAACGCCGTGTCTCACTCCTGCCCTGGCCTCTCACACACACCGCTGTGCCAGCACAGGCCAACAGTGCGGGGGCCCACGAAGGCCAGCAGTTGTTCTCAGTGGCAGAGCCCGACTTCCAAAGCCTTTTCTGGATGATATCAATCGCCCACGTTCTGGGCCACCCACACACAGATGCAGGTGAGCTCCCCATGGCTGACCGAGACCCGTGCTTGTGGACAGCCAAGCAGGGAGTGACAGACCCTGCCCAGAGAAGCCCGCTCCTGGGTCTGGGTGCAGGTGGGCAGGGGGCCGTCAATGCTTAGCGGTCTGCAGGGTCTCCAGGGTCACTGCTGCAAGGGCACTTGTGGCGGGGAGGTGGGGGGCTCAGAGGCCAGCCTGGCCGACTGCCCAAGTGCAGCTCTGGCTTTGCTGCGAACCCTGGGAACTTCGCCTCTTCTACCAAAGAAACAGCAACAGCACCTACCCGATAGGGCCACAGCACGCCGACCACACAGGACACACGTGTCCTCATCATTCCCTACGTTTCCCCCTAAATGTGAGCGCTCTTATTTCTCTCTGATGTCTACTCACTGACTACATGTGGGGACGCAGAGGTAGAAGGACCTATGGGACAGCACCGATGAGAGAGCATGAAAGGAGAGCGGACGCCAGGGGAGGTCAGGCTGAGCCGGCCACAAACACGCACAGGCCCTCAGGGGAAGGCCCATCAGAGGGTCATACCCAGCCATGCAGCTTCTGCTTCCAGATGGGACTCACTGCCCAGGACGTCCCCCGAGTATGAGAAATAACCGGCTCCCTCTGGGGCCCCTGGGGAGCTCTTAGGAGCTCTTCCACAAGCCCCACTGACCTCCTGACCAAAACCCCCTCGCCACGACTTCTCCTCTTCTGTCTGGTGCTGCCCACACACGGCTGCTCGCATGACCAGAAACTCTGTTTTGTGGAGGCAGACTGTTCACGGTTAGGTGACTGTGCGGGACAGATACCTAGACTGCCAGCAGGTTCTTTTAAGGAAAAACGTGAGCCTTTCAGTCCTCTGCACTTGTTGGCCATGTGCCTTCACGACACCAGACAAGAAACTTAGGAAGAGTAAGAAACAGAGACAGAACAGACAGCTAGGGAGGAAGTCTTCTAGGGAAGATGCTGTGGAAGAGCTTCTCATGGGACCAGCCTCAGAAACAGAAGAGAGATCAGATTCTGCCAAGAAAAACATGGGTGGGGGATGGGTTTAGAGAACATGAAGCTTTCATAACAATTCTGTGCAGTGCTGTATTCTAAAGACCACATTTTAAGAAAAGACTTATCTGGAAAAAAAAAAAAAACTTGTGTGGAAAAAGAAAAATCTGTACACAGATTTGTACAGACCCGGAGACTGGAAATGCTGTGGCCCAGGGCTGGGTAAGTGTTGGTGCCGACGGGATCCCATCCGAAAACCAGGAAAGGCTTCCTGAAGTTGGGCCCAGGTCAAGCCTTGCAGTTCTCTCAGTGATGGGCTAAAAACTGCAGAGCACCCCCAAAAACACCCAGCAGCGCGTGCTTCCACGAACGGAGTCCCGTTCAGAGGCTGCCCCTGACAAGACGTCCCCAGCAGTGTGACAAAGTGAGACACAGGGCCCTTCCTGACAAGGTGGCTGTGCTCTCCTGGTGTGCTGCCTGACACGGAGGAGGAGGGAAGTGAAGGCTTTCTGGATGCCGACACTGTCCCCAGGTGATGAGCGGGCACACAGCTGCCCAGCTCCCCCTTTCTATCAGGAGCCTCCCAAGTCAGCTGCCCTTGTTTGCAAAATGTTCTAGGGGCACCTACCTGCCTGGATGCACCTATGTCCAACCCCTGGGCGCAAAAGCCCCACCGCCTCAGTGGCCCTGCTTGCTGGCAACCGAGCCTTCCCGACCCCGCTTCCTACCCTGCTGATTTCCGTCAAGCGCTGTATTGTCCAGCCAGGAGCCAGTCGGAGGAGAGTAGACACTCTGCTCTCGGCTCCCTTCCAACCAGGCTGGCAGCTCCCAGACTTGAGTGCAGCTCTCGGCTGGGAGGAGAGCCACAGTCTCAGGTTTCTGTTGCTGAAACACCCCTGCAGGACCCCCCTGGAGGCTCTGGTGCAGCTGGAAACCCTAGCAGGGTGCTTGGTGTCTGGTCCCGAAGGCCAGCCCGCCTAGTTCCTCAATGACGGATATGACCCAAGATCTCCATCAAAAACCAAAGAAAACGGTACCAGACTGTAAACAAGCCTCTCTCCTAACTTAAGGGAACACCTCTCCTCTGCGGTCAAGACAGGCAGAGAGCGGGTCCGAAAAAGAGTCGATAGCAAGAGCCACAAGGCATTTATTTACAAATGCCCACCCCGGTCTCCAGGGGACTGAATCGAAGGGGACTGGCGCAGAGGTCGCCTGCTGCCCTCTGAATACGCGGGTAGGCCCGCTGAAGCCGTCAGCGGACCCCAGGGAACCCGGGACCAGGCAGGGCTGCAGGTCGCCCGGTGCGCCGACGGGGTGCTAGGCTCGCCCGGGACTGGCGGGCAGGAGGCTGGGCTGAGGCGGAGGAACGCGCCCAGAGGACAGGGACGGCGCTGCGCAGGGAGCCCCGCGCCCCCCGCCCGAGTCCTCCGCGCGCCTGGTTCCGGGGCTGCGCCGGGCGGCCGCGGGCCTCGGGCCCCTTCCGGGGCGAGCGCGGACCCCTCCCCACAGCGGCGTGCCAACCCCGCGGCGTCCCGGAGGCCGGCGCACTCACGTGTGGCCGCAGCTGCCGATGGCCACAGGCCGGTGGTACACCTCCAGGCAGATCGGGCAGCTGTACTGCGCCTCCAGGCCGCTGTCGCCGCCCGCCGACCCGCCCGGCGGCTGCCGTTGCTGAGCCGAAGCCACCAGGCTGCGGAACATCGCCATCCCCGGGACGGGCCTGCCACCGCCGCCGCCGCTGTCCCTGTTCCGGCCCGGCCGGGCCAGGTCCGCGCGTCACCGCCGCGACGGCGCGGCGCTAACGTCATTAGGGAGCGCCCCGCCCCCGCCCCGTTTGTCACGGTCGCGGCGCCGCGGCGCTGACATCATTAGCGCGCGCTCCGCCCCCAGCCCGCTGGTCATAGCCCTGCTGGCGTCCCGCTGACGTTATTAGGGCGCGTCTCCCCGCCGCCGCCGCTTACTACGGTACGACCCAGCGCAGCCATGTGCCAGGTTGGCGAGGACTACGGGGACGCAGCGCCCGAGGGTCCGCCGCCACCGCGGCCTGGGTAAGAGCTGGGCGTCCGCACCCTCCCCTCTCCTTCCCGGCGCTCCGGGCGGGCGGCAGAGTCCTGCCCCGAGAGCCCGGCCCGAGCCTTGCCGTCAGCCCCTGGCGCCGCGCGTGGAGGCCAGCCGACCGCCGAAGCTGGCGCCTAGAAGCCCCGGGGTCCCGGTGTGGGCAGCACCCTGCTCCGCAGCACCCGGTGCGCTTGTCATTCTTGTAGCCTGTGTCCTCAGTTGAGGAGGAAGTCGGCCTGCCTGTCGCTTCCTCCCTCTGTTTGCATCTCTCTCCTCCCATCCACCCGCAGCAGGTTGTCTCTCCAGGCATGCCAGCCGTTGAGAGACAGAGGTGGCCTCCGTGGTTTTCTCAGCTGGCAGACTAACCCCCTCCCCCCACGGCTCTTGTATTTGTTCATATTGGTGGTCTGGATGAGTATGTGCAGCTGCCCGCATCAGCTTCTCATACACTTCGGGGGGGGGGGG
>NW_024424341.1:1101408-1103573 GCF_017311325.1 Ursus maritimus | reverse complement strand
AAAACACCCAGCAGCGCGTGCTTCCACGAACGGAGTCCCGTTCAGAGGCTGCCCCTGACAAGACGTCCCCAGCAGTGTGACAAAGTGAGACACAGGGCCCTTCCTGACAAGGTGGCTGTGCTCTCCTGGTGTGCTGCCTGACACGGAGGAGGAGGGAAGTGAAGGCTTTCTGGATGCCGACACTGTCCCCAGGTGATGAGCGGGCACACAGCTGCCCAGCTCCCCCTTTCTATCAGGAGCCTCCCAAGTCAGCTGCCCTTGTTTGCAAAATGTTCTAGGGGCACCTACCTGCCTGGATGCACCTATGTCCAACCCCTGGGCGCAAAAGCCCCACCGCCTCAGTGGCCCTGCTTGCTGGCAACCGAGCCTTCCCGACCCCGCTTCCTACCCTGCTGATTTCCGTCAAGCGCTGTATTGTCCAGCCAGGAGCCAGTCGGAGGAGAGTAGACACTCTGCTCTCGGCTCCCTTCCAACCAGGCTGGCAGCTCCCAGACTTGAGTGCAGCTCTCGGCTGGGAGGAGAGCCACAGTCTCAGGTTTCTGTTGCTGAAACACCCCTGCAGGACCCCCCTGGAGGCTCTGGTGCAGCTGGAAACCCTAGCAGGGTGCTTGGTGTCTGGTCCCGAAGGCCAGCCCGCCTAGTTCCTCAATGACGGATATGACCCAAGATCTCCATCAAAAACCAAAGAAAACGGTACCAGACTGTAAACAAGCCTCTCTCCTAACTTAAGGGAACACCTCTCCTCTGCGGTCAAGACAGGCAGAGAGCGGGTCCGAAAAAGAGTCGATAGCAAGAGCCACAAGGCATTTATTTACAAATGCCCACCCCGGTCTCCAGGGGACTGAATCGAAGGGGACTGGCGCAGAGGTCGCCTGCTGCCCTCTGAATACGCGGGTAGGCCCGCTGAAGCCGTCAGCGGACCCCAGGGAACCCGGGACCAGGCAGGGCTGCAGGTCGCCCGGTGCGCCGACGGGGTGCTAGGCTCGCCCGGGACTGGCGGGCAGGAGGCTGGGCTGAGGCGGAGGAACGCGCCCAGAGGACAGGGACGGCGCTGCGCAGGGAGCCCCGCGCCCCCCGCCCGAGTCCTCCGCGCGCCTGGTTCCGGGGCTGCGCCGGGCGGCCGCGGGCCTCGGGCCCCTTCCGGGGCGAGCGCGGACCCCTCCCCACAGCGGCGTGCCAACCCCGCGGCGTCCCGGAGGCCGGCGCACTCACGTGTGGCCGCAGCTGCCGATGGCCACAGGCCGGTGGTACACCTCCAGGCAGATCGGGCAGCTGTACTGCGCCTCCAGGCCGCTGTCGCCGCCCGCCGACCCGCCCGGCGGCTGCCGTTGCTGAGCCGAAGCCACCAGGCTGCGGAACATCGCCATCCCCGGGACGGGCCTGCCACCGCCGCCGCCGCTGTCCCTGTTCCGGCCCGGCCGGGCCAGGTCCGCGCGTCACCGCCGCGACGGCGCGGCGCTAACGTCATTAGGGAGCGCCCCGCCCCCGCCCCGTTTGTCACGGTCGCGGCGCCGCGGCGCTGACATCATTAGCGCGCGCTCCGCCCCCAGCCCGCTGGTCATAGCCCTGCTGGCGTCCCGCTGACGTTATTAGGGCGCGTCTCCCCGCCGCCGCCGCTTACTACGGTACGACCCAGCGCAGCCATGTGCCAGGTTGGCGAGGACTACGGGGACGCAGCGCCCGAGGGTCCGCCGCCACCGCGGCCTGGGTAAGAGCTGGGCGTCCGCACCCTCCCCTCTCCTTCCCGGCGCTCCGGGCGGGCGGCAGAGTCCTGCCCCGAGAGCCCGGCCCGAGCCTTGCCGTCAGCCCCTGGCGCCGCGCGTGGAGGCCAGCCGACCGCCGAAGCTGGCGCCTAGAAGCCCCGGGGTCCCGGTGTGGGCAGCACCCTGCTCCGCAGCACCCGGTGCGCTTGTCATTCTTGTAGCCTGTGTCCTCAGTTGAGGAGGAAGTCGGCCTGCCTGTCGCTTCCTCCCTCTGTTTGCATCTCTCTCCTCCCATCCACCCGCAGCAGGTTGTCTCTCCAGGCATGCCAGCCGTTGAGAGACAGAGGTGGCCTCCGTGGTTTTCTCAGCTGGCAGACTAACCCCCTCCCCCCACGGCTCTTGTATTTGTTCATATTGGTGGTCTGGATGAGTATGTGCAGCTGCCCGCATCAGCTTCTCATA
>NW_024424341.1:1088034-1101395 GCF_017311325.1 Ursus maritimus | reverse complement strand
TTCGGGGGGGGGGGGCGGGGGGCGGGGAGAACGGCAGTACCACCTCCCCAAAGCCCACTGGGAGGGAGGTCTGCAATCTGTGTTCTCCCTGCCTCCCCCCCGCATGTGTCCAAAGCCATGAGCTGAAGTGTGTAAAGTGCAAGGAAGGCCTACCTGTCATCGTGATCCGAGCAGGAGATGCCTTCTGCAGGTGAGGCCTGGAGGTAAATGCTGTTTGGCTTAGCAGCTGGGTATGCCCCATTTTTGTGGCTTTTTCTCTTGTTTTTGGAAGCATTTACTTCTAATATCCCTTCCAGTACTCTGGTACGTGTGGGGGGTGTTTTCTGTGTGGGTACCCCGTAATTCTCCCATGGTCCACATGGCAGGAGGGTATCTGATGGCACTTAAGGGAAAGTGGCAGAGGGTGAGGTGAGGTGTAGGCAGGATGAGCATTTCAGGGCGGCTGGAGCGCATCTAGGGGCAGATTAGAGCATCCTGAGATCTTGGGCAGGTGCTCTGAGGATTTTTTTGTTTGTCTGTTTTTAAAGATTTTATTTGAGAGTGCAAAAGCGGGAGGAGGGTCAGAGGGAGAAGCAGGCTCCCCGCTGAGCAGAGAACCCCCCCCCCCGCCGCGGGGCTCGATCCCGTGACCCTGAGATCATGACCTGAGCCGAAACCAAGAATTGGACGCTCAACTGACTGAGCCACCCAGGTGCCCCCTAGCTCATGTTTTTAAATTAGTCTCCACAAGTCTTGGACTCTACTTTCCAGAACATTTCAAAAGAGAACCTGAAGGGACTGAGGTTTTTTTCCTGAAGTTTTCTCCTCCCCAGCCATCTTTTGGGAGCTAGGAGACTTGGTGTGTGCCACTAGAGTAAACATTGTAAGCAAAGCAGCCGTTGCTTTGATTGTTCAGAGCATCTAAAGTGATCGTTGTCGCAGAGAAGTGGCTGCAGCTGCTCCTTCTGGGCTCAGAGCTCCCCCTGCCTGTGGGCAGCCACAGCTTGTCAGCGCACTGTGCAAGCGTCTGTGTTTTAGGAGCCTTACTACTCCCCAATGGTGAGTGAGTTTTGGGGACTCACTGCCTGTGGCTGGTTAACTGGGGCCCTGGCATTTTATTAAACACTGCATTGAGCTACTGACCCCAAAGGAATATCGGGTGCTTGGTCGACCCCTCATAGTGGTGCCTGTTCAGTGGGGAGTGGGGTTTGTGGGGGGAGTTGCTGTGGACACTGCTGTGTCTGGTTTTTTTTTTTTTTTTTTAAGATTTATTTAGGGGCACCTGAGTGGCTCAGTCGGTTAAGCATCTCTTATTTCGACTCAGGTTGGGATCTCGGGATCCGGGGACAGAGCCCCACATCGGGCTTTGCACTCAGCATGCAGTCTGCTTGAGATTTTCTCTTTGCCCTGTCTCCTTCTTTACACACTCACATTCTCTTTCTCAAGAATGAATGAATGAATAAAGGCTTTAAAAAATATTCTTTTTTTTTGAGAGAGAGATTTATTTATTTAGAGGAAAAGAGGGTGCGGGCAAGGGGGTGGGGCACAGGGAGACTCTCAGGCAGACTCCACTGTAAGCAAAAGGCCTGAGTTGGGGCTCAATCTCATGGTCCTGAGATCGTGACCTGAGCCGAAACCAAGAGTTGGATGCTTAACCGACTGAGCTACCCAGGTGTCCTTGGTTATGTCTTAGTAGGAAAAAGAACGTAGGCTTAGGGGTGCAGCCGCAGGTGTGGGGCAGCTCTCGGCGTTGCCCCCTTGGTCGGGGTGCTGTCATCGACCCTGGCTTCCCTGCTGGGGTTGCCAGGGAGCTTTCAAATGCAGATGCCTGGCCCTCACTCTGGCACATTCTGTCCAATGTATTTGGCCTGAGTGATTCTAACCTGTAGCTGAGCCTGAGAATCAGGTGGAAGGTTTTCAGGAATACAGATTTCCAGGGCCCATCCTGGAAGTTCTGTTTCTGTGGGTTTGAGGAGGAAGCCAGGACTCTGCATTTGCATGAACTTCCCAGGCATTTCTGGTTGAGATGGTATCAGCTTGGTCAGCAAGGTGGCGCTCTGGGACACAGGGCATCCCCTGTTGCCTGCTCAGTGCTTCCCCCGTCACCCCAAGAGACAGTACTTCTCCCTGTCGGAGTTTTGGAAGGGGTCTTCCACTCTGCTTAAGGGAGGGTTGGGCTGGCCTTGCCCTGCACTTTCCTGTGTCCGTCCATTCTGCCTGCTGGGCCTTCCGGAGTGTTTGGAGGTGCAGGTGGCACCTGGGCTCTGGGCCCCTCAGACCTCAGTTCACCCTAGTAAGGATTGTTGGGGACCAAGGGGGGCCTCCCTGTGCAGCACGGGGCTGGTCCTGCGGCAGACACAGCTGGCAAGAACCCCTCCACCCTGGCTTCCCTTGCCAGTTTCTGGGCAGAGCCTTTGCGAAGTTGGTAAAAGAAGGAAAACATGACCGCGTAGCGTGTCAGGGCGCGTGCCTGTCAGGGCTCGCGTCAGGCCGCCTGCCCGTCAGGCTCTGTGGCCGCAGCTGCTGGCTGTCTGTTGCAGGGACTGCTTCAGGGCCTTCTACATCCACAAGTTCAGAGCCGTGCTGGGGAAGAATCGGTTGATCTTTCCGGGTGAAAAGGTAGTGTGTTGGAGTGACTCCTCTGCGGGGTCCCCAGCTGGGAAGCCCAGCCCCCCTGGGCCCTGACTCTCCGTCCCTGCCTCCCCTCACAGTGTCCTGCACGGGTGGTGGTGGTGGGGAGGGTGGTCTCGCTCTTGGGGGAGACGCAGCGCTCTCTAGCCATGTTTCTTCTCCCGTAGGTGCTCTTGGCATGGTCTGGGGGGCCTTCATCCAGTTCCATGGTCTGGCAGGTCCTTGAGGTACGTTGCCCCAGTGTCTTCCAGGGCCCTGGCTGCTGCCCCCTTAAGTTGTAGGGGTGGAGGCCCAGCACTGAGGGGCTCTTGCCTGCAGCTAGTGAGAGCAGCCCACCCCTAGCGGGGTTGCCCAGAGGATTGTCGGATGTGTATACAGAGGTGCAAACTGGAAGCTGAGTCTGGAGTGCCCAGCCATGCCTGAGTTCAGTAGCGTTTGCTGACTGCGTAGAGCCCTAGTCCCTAGTCCCTGGCGGCACGCTGGAGCCTTGCTTGAGTTGTTCCCGAGTGCTTGGGCCTCCCCCTGGTTCTGGGTCCAGGACAGAACTGTGAGAAAGGAGCAGGTGCCTTGGGGAACCCAAATGGGGTCCACCCTGCCTGGGGCTGGGCAGCTTCCTTGCAAAGTTTAAGGGGAGACCCATATGAACAGTGGAGTTGCCAGGGGACGTGCAGTTGGGTGGGGATGGGGGGCGTACGGGAGGAGGCGCTCGCTGGGGAGCTCTGCTCCAGGTATTCGGCAGCCCACTCACACTGTCGCTCAGCATGTCGGAGTCAGCTAGGGCTTCTCCTGAGGGCCCTGGCTGCCGTGGAGGCCTTGACCTGGGGCTGGGACATACACAGACCCTCTGCATTTCCAGTGAGGGGCACAGATTAGAGGGGTGGTCTGTCCTAGAGCTCCGGTATAGTGCTGTTCTCTCACTTCATGGCCCCCTAAGCCTGGCCTGGTGTAAGTGCCCACTCCCTTGGCCTTCTGTCCGGCACCTGGAGCCCGTTTCCTCTGACTGTCAGTGCCTTGATGAGTCTGTTGTCCTCTCGCACTTTTAGCGGTCAGGGGTGCTTGGGCAGGCCGCTCCTCTCGGGACATTGCTGGCGGGGCGGGGGGGCGCGTGGAGACTGGTGAGGAGCAGGTGTTCCTGGGGCTGTGAAGATGCTCGGGCAGGTCACTTTGACCACGTCGGGCTGTGTGGCCTCCCCATGGGTGGCACCCTGTCTGAATGGTCTGTCTCCCAGGTGGGGAACACCACCCGTCCCGGAAGACATCAGTTCAGATGGGGAGTGGTTTGTGCTGGGAAAGTACCCTTTGGCTTCTGACTGTGGGGCTGAGGTCTTGTCCCTTTCCTCTCCAGGGCCTGAGCCGAGATTCTGCCAAAAGACTGCGTTTTGTGCCAGGGGTTGTGTACGTCGATGGTACGTGTAGCCCTCCCGGGAAGTCCCGTCCCTGGGTGCTCAGGATGGGCCCCACTGAGACAGCTGGCGCTATGACCTTAATGAGGCCCTGGTGGGGGCATCTTTTGGAGACAGCACATTGGTCTAGAAACACAGGCACAGTGGTTGTCTTAGACGTTTATCAGAGTCAGGCAGGAGGGTCTGCCTAGGGTCCATGGATCAGGGCCCCGGGGTGGAAGGGGCTGGATGCTCACCTGCCCCGCCCATTGCTCCCTGAGATAGGCTCCCAGATAGGTCTGGGGCACTGTGGTCCATCACGCCTCCCTCCACCCCTCCCCTGTGCCGCTAGAGAGAACCCACTTCCTACTCTGATGATGCTCCCTCCAGGAGAACAGGTTCACGTCCTGTGGTTTCCACTGAAAAGCTTCGTAGAGTTGCTCACAGGACATTGGCCTTGTCCCATCTTGGGCTCTTCTGTAGCTATGACTCCTTTCTACCTGCATTTTTCAGAGGGCGCAGCTTGTGGCCAGAGCTGGAAGGACAGAGCAAGAACTCTGGCTGATGTGAAGTCGATCCTACAGACCACTGGCTTCCCATGGCACATTGTCGCCTTGGAAGAGGTGGGTGGGCCTGTCTCAGGGCGGGCCACCGGGGTGCCCACGAGGGGCCCTGCCTACTTGGTGAGGTCAGCCGTGGGCCTCCCCCTTGGCCTGTTTGCTCCTGGCGTATGGGTAGAGGGAGGGCCTGGGTCTTATGCGCTCTCCCTGCCCTGGAAGGTGTTTGCCCTGCCTCCGTCTGTGCTGCGCTGCTCTGCCCAGGAGCCGGTGGGGACCATAGGGACCTACAAGGTGGCTGTGGACAGTTTCCTCCAGCAGCAGCATACGCTGGTAGCTGAGGGGGTCGGGGGCAGCCCCAACTCCACCCCGGGGGAGGAGCAGCTGAGCCAGCCCTGCACCCAGGACCCCCAGGACCTGGCTGGGCCACCCCCGGCTGACCAGACCGAGGCTCTGTCCCGACTGTTTGACTCCGTGAAGACATTGACGGCCAAAGAGGAGCTTCTGCAGACCCTGCGGTGAGCCCTACCCCCACCCTGGGGGCCCAGCCCTGCCTCCTCTGGCCCCTGAGACCCTGCGCTTGCTTTGCAGGACCCACCTGATCCTGCACATGGCCCGGACCCACGGCTACTCCAAGGTGATGACAGGAGACAGCTGTACCCGCTTGGCCATCAAGCTCATGACCGGCCTGGCGCTGGGGAGAGGGGCGTTTCTCGCTTGGGACACGGTACGTGGGTTACGTGGGTCGGGCCTTTCAGGGGTCCCTCTGGTCCCTGTCACTTGAGAGTAGCGCCAGGGTCGCCCTTGTGGTTCCGGGGAAGGCGGGGCTGTGAGCCCCTCTGCTGGGCGCCGTGAGCAGTGTGCCCCCACCCCAGGGCTTCTCCGACGAGCGGCACGGCAGCGTGGTGGTGGTGCGGCCCATGCGCGAGCACACGCTGAAGGAGGTTGCTTTCTACAACCGCCTATTTGCTGTCCCCTCGGTCTTCACGCCGGCCATCGATACCAAGGTGAGTTGCGGGACTGGGGCAGGTGGCCTGCTCCAGTGGGGGTCAGAGGTGGCCGGCACAGCCTCAGTGGCCTGAGCTATGTCCACACCAGCTCTCTGGGAGCATACGCGGGGCGCCCCCCGCTGAGGAGAGGTGGGCTGGTAGCCTCAGCCGGGGGGGCTTGCAGGGAGAGCGTAACAGCGGCTGTGTTCCGTGACGGGGACACTTCAGACGCGGGTGCTCCGCTCACTCCAGCCCCGACTCCGCACTCTCGGGGCTGATGGCGTGCAGGGGGCCTGGGGGCGCCATTGCTGCAGCCCTCCATTTGACTGTCCCTAGGCCCCCGAGAAGGCCAGCATCCACCGGCTGATGGAGGGCTTCTTGCTTCGGCTGCAGGCCCAGTTCCCCTCGACGGTCAGCACTGTGTACAGGTGCGTGTGCGTCAGCACCCGCGGTGGGGTGGGGGTGAGCGCTGAGCCTGGCGCTGGTGCAGGAGTGAAGCCCGGCTTCAGGCTGCCTTTGTGCCCCGTCTGCCACCCCTCAGGACCAGTGAGAAGCTGGTCAAGGCCCCCAGGGACGGCTGTGCCTCTGGCCCCCGCTGCCTGCTCTGTATGTGTTTGCTGGACGTCGATACCGCTGGTTCGTGTGGAGGGGGAGGGGCACTGGTGTGTGGGAGTTGGGGTCCAGCCCCAAGAGGACCCTCAGCCTATTCTGCCTGCAGATAGTGCCACGGCTTTTGGGGCTCAGACCCAGGATTGCTCCCAGATGCAGTCCCCCACCCCCCCAGCTGAGGCACCCACGGTGCCCTGCTGTTCTACAGAGGTGGGCAGGGCCCAGAACTGCTTTCGGGGGACCAGGCCATGCGGGAGGTGAGTCCTTTCCTAGTACCGTCCTGCCCCGCCCCTGTCCTGCCCTGTACTCTGCCCCATGTGGCTGGCCAGGGTAGGTGTGGCACGCTGGGGCCCCGACCAGGTGCTCAGGCACAGCTCTGTTCCCACAGGGAGGACTCCCGAGCCTGTGTCATCGAGCAGCTGTGCTACAGCTGCCGTGTGAATATGAAGGATGTGGTGAGTCCTTCCCACCCTCGGGTCGTGATAGGGGAGGCCCACCCCTGGGGGCCTGTTGCCACGCAGCTCCTCATCTATGGCCGTTCTCTGTTGCAGCCCTCCTTGGACCCCCTGCCACCTTACATCTTGGCCGAGGCCCAGCTCCGCAGCCAAAGGTATGGGCTAGCCACATGGCTGGGGGAGTGCTGGAGGGGTCCTTCCAGGCATTGGCCCCCGTGGGGCAGAGTTCCCAGGGTATGGCTTCCCCCAGGCCCTCGCCGGAGATCCAGGAGTATCTGGTGGAGAGCAGTGACGATGACGTGCACACCGGCGGGAGCGGAGCCTGGGTGCCCCCGGAGCAGGAGGGCAAGGATGGGCAGGCAGCATGTGATTGTATAAATAAAAATATTTTTAATTAGAAAACCCTACAGTACGCGTGGGGAAGGGAAGGCTGGAGCCCCTGGCCCAGTGTGCGGGCTGTGCTGGGCCCTGCGGGGATGACGGACAGGACAGTGGGCCTGTACCGGGCCGAGGGGGGGGGGTCCCAGCTTCCTTCCGGCAGCAGCATCAGGGCGTGGCGGCCGGCCGGGGACGGGGTGTCTGCGCCCAGCAGCGTGCCGGGCGGCTCCTTCATGCGTGGGTGCAGGAGCCCCGCTCCTACTCCTTCTCACGGGTCCACTTGATCATAGTCTCAGGTGAGCGGTACAGGAAGATGAGCTTGGCATAGAGCTCCTCCTCCAGCTCCAGCTCCCGCGTCTCCCGCACCAGGAAGATGTCCTGACAGAGCTTGAGGATGCGGTCCACGCACGGGAGCTCCTCGAACATGATGGAGTGCGAGATCTCGCTGAAGAAGCCGCGCACGAACTTGCCGATGACCAGCACGATGGACACGTAGAGCCCCATGATCCTGCGGGGCAGGGGTGGCGTGAGGCCGGGGGCGCTGCTGGCTGCACCCTACCTGCCCTCCCGCCCTCCCGTGCAGCACACTCACCCGTAGCCAGCCAGGAAGCCCAGGCTGGGCGGGCTGACCTTGTCACTGAAGATGACCATGGGCAGCAGGTTGCACTCGGCCCGGCAGTCCTGCAGCTCGATGACCCACCACTCCAGGAAGCCGGCGGCCCCCGTGCCCACGCGCTCCCTCCGCAGCTGGATGCGCACGCCCAGGTAGTCGTCCTCCTCGTCTGGGGCAGCGTCAGAGCCGGTCAGGGCCAGCCGCCTCTCCCCGGGCTGAGGCCACCCCCCCGTCCCCGACGCGCGCGCGCGCGCACACACACTCACTGGGCTGCAGCTGCTTCACGGGGTTGGCTTCAGGCCCGTTGGGGGCCCGGATGTACTTGGGGAAGAGGTTGCGTATGACCCTGCAGGGAGAAGGCTGGCGAGTCAGGCCCAGCCTCGCCCACACGGCCTCCCTGCCCCGGAGCCCCAACTCACACGGACTGGTCCGAGGTGCCCTCAAGCAGGCTGGCCAGCTGCCGCCGCTCGCTGCTATTGGGGGCCAGGTCCAGGGTATGCTTCTCGTTGGCGTACTCCACGGTGCCGCCCTTGGCCAGGTCCCTGCACACCAGGGCACAGCGTGACCCACTGTGGGCTGCACGCCCCCCAGGGCCTGCCCCGGCCCAGCACGCACCTCTGGAAGTTCCAGGTGAAGCGCAGGGTGATGTCAGCTGTGCCGTTGTACAGCTCCCGCTTCATCTGGGCCCGGCTCGGCGGGCTGATGCGCCACAGCGCCCCGGAGCTGCCCTCGATCTGCGCCGTGACGATGTCCTCGGGGCTGTACTGGCTGATGAACTGCATGGCCAGCTGGACGCAGGGCAGCCCTTGAGTGAGGTGCCCCCGGCCAACCTCCCCTGGCCCCCCACCGCTGCCACGTGGGGCCCACTCACTGGGTTAGGGTCAAACTGCCTGGACAGCTCCTCATAGGCCTGCTGTGTGAACGGCACGATGGACGGCTGCTGGGCGCTCATGGTGAACAGGGGCTGGGGGGGGCGGGTAGCAACTGTGACGGGGCAGGGAGCCTCTCACCCCCCAGGCCGCCAGCACCCGTGCAGAAGGCTATGAGGGTGAGTGGGGTGTGGCCCAGGCCCACCTGTTCCCGGCTGGCACAGACTGCTGGCTCACCTCGTAGCCACCCAGCTTGAGCGTGACAGTGACATCGATGGGCTGGTTGACGACACCGACCACAGAGCGCACCAGGGACATGAAGAGCAGTGGGAACCAGATGATGGCCACGAGGAAGAGGATGATGAGACCACCCATGCCGTACTTGACGATCTTCTTCTTCTTCTGCCCCTTGGGCTGGGGGTATTTCTGGGGGGCGGGACATGGCTCAGGGGCTCAGCTCTGCCCGCCCCCTCCCCCCGGGTGAAGGTGGGCACTGTCCCAGATCCCCACCCTGCTGCGCCAGAGCCTCACGCAGCCCTAGCTGGGGCCCACCCCGGGGCCCGCGAAGCCACACTTCAGAGCGCCACAGTTGCCTGCAAAGCTCCGGCACTTGAGACGGCGCCGATACACGAGCACGGGGACCAACGGCTGAGAACCCAGAGACAGACCCGCCCACTTGGAGTGGCGCCGGGATGATGCCACTGGGATCAGTGGAAGGACCATCTCTTCACCGATACTGCTGGGACAAATGTCCACGTGCCAAAGCAGCAGAACCCCACCTAAGACCTCAGCCTGGACTTGAAGAATTCTCAGATCTAACATGGAAGCCATGGGCGGTGAGAGAAAAAACACTATTATGAAAAAGACGTGTGTGCTTCAGAAGATGGGGTGCTGTCAAGAAAACGAAGAGATGGGGTGTCTTGGTGGCTCAGTTGGTTAAGTGTCTGACTCTTCGTTTCGGCTCGGGGTGAGGTCCAGCGGGGAGTCTGCTTGAGTCTCTCCCTCTGCCCTTTCCCCTAGCTTATGCTATATGTCTCTAAAATTTTAAATGCAAAGAGACCATGCAGGGAACGGGAGAAGCTATCCGCAAACCCTATGTGATAAGTGTTTAGAGTCCAGAACGCAGAGAAAATTCTTACACCTCAACAACAACCCAGGAACAAAAGGGGCAAAAGGCAGATGGCCAAGCACAGGAAGCGGTCGTCACCCTCGTCTGCCATCGGGGAAAGCCAGATCAAGACCGCTGTGAGTCACAGGTGCTGGCAGGGACCGGGGAGGGGGTGGCCGCCGTGGACAGCCGGGGCAGCTCCCACCAGGCGGGAGACCAGGAGCGCCCCCCGATGAAGCCACTCCGCTGTGGGGCCTGCACCCAAGAGCAACAGAAGCTTATGTCCACAGACGCGTGTGGTTTAATGAACAAAAAAGAACGGACCGGCCACCGTGGCTACTTATGACAGTTGGATAAACGCAGGGCGGCAGGGTCACACGAAGGAAAGCTGTTCGGCCCTACAACCCCCATTCTGACCCAGGCCACAAGACCAGCCTTGAAACTGCGGAATGAGAGAAGCCACACGCAGGCTACGTGACGTATGATGGCGTGGACACCAAATGTCCAGAACAGACAAGTGCACAGAGTCGCGGGGGATGGGAGTCTTTGCCAAGCGTGGGCATGTCTTACACCTGCCTGGTAACAGTGATGATGCTGTGAGTCTCTGAACCCTACACATACACTGGGGGGGGGCCCTGTTTCCGTTACCTCCCACTGAAGCCGCTCTCACAGAACAGAAAACTTCAGCTGACGTTCACCGCCCCAGCTCCCGGCCCTCCTGCCCATGAGCCAAGCTGTCAGGCCTCCGGGGCCGGGCACACGCTCAGGCCCGCTCTGCCAGCTGCCTGCCCCTAACAGGGCCACGGTCATGTCACTGCCCCCCCCCACCCGGGGGGACCCCCAGCACTGCCTGGCTCTTGCGTGGCCCATCGGGCCCACTCCCCCTTGAGCCCCAGCACCTTCTCGGTCTCGCGGCTGCACTTGATGATGAAGATGTTGGCATAGATGTCCTCCACGCACATCCAGCTGGACAGGGACAGTGTGGTGTCCGTCCACACCCAGTCCATCACGGCTCGCAGCTCCACCAGGAACGGCACAAGGCGGAACCTGCCCGAGGCCAGGCACCCGTCAGGAGGGCTGATGGGCGGCAGCCTGGCTCCTGGCGCCCCGGGCCGGCCCGCACTCACCCCTGGAAGAGGAAGAGGTTCAGGTGGTTGTACTTCTTGGTGAGGAAGTTGCCGAGGATGCGGGTGGGGTAGCCGCAGCGGATCTGGTAGGCGGACAGGGCGAAGTAGATGCACTTCACGAAGTACCACAGCTGGGCCACGGCGTTCTGGCTGAACATCCTGCGGGGACAGGAAGGCCGGCTCAGGGCACCCTGCCCCAGGCCAGAGCCCCAAGCTCCCCGGGCCCGACGCCCACCTCTCCGTGACCGCGGGCAGAATGAAGAACATCCAGAGGTGGATGGCCAGCACCAGAACGACCTGGAAGGCCAGCTTGCCCAGCACGGTCTTGCGGAGGTAGAGGGCGCGGTCCACGACCATGGTGCTGAACTGGATGAGCAGCATGACCAGGAAGGCCTCGGGCACCTGGTCATCTGACAGCGAGGACGTGATGTCTGTGGCCGCCGAGTGTTTCTGTGCCGGGACAGCAGAGGTCAGGGGGCGGCTGGGGGCAGGCGGCGGGGTGGCCGCGGGGCTCTCCACTCACCCCAAAGGCCCAGAAGCCGAAGATGATGATGATGAAGTCGACCACGTCGGCCAGAAACATGAGCGCGTAGACGTCCGTGGCCGCGCGGTACTTAGTATGCAGGATATCGTGGAAGAAGCGCCGCAGGGGCCGGTACGCGCTCTGGGCCCTGTGGGCGAGGGCGGGGGGGGGGGCCGGGGGCTCAGTGCCTGCGCCCTGGCTGCTCCCCCCGCCCTCACCCGGGAGCGGCCAGCGCTCACTCACACGGCCAGGCAGAAACTCTGCAGTCGGAGCCCCATGGCTGTCACTCTTTCCCGGGGGCGACTCCACTTCTCTCTCACGGAAGCCGCCGTCACACCTTCTGTGGGGGGGGGCAGTCATGGCTGACCGGAGCCCACGGGGTGCTGGGTCCAGCTCAGACGCCCGAGACCCCCTCCCACCAGGGGCTGGCATCACCCCATTTCACAGCCCAGCAGGCTGAGCCTGGGGACTGCCCCAGGTCACTGGCAGTGGGCCGGCTGGGGTGGCTGTGCAGGGACAGGGTCACCATACCAATGGCTGCGGGTTCGACAGGCTCTGAGCTCTCCCTCCTTTTCTTCCTGAATCGCAGGCTGATGTGCTTCATGTCTCGGGGCTTGATCTCCACGGGAGGCTCTGCGGGCCCGTCCCCTACTTCTGCCTGGATGTGGTCCTGGGTGAGGGCCCCGGCCACTGCTGGCTCTCCCTGGGGCCCCATGCCCGCCTCAGTCTGGAGTCCCAGCGGTGGCCGCTCCCCCTCAGCCCCCTTCTTCCCACTGCCCCGGTCGTTGTCCTTGGAGAGCTGGTCCTCTTCGTGGTCCCAGAGGCCGTAGCACTGCAGAGGGAGGGAAGGAGGGAGGTGAGGAGGCTGGCGTGCCCGTACCAGGCAGCACTCCGGCCAGGCAAGATGGCCAGGCCCACCCTAGGACCCACAGCGCCCAGTCTTGCCTCTTGCAGCCACATGGTGGGTGGGTGGGTGGGGTGTGTGTTGGGAGGTGCCGGCCCGCCGGCCGGGCACAGGGACTCACCAGCAGCTGGGATCGGTGGAAGAAAAGGGCCATGAGCTGCACCAGGTCATACTTGATGTAACTGTCTGTCTTCTCCAAGCCCAGGACCCGCGGCGGGAAGTAGGGCTTGTTCTCGTAGCGCCGCAGCACGGCGTGCGCGTTCCAGGGGAAGAAGCCGAACTGGAACAGGTACTTGGTGACCACGGACACCTGTGGGGGAGGGGGCTTAGCACCTGGTGTGGGCTGGGGGCCGGCCCCTCCCACTCCGGCCGCGGCCCACCTCAGTGAAGACGATGGCCGTCATCCAGAAGCGCTTGCTGGGCCTCGGGATGGACAGCATGGCCCACAGGAAGACGAGCACGGGCAGCACCAGCGAGGTGGCCGAGGCAGTGACCATGTGGTTGAGGATGATGATGAAGTAGCAGAGCAGCTCCGAGTGGGCCGCCACGCACTGGTACGCGGCCTGCAGCAGCCGCAGCACCCGGCCCTGCCCGGCTTCGAACTGCGCGGCCTCCTCCAGCTCCTCAAGGCGCTGCTGCCTGTAGGGAGCCACGCCGGACCCCTCAGCACCGGGCCTGGCTCCAAGGGGGCGCCGCCCACCCCCCCACGCCCACTGCCCGCCCCCCCCGACCTGTCGAGCAGCAGCTCGCTGGCCGTGCGCATGCGGGTCGTGGCGCTGGCGGGAAGCTCCCAGGAGCTGTGCAGGGAAGCCCCAGGCTCGGTGGCCACGTCGTCGACGCTGCTGCTGCGGGTGTGGTAGCCCGTGCTCAGCGGGCTGCTGGTGTCCTCCGTCGCAGTGCTCAGTGGCTCCTCGGCCCCCAGCCCGCTATGGGAAGTGCGGCAGCCTGCTCTCTGCTCTGCCCAGGCTCTGGGGCTGGAGGGGCCTCATGCTCCCCGGTGGACAAGGGGCCAGGAGGTCTGCGTACCCCGAGCATGCCGGCTCCAGCCAGGTGGGGTGGGTCCCAGCTGCCCCCTAAGCCCCGCAGCCCATACCTACCTGGATGCTGTACTTGGTGCGTCTCGGGCCCCCAAGGAGCCTGGGGGTGCAGCCTCGGCTTCCCTGGTATACAGCTGGTCCACCAAGCTGCGGCGCACCTGTCTGCCCTGCAGGGCACGGAGGGGCTCAGGGCCACAGTT
>NW_024424341.1:1086858-1088024 GCF_017311325.1 Ursus maritimus | reverse complement strand
GGGGTGTGTGTTGGGAGGTGCCGGCCCGCCGGCCGGGCACAGGGACTCACCAGCAGCTGGGATCGGTGGAAGAAAAGGGCCATGAGCTGCACCAGGTCATACTTGATGTAACTGTCTGTCTTCTCCAAGCCCAGGACCCGCGGCGGGAAGTAGGGCTTGTTCTCGTAGCGCCGCAGCACGGCGTGCGCGTTCCAGGGGAAGAAGCCGAACTGGAACAGGTACTTGGTGACCACGGACACCTGTGGGGGAGGGGGCTTAGCACCTGGTGTGGGCTGGGGGCCGGCCCCTCCCACTCCGGCCGCGGCCCACCTCAGTGAAGACGATGGCCGTCATCCAGAAGCGCTTGCTGGGCCTCGGGATGGACAGCATGGCCCACAGGAAGACGAGCACGGGCAGCACCAGCGAGGTGGCCGAGGCAGTGACCATGTGGTTGAGGATGATGATGAAGTAGCAGAGCAGCTCCGAGTGGGCCGCCACGCACTGGTACGCGGCCTGCAGCAGCCGCAGCACCCGGCCCTGCCCGGCTTCGAACTGCGCGGCCTCCTCCAGCTCCTCAAGGCGCTGCTGCCTGTAGGGAGCCACGCCGGACCCCTCAGCACCGGGCCTGGCTCCAAGGGGGCGCCGCCCACCCCCCCACGCCCACTGCCCGCCCCCCCCGACCTGTCGAGCAGCAGCTCGCTGGCCGTGCGCATGCGGGTCGTGGCGCTGGCGGGAAGCTCCCAGGAGCTGTGCAGGGAAGCCCCAGGCTCGGTGGCCACGTCGTCGACGCTGCTGCTGCGGGTGTGGTAGCCCGTGCTCAGCGGGCTGCTGGTGTCCTCCGTCGCAGTGCTCAGTGGCTCCTCGGCCCCCAGCCCGCTATGGGAAGTGCGGCAGCCTGCTCTCTGCTCTGCCCAGGCTCTGGGGCTGGAGGGGCCTCATGCTCCCCGGTGGACAAGGGGCCAGGAGGTCTGCGTACCCCGAGCATGCCGGCTCCAGCCAGGTGGGGTGGGTCCCAGCTGCCCCCTAAGCCCCGCAGCCCATACCTACCTGGATGCTGTACTTGGTGCGTCTCGGGCCCCCAAGGAGCCTGGGGGTGCAGCCTCGGCTTCCCTGGTATACAGCTGGTCCACCAAGCTGCGGCGCACCTGTCTGCCCTGCAGGGCACGGAGGGGCTCAGGGCCACAGTT
>NW_024424341.1:1064817-1086848 GCF_017311325.1 Ursus maritimus | reverse complement strand
GGGGCTGCACCCCAGGCTCCTTGGGGCCGAGAGCACCAAGTACAGCATCCAGGTAGGAGGGCTGCGGGGCTTAGGGGGCAGCTGGGATCCCACACACCTGGCTGGAGCCGGCATGCTCGGATCACGCAGACCTCCTGGCCTTGTCACGGGGAGCATGCAGGAGCCCCTCAGCCCCCAGAACCTGGGCAGAGCAGAGAGCAGGCTGCCGCACTTCCGCATAGCGGGCTGGGGGCCGAGGAGCCACTGAGCACTGCGACGGAGACACAGCAGCCCGCTGAGCACGGGCTACCACACCGCAGCAGACAGCGTCGGAACAGCGTGCCACCCGAGCCTGGGGCTTCCCTGCACAGCTCCTGGGAGCTTCCCAGCAGCGCCCGCGACCGCATGCTCACGGCCAGCGAGCTGCTGCTCGACAGGTCGGGGCGGGCAGTGGCGTGGGGGTGGGGCGCGCCCCCTTGGAGCCAGGCCGGTGCTGAGGTCGGCGTGGCTCCTACAGGCAGCGCGCCTGCAAGGGAGCTGGAGGAGGCCGCGCAGTTCGAAGCCGGGCAGGGCCGGGTGCTGCGGCTGCAGGCCGCGTACCAGTGCGTGGCGGCCCCACTCGGAGCTGCTCTGCTACTTCATCATCATCCTCAACCACATGGTCACTGCCTCGGCCACCTCGCTGGTGCTGCCCGTGCTCGTCTTCCTGTGGGCCATGCTGTCCATCCCGAGGCCCAAAGGCGCCTGGATGACGGCCATCGTCTTCACTGAGGTGGGCCGCGGCCGAGGTGGGAGGGGCCGGCCCCCAGCCCACACCAGATGCTAAGCCCCTCCCCCACAGATTGTCCGTGGTCCAAGTACCTGTTCCAGTTCGACTTCTTCCTGGGCAGCGCACGCCGTGCTGCGGCGCTACGAGAACAAGCCCTACTTCCCGCCGCGGGTCCTGGGCTTGGAAGACAGACAGTTACATCAAGTATGACCTGGTGCAGCTCATGGCCCTTTCTTCCACCGATCCCAGCTGCTGGTGAGTCCCTGTGCCCCGGCCGGCGGGCCATGCACTCCCCAACACACACCCCACCCACCCACCCACCATGTGGCTGCAAGAGGCAAGACTGGGCGCTGTGGGTCCTAGGGTGAGCCTGGCCATCTTGCCTGGCCGGGTGCTGCCTGGTGCGGGCACGCCAGCCTCCTCACCTCCCTCCTTCCCTCCCTCTGCAGTGCTCGGCCTCTGGGACCACGAAGAGGACCAGCTCTCAAAGGACAACGGCCGGGGCAGTGGGAAGAAGGGGGCTGAGGAGGCGGCCACCGCTGGGACTCCAGACTGAGGCGGGCTAGGGGCCCCAGGGAGAGCCAGCAGTGGCCGGGGCCCTCACCCAGGACCACATCCAGGCAGAAGTAGGGGACGGAGCCCGCAGAGCCTCCGTGGAGATCAAGCCCGAGACGGAAGCACATCAGCCTGCGATTCAGGAAGAAAGGAGGGAGAGCTAGAGCCTGTCGAGACCCGCAGCCATTGGTATGGTGACCCTGTCCCTGCACAGCCACCCCAGCCGGCCCACTGCCAGTGACCTGGGGCAGTCCCCAGGCTCAGCCTGCTGGGCTGTGAAATGGGGTGATCCAGCCCCTGGTGGGAGGGTCTCGGGCGTCTGAGCTGGACCCAGCACCCGTGGGCTCCGGTCGGCCATGACTGCCCCCACAGAAGGTGTGGCGGCGGCTCCGTGAGAGAGAGTGGAGTCGCCCGGGAAAGAGTGACAGCCATGGGGCTCCGACTGCAGAGTTTCTGCCTGGCCGTGTGAGTGGCGCTGGCGCTCCCGGAGTGAGGCGGGGGGAGCAGCCAGGGCGCAGGCACTGAGCCCCCCGCCCCCCCGCCCTCGCCCACAGGGCCCAGAGCGCGTACCGGCCCCTGCGGCGCTTCTTCACGATATCCTGCATACTAAGTACCGGCGCGGCCACGCGGACGTCTGCGCTCATGTTTCTGGCCGGCGTGGTCGACTTCATCATCATCATCTTCGGCTTCTGGGCCTTTGGGGTGAGTGGAGGCCCGCGGCCACCCGCCGCCTACCCCCAGCGCCCCCTGACCTCTGCTGTCCCGGCACAGAAACACTCGGCGGCCACAGACATCACGTCCTGCGCTGTCAGATGACCCAGGTGCCGAGGCCTTCCTGGTCATGCTGCTCATCCAGTTCAGCACCATGGTCGGTGGACCGCGCCCTCTACCTCCGCAAGACCGTGCTGGGCAAGCTGGCCTTCAGGTACGTTCTGGTGCTGGCCATCCACCTCTGGATGTTCTTCATTCTGCCGCGGTCACGGAGAGGTGGGGCGTCGGGCCGGGGAGCTTGGGGCTCTGGCCTGGGGCAGGGTGCCCTGAGCCGGCCTTCCTGTCCCGCAGGATGTTCAGCCAGACGCCCGTGGCCCAGCTGTGGTACTTCGTGAAGTGCATCTACTTCGCCCTGTCCGCCTACCAGATCCGCTGCGGCTACCCCACCGCATCCTCGGCAACTTCCTCACCAAGAGTACAACCACCTGAACCTCTTCCTCTTCCAGGGGTGAGTGCGGGCCGGCCGGGCGCCAGGAGCCAGGCTGCCGCCCATCAGCCCTCCTGACGGGTGCCTGGCCTCGGGCAGGTTCCGCCTGTGCCGTTCTGGTGGAGCTGCGAGCCGTGATGGACTGGGTGTGGGCCGGACACCACACTGTCCCTGTCCAGCTGGATGTGCGTGGAGGACATCTATGCCAGGCATCTTCATCATCAAGTGCAGCCGGAGACCGAGAAGGTGCTGGGGCTCAAGGGGAGTGGGCCCGATGGGCCCACGCAAGAGCCAGGCAGTGCTGGGTCCCCCGAGGTGGGGGCAGTGAGCATGACCGTGGCCCTGTTAGGGGCAGGCAGCTGGCAGAGCGGGCCTGAGCGTGTCCCGGCCCGGAGGCCTGACAGCTTGGCTCATGGGCAGGAGGGCCGGGAGCTGGGCGGTGAGCGTCAGCTGAAGTTTTCTGTTCTGTGAGAGCGGCTTCAGTGGGAGGTAACGGAAACAGGGCCCCAGTGTATGTGTAGGGTTCAGAGACTCACAGCATCATCACTGTTACCAGGCAGGTGTAAGACATGTCCACGCTTGGCAAAGACTCCCATCCCGGAGCTCTGTGCACTTGTCTGTTCTGGACATTTGTTGTATCACGCCATCATCGTCCGTGGCCTCGTCGTGGCTACTCTCATTCCGCAGTTTCAAGGCTGGTCTTGTGGCCTGGGCCAGAATGGGGGGTTGTGAGGCCGAAGCAGCTTTCCTTCGTGTATTTGACCCTGCCTGCCCTCACGTTTATCCAACTGTCTAGAACAAGTAGCCCAGAGTGGCGGTCCGTTCTTTTTGTTCATTAAACCACCACGCGTCCCTTGGACATAGCTTCTGTTGCTCTTGGGTTGCCAGGCCCCCACAGGTGAGTAACTTCATCGGGGGGCGCTCCTGGTCTCCGCCTGAGTGGGAGCTGCCCGGCTGATCGCGGCGGCCACCCCTCCCGGTCCCCCTGCCAGCACCTGTGACTCCATGGCGAGTCTTGATCTGGCTTCCGATGGCGACGAGGGTGGCGGACGCTTCCTGTGTCTTGCGCCATCTGCCTTTTTTGCCCCTTTTTGTTCCTGGGTTGTTGTTGAGGTGTTGAAATTTTCTTGCGTTCTGGACTCTAAAGCATTATCACATAGGGTTTTGCGGATAAGCCTCCCGTTCCCTGCATGGTCTCTTTGCATTTAAAATTTTGAGGAACATATAGCATAAAGCTAGGGGAAAGGGACAGAGGAGAACTCAAACCCAGACTCCCAGCTGGACCTCAGCCGAGGCCGAAACAGAGAGAAAGGAGTCAGACACTTAACCAACTGAGCCACCAAGACACCCCATCTCTTCAGTTCCTCATGACAGCACCCATCTTCTGAAGCACACACGTCTTTTCATAATAGTGTTTTCTCTCACCGCCATTGGCTCCATGTACAGATGCTAGAATTCTTCAAGTCAGGCTGAGAGTCTTGGGTGGGGTTCTGCTGCTTTGGCACGTGGACATGTCCCAGCAGTATCGGTGAAGAGATGGTCCTTCCACCTGATCAGTGGCATCATCCAGCGCCACTCCAGAGTAAAAGGCGAGGTCTTCTCTGGGTTCTCAGCCGTTGGTCCCGTGCTCGCTGTATCGGCGCCGTCTCAAGTGCCGGAGCTTTGCAGACAGCTGTGGCCTCTGAAGTGTGGCTTGGGCCGGGGTGGAGCCCAGCTAGGGTGCGTGAGGCTCTGGCGCAGCAGGGTGGGGATCTGGGACAGTGCCCACCCTTCACCCGGGGAGGAACGGGCAGAGCTCAGGCCCCTGAGCCATGTCCCGCCCCCAGAATACCCCCAGCCCAAGGGGGCAGAAGAAGAAGATCGTCGTAATCGGCATGGGTGGTCTCATCATCCTCTTCCTCGTGGCCATCATCTGGTCCCACTGCTCTTCATGTCCCTGGTCGCGCTCTGTGGTGCGGTGTCGTCAACCAGCCCATCGATGTCACTGTACACGCTCAAGCTGCGGTAGCTACGAGGGTGAGCCAGCAGTCTGTGCCAGCCCCGGGGAACAGGTGGGCCTGGGCCACCCACTCACCCTCATAGCCTTCTGCCAGGTGCACGGCTCAGGGAGTGAGAGGCTCCCCTGCCCGTCACAGTTGCTACCCGCCCCCAGCCCTGTTCACCCCAGGCGCCCAGCAGCCGTCCATCGTGCAGTTACTACACAGCAGGCCTGAGGAGCTGTCGAAAGGCGTTTGACCCTAACCCGAGTGAGTGGGCCCCCACGTGGCAGCGGTGGGGGGCCAGGGAGGGTGGCCGGGGGCACCTCACTCAAGGAGCTGCCCTAATCCAGCTGGCCATGCAGTTCATCAGCCAGTACAGCCCGAGGACATCGTCACGCAGCAGATCGAGAGGCGCTCCGGCGCTAGCCGGCGCATCAGCCCGCCCGAGCCGGGCCCAGATGAAAGCGGGGGCTGTACAACGGCACAGCACAGCATCACCACCACGCTTCACCTGGAACTTCCAGAGGTGCGTGCTGGGCCGGGGCAGAGCCCTGGGGCGTCAGCCCACAGTGGAGTCACGCTGTGCCCTGGTGTACGCAGGGACCTGGCCAAAGGGCGGCACCGTGGAGTGCGCCAGCCGAGGAAGCATACCCTGGACCTGGCCCCCAATAGCAGCGCGGCGGCTGGCAGCCGCTGGCAGGGGCCTCGGGGACCAGTCGTGTGAGTTGGGGCTCCGGGGCAGGGAGGCCGTGTGGCGAGGCTGGAGCCTGACTCACGCCAGCCCTTCTCTGACCGGGGTCATACGCAACCTCTTCCCCAAGTACATCCGGAGCCACTTTAAGGGACCACAGAGCCAACCCACGTGGAAAGCTGCAGCGCAGTGAGGTGTGTGCGCGGCGTGCGCGTCGGGACCGAGGGGAGTGGCCTCAGCCCGAGGAGAGGCGGCTGGCCCCTGGACCGGCTCTGCGCTGCCCCCAGACGAAGGAAGGAGCGACTACCGCGGCGTGCGCATCCAGCTGCGGAGGGGAGCGCGCGGAGCCGGGGGCCGCCGGCTTCCTGGAGTGGTGGGTCATCCCGAGGCTGCAGGACTGCCGGGCCGAGTGCAACCTGCGCCATGGGTCATCTTCAGTGACAAGCAGGTCAGCCCCGCCCAGCCTGGGCTTCCTGGCTAGGCTCGCGGTGGGTGATTGACTGTACAGGGAGGGCGGGAGGAGCCCAGGTAGGGTGCAGCCAGCAGCGCGGCCTCCCCACCCTGCCCCACTGGTGGGATCATAGGAGCTACTGCGTGTCATCGTGCTGGTCGCACGGCAGGATTCGTGCGGGACTTCTGCTACGAGATCTCGCACTCCACATGTTTGAGAGCTCCGTGCGTGGAGCCGATCCTCAAGCTCTGTCCAGGACATCTTCTGGTGCAAGGGAGACGGGGCTGGGGCTGGAGGAGGAGCTCTATGCAGAGCTCATCTTCCTGTGCCGCTCACCTGAGACATGATCAAAGTGGACCCGTGAGAAGGAGTAGGGCGGGGCTCCTGCCACGCACTGAAGAGCCGCCCGACCGCTGCTGCGCGCAGACACCCCGTCCCGGCCCGGCCGCCACGCCCTGATGCATGCTGCGGAAGGAAGCTGGGGACCCCCTCGGCCACGTACAGGCCCACTGTCTATCCCGTCATCCCCGCGGGCCCAGCACACCCGCACTGGGCCAGGGGCTCCAGCCTTCCCTTCCCCACGCGCGTACTGTAGGTTTTCCTAATTAAAGAATATTTTTATTTATACAATCACATGCTGCCTGCACCCCATCCTTGCCCTCCTGCTCGGGGGCACCCAGGCTCCGCTCCCGCCCGGTTGCACGTCATCGTCACTGCTCCACCGATACTCCTGGATCTCCGGCGAGCACGGGAAGCCATACCTGGGAACTCTGCCCCACGGGGGCCAATGCCTGGAAGGACCCCTCCAGCACTCCCCAGCCATGTGGCTAGCGCCATACCTTTGGCTGCGGAGCTGGGCCTCGGCCAAGATGTAAGGTGGCAGGGTCCAAGAGGGCTGCAACAGAGAACGGCCATAGATGAGGATAGCGTGGCAACAGGCCCCCAGGGGTGGGCCTCCCCTATCACGACCCGAGGGTGGGAAGGACTCACCACATCCTTCATATTCACGCAGGCTGTAGCACAGCTGCTCGATGTACCATGGCTCGGGAGTCCTCCCTGTGAGGAACAGAGCTGTGCCTGAGGCACCTGGTCAGGGCCCCAGCGTGCCTCCACCTACCTGGCCAGCCTAGGGCCAGAGTATTCAGGGGCAGGACACTGGGCGGGAGCAGGACAGTACTAGGAAAGGAGCTCACCTCCGCCTGCCTGGTCCCCGAAAGCAGTTCTGGGCCCTGCCCACCTCTCACAAACAGCAGGGCTGTGGGTCCTCAGCTAGAGTTGAGGGACTGCATCTGGGAGCAATCCTGGAGTCTGAGCCAAAGAAGCCCGTGCTTCTATCTGCAGGCAGAAATAGGCTGAGGGTCCTCTTGGGAGGCTGGACCCCAACTCCACGCCCAGTGCCCCTCCTCCACACGAACCAAGCGTGTCATAGGCGTCCAGCAAGCACGACATCAGAGCAGGCAGCGGGGGCCAGGGCACGACCGTCCCTGGGGGCCTTGACCAGCTTCTCACTGGTCCTGAGGGGTGGCAGGACGGGGCACAAGGCAGCCTGAAGCCGGGCTTCACTCCTGCAGCAGCCGCAGGCTCGGCGCTCCACCCCCACCCCACCGCCGGGTGCTGGCAGCGCACCTGACCACAGTGCGTGACCGTCGAGGAACTGGGCCTGCCCAGCCAAGCAAGAGCCTTCCACCGCGGTGGATGCTTGTGGGCCTTCTCGGGGAGCCTAAAGGGACAGTCAAATGGAGGCTGCAGCAGTGGCCCCCAGAGCCCCTGCACGCCATCAGCCGAGGAGTGCGGGTCGGGGCTGGGTGAAGCGAGACACCGCGTCTGAAGTTCCCGTCACGGAACACAGCCGCTGAATGCGCTCTCCTGCGCAACGGCCTGGAGGCTACCAGCCCACCTCTCTCTCCAGCGGGGGCGCGCCGTCCATGCTCCCAGAGAGGCCTGGTGTGGTCATGCTCAGGCCGCTGAGGCTGTGCCGGCCACCTCTAGCCCCCACTGGAGCAGGCCACCTGCCCCAGTCGCATACTCACCTTGGTATCGATGGCCGTGAAGGACCGAGGGGACAGCAAATAGCGGTTGTGAAAGCAACCTCCTTCAGCGTGTGCTCGCCAGGGCCAGCACCACCACCACGCTGCCGTGCACGGCCTGTGGAGCCTAGGGGTAGAGGCACACGCATGCTCCGCAGGCGCCCAGCAGAGGAGGGCTCACAGCCCCCTTCCTGGAACAACACAAGGGCGACCTGGCGCTCTCAAGTGACGGGACCAGAGGGACCCCTGAAGGCCCGACCCACGGGCACCAGTGCACCGTGTCCAAGCGAGCGCCCCCTCTCCCCAGCGGCCAGGCGGTCAGCCAGCTTGATGGCCAAGGCGGAGTACGCTGTCTCCTGTATCACCTTGGAGTAGCCGTGAGTCCGGGCCATGTGCAGGATCAGGTGGGTCCTGCAAAGCAGGCACTTTGCAGGGTCTCCAGGGAGCCAGAGGAGGCAGGGCTGGGCCCCCAGGGTAGAGTAGTGAGGCTCACCTGGGGTCAGCAGAACTCCTCTTTGGCCGTCAATGTCTTCACGGAGTCAAACAGTCGGGACAGAGCCTCGGTCACGTGGCAGCCGAGGGAATTGGCCCAGCCAGGTCCGGGGGTCCTGGGTGCAGAAGGGCCTAGCTCGCGCCCTCCCCGGGGTGGAGTTGGGAGCTGCCCGCCCCCTCAGCTACCAGCGTATGCTGCTGCTGGAGAAACTGTCCACAGCCACGCCTTGGTCCCTATGGTCCCCCCCGGCTCCTGGAGCCAGAGCAGGCGCAGCACAGACCGGAGGCCAGCAAACACCTTCCAGGGCAGGGGACGCATAAGACCCAGGCCCTCCCTCTACCCATACGCCAGGAGCAAACAGGCCAGAGGGAGGCCCACGAGCTGAAGCCTCACCAAGTAGGCAGGGCCTCACCCAGGATGGCACCCGGTGCCCGCCCTGGGAACAGCCCACCCACCTCTTCCAAGGGCGACAATGTGCCATGGGAAGCCAGTGGTCTGTAGGATCGAACTTTCATCCAGCCAGAGTTCTTGCTCTATACCTTCCAGCTCTGGCCTGCGCTTGCGCCCTCCTGAAAAATGCAGGTAGAAAGGAGTATAGTCAGAGCCCAAGATGGGACAAGGCCAATTGTCCTGTGTAGCAACTCTAGCGAAGCTTTTCAGTGGAAACCACAGGACGTGAACCTGTTCTCCTGGAGGGAGCATCATCAAGTAGGAAGTGAAGGTTCTCTCTGCGGCACTAGGGAGGGGTGGAGGGAGGCGTGATGGGACACAGTGCTGCAACCTATCTGGAGCCTATCTCAAGGGGGAGCAATGGGCGGGGCAGGTGGAGCATCCAGCCCCTTCACCGGGGCCCCTGATCCATGAGACCCTAGGCAGACCCTCCTGCCTGACAGCTCTGATAAGCGTCTAGAGACAACCACTGTGCCTGTGTTTCTAGACCAATGTGCGATCTCCAAAAGATCCCCCACCAGGGCCTCATTAAGGTCATGGCGCCAGCTGTCTCAGTGGGAGCCCATCACAGGCACCGGGGCGCGGACTTCCCGGAGGACTACCGCTACCATCGAGCGTACAAGCCCCTGGCAAAAAGCGCAGTCTTTGGCAGAATCTCGCTCAGGCCCTGGAGAGGGAAAGGGACAAGACCTCAGCCCCACAGTCAGAGCCAAAGGTACTTTCCAGCACAAACCACTCCCATCTGAACTGATAGGTCTTCCGGGGCCAGTGGTGATTCCCCCACCTGGGAGACAGACCGATTCAGAACAGGGTGCCACCGCTGAGAGGCCACACAGCCAGCGTGGTCAAAGTGACCTGCCAGAGCATCTTCACAGCCCCCAGGAACACCTGCTCCTCACCCAGTCTCCAGCCCCCCGCCCCGCCAGCAATGTCCGACGAGGAGAAGCGGACCTGCCCAGCACCCCTGACCGCTAAAAGTGCGAGGAAGGGACAACAGACTCATCAAGGCACTGACAGTCAGAGGAAACGGGCTCAGGTGCCGGAAGATGGGCCAAGAGGAGTGGGCACTTACTGACCGCCAGGCTTAGGGGCCATGAAGTGAGAGAACAGCACTATGCAGCTCTAGGACAGACCACCCCCTCTAATCTGGCCCCTCACTGCAAATGCAGAGAGTCTGTGGTATGTCCCAGCCCGGAATCAAGGCCTCCACGGCAGCCAGGGCCCCCAGGAGAACCCTCTGGGCTCACCGACATGCTGAGCGACAGTGTGAGTGGGCTGCCGAGCTACCGGGCAGAGCTCCAGCGGGCCGCTACCTCCCATACGCCCTCCCATCCCCAACTACGCGTCCCTGGCACTCCACTGTTCATATGGGTCTCCTTAAACTTTGCAAGGAAGCTGCCCAGCCCAGGCAGGATGGACCCATTGAGGTTCCCCCAGGCACCTGCTCCCTTTTCTCACAGTTCTGTCCTGGACCCAGACAGGCAGAAGCGCCAAGCACTTTCGGAACAACTCAGGCAAGGCTCCAGCTGCCGCCAGGGACTAGGGACTAGGGCTCTCACAGTCAGCAAGCGCTACTGAACTCAGGCAATGGCTGGGCACTCCAGAGACTCAGCTTCCAGTTTACACTCTGTATACACATCCGACAATCCTCTGGGCAACCGCTAGGGTGAGGCTGCTCTCTCACTAGCTGCAGGGCAAGAGCCCTCAGTGCTGGGCCTCCACCTACAACTTAAGGGGCAGCAAGCCAGAGCCTGGAGAGAACACTGGGCAGACGCGTGCCATAAAGGACCTGCCAACCATGGGAACTGGATGAAGGCCCCCAGACCATGCCAAGAGCACCTACTGGGAGAAGAAGCATGGCTAGAGGCGCTGCGTCTCCCCCAAAAGAGCGAGACCACCCTCCCCACCACCACCACCCGTGCAGGACGCATGAGGGAGACGGAGCCAGTCAGGGCCCGGGGCTGGGCTTCCCAGCCTGGGGACCCCTATGAGAGGAGTGCTCCAGCTTTACCTTTTCACCCGGAAAGATCACACCATTCTTCTGCTACGGCTCTGAACTTGTGGATGTAGAAGGCCACTGAAGCAGAATCCCTCAACAGACAACTCGCCAGCAGCTCAGCCACACAGAGCTCCCAGCGGAGAAGCGGCCTGGCCAGCGAGCCTGACAGGCACGCGCGCCCTGTTGCGCTACAGGGTCATGTTTTCCTTCTTTTTACCAACAGCAGCTCTGCCCAGAAACTGGCAAAGGGAAGCCAGGGTGGAGGGTGTTGCCAGCTGTGTCTGCCGCAGGACCAGCCGTGCTGCACAGGAGGCCCCCCTTGGTCCCCAACAATCCTTACTAGGGTGAACTGAGGTCTAAGGGCCCAACTTCCAGGTGCCACCTGCACCTCAAACCTCCGGAGGCCCAGCAGGCAGAATGGCGGACACAGGAAAGTGCAGGGCAAAGGCCAGCCCAGCCCTCACCTTAAGCAGAGTGGAAGACCTTAAAAACTCCGACAGGGAGAAGTCTGTCTCTGGGGTGACGGGGGAAGCACTGAGCAGGCACAGGGGATGCCCTGTGTCCCAGAGCGCCACCTTGCTGACCAAGCTGATACCATCTCAACCAGAAATCCTGGGAGTTCATGCAAATGCAGAGTCCTGGCTTTCACTCCTCAAACCCACAGAAACAGAACTTCAGGATGGGCACCGAAATCTGTATTCTAGAAAACCTTCCACACGATTCTCCAGGCTCAAGCTAAGTTAGAATCAC
The DNA here is from genome assembly GCF_017311325.1 of Ursus maritimus. Classification (NCBI taxonomy): domain Eukaryota; kingdom Metazoa; phylum Chordata; class Mammalia; order Carnivora; family Ursidae; genus Ursus; species Ursus maritimus. The sequence goes on along the minus strand of NW_024424341.1, from coordinate 1,075,507 downwards.
TCAGGCCAAATGACATTGGACAGAATGTGCCCAGAGTAGAGGGCCAGGCATCTGCATTTGAAAGCTCCCTAGGCAACCCCAGCGAGGGAAGCAAGGGTCGATGGGCTCAACACCCGACCAAGGGGAGCGCACTGCGCCGAGGCTGCCCCACCCTGCGGCTGCACCTAAGCCTACGTTCTTTTTCCCTGACTAGGGACATAGCCAAAGGACACACGGGTAGCTCAAGTCGGTTAAGCATCCAACTCTTGGTTTCGGCTCAGGTCACGATCTCAGGACCATGTGAGATTGGCCCCAACTCAGGCCTTTTGCTTACAGTGGAGTCTGCCTGAGATCTCCGGCTTGCCCCACCCCTTGCCGCACCCTCTTTTCCTCTAAATAAATAAATCCTCTCTCCAAAAAAGAATATTTTCCCAAAGCCTTTATTCATTCATTCATTCTTGAGAAAGAGAATGTGAGAAGTGTGAAAGAAGGAGACAGGAGCAAAGAAAATCTCAAGCAGACTGCATGCTGAGTGCAAAAGCCGATGTGAGGCTCTGTCCCGGATCCGAGATCCCAGCCTGAGTCGAGAATAAGAGATGCTTAACCGGACTGATTCACTCAGGTGCCCTAAATAAATCTTAAAAAAAAAAAACCAGACACAGCGAGTGTCAGCAACTCCCCACAAACCACTCCCCACTGAACAGGCACCACTGAGGGACATTGACACCCGATATTCCTTTGGGGTCAGTAGCTCAATGCAGTGTTTAATAAAATGCCAGGACGGCCCCAGTTAACCAGCCACAGGCAGTAGGGTCCCCAAAACTCACTCACCATTGGGGAGTAGTAAGGCTCCTAAAACACAGACGCTTGACTACAGTGCTGACAAGCTGTGGCTGCCCACAGGCAGGGAGCTCTGAGCCCCAGAAGGAGCAGCTGCAGCCACTTCTCTGCGACAACGATCACTTTAGATGCTCTGAACAATCAAAGCAGACTTGGCTGCTTTGTACAATGTTACTCTGGTGGCACACACACCAAGTCTCCTAGCTCCCAAAAAGATGGCTGGGGAGGAGAAAACTTCAGGAAAACCTCAGTCCCTTCCAGGTTCTCTTTTGAAATGTTCTGGAAAAAGTAGAGTCAAGACTTGTGGAGACTAATTTAAAAGCATGAGCTAGGGGCACCTGGGTAGCTCAGTCAGTTGAGCGTCAATTCTTGGTTTGGCGCTCAGGTCATGATCTCAGAGTCACCAGGATCGAGGCCCGCTGCGCCAGGAGGTTCTCTGCTCAGCAGGGAGCCTGCTTCTCCCTCTGACCCTCCTCCCGCTTTTGCACTCTCAAATAAAATCTTTAAAAACAGACAAACAAAAAAATCCTCAAAGCACCTGCCCCAGCCTCGGCTTCCCTGGTATACAGCTGGTCCACCAAGCTGCGGCGCACCTGTCTGCCCTGCAGGGCACGGAGGGGCTCAGGGCCACAGTTTCTGCGGTGGGGTGGGGTGGTGCAAGGCAGGCACAGGGGGTGGGGGGCGTGCACACTCACCTTGACCAGCTCCCGCGTGTACAGGTAGCGCTCGGCACGCAGCACGTCACTCATGGCGCGGTGGTGCCGGGTGAAGGTGAGCAGCCACTCTGTCAGCCCGTCCACCAGCGCCTGGCCCAGCACCCACAGAAACTGCACCGTGCTCAGCACGCGCTGCATCACGTGGCCGCGGCCTGTGGGGCAGGCAGGAGGCGGGACGCTGCGGAGGCTGCCAGCAGGAGGCCCCCAGCTCGCAGCCCCCAGCCCCGGGGCGCACGTACCCGCTGCCACTGCCTCATCTGGGCCATCCGCCAGCTCTGCTCCTTGGGTTAGCACCCCGCCACCCTGGACGGCACAGCCCATTCGGCCTGCCTGTGACCTCCCGAGGGGGAGCCTAAGATCAGGCCCCCACTGGGCACCTTCAGCTAGCTCCCTGCTTCGGGGCAGGAAACGGGTCCCGTGGGACTGTGGCGGGAAGGCAGGGCACGCAGCCCGCCTGCACACTCCTGAGAACTCAGGACCCAGAGACAGGCAAGGGGCTCTCGGCCCATCCTTTTTCCAACGAACATGCATGACCCCTCCCCCAGGCCAGGCCACTGGAGGCCACTCAGGCCTGGATGGTTGGAGTGGTGGCCTCAGGAGGCAGGGGACGGAGGGGCACACAGCTGCCCATGACCTGCGCCTCCTACAGCTGCTTGCCCATCTGTCTTGAGGGCTCTGGAAGTCTGAATGTATCTGGGCAGGCCGGCCAGAGAGTGCGTGTCCTCCCCCACGCGGGGCTGCGCAGGCCCTGGGGCCTATAGGCAGGGCAAGGCAGGGGACCCTCCCACCTCACCTGGAAGGCACTCTGTGCCGAGGGCCTGGGGTCCTCGGGCAGGGCCTCCTCCTCCTCCTCACTGTCCGACTCGAACAGGAAGTAGTCCCCCGAGTGGATGACTGCAGGCAGGGCGGGGCTAAGGACTGTCTTCCCGGGGGTGGGGGTTGGGTTCCACACCCCCACACCTCTCAGCTTCACTTCTTCAGTTTGGGGCGGGCCCCGTGACCGGCCCGTCTGTGGCACCCAGCGTGGGTTCCCTCCACATCCCATGACCCATGGGCAGAGGCCCTCCTGTCCCTCCCTCCCCACCCCCAGGGACAGGCTGTGCCGGCTGGGTTCAGCCAGCTAGGATCAGGCCAGAGCAGTGACATGAGAGCAGACAGGACGAGAGAACATAAGCTCAGGCATGGGCATCAGCACTGAACACTCAGACTCTGAATCTGAGCGCCCAAACGACAGGGGCAGAGCACAGAGCCTGCCATGGGGACCTGGCGACATCGAGGCCCAGCCCTTACTGCTACGTGGCCCGCCCAGCAGGGCTCCAGCACACAGGGAACAGCCCAGGTGCACAGCCAGAGGTCGACACGGCAAGCTCCCTCGCCCAGAAAGCAGACAGCAGCTGAGAAAGGAGGGGCCCGGGCACAGCGGCCACAGCAGGGTGGGCTAGGGTGGTACCTGTGGCGTGGTCCAGCCAGGGCCGCCACCACTGTCTCCGTGGGGAGGAGCCCCCTGGACTGCCAGGCCCTGTGGAGGGGCAGGGCGGACGTGAGCAAGCAGGGAGAGGCACGGGCCGGGCAGCCCTGACAGAGACTGCCTCCGTGCAGACAGAAGGGGCTTGTGGTGCTGTGGGGGGGCGGACGACAGCCCACAAGTGCAGACAGTGGCGGGCTGGCCACGTGGCCTGCAGGGACACAGTGACCACACGGCATGGGACAGGTGGGCGGGAAGGCCTATGGGCAGCACGTGGCACGGACACACCAGGACACCGGAGCCCTTTGAGCCCCTGCGTACTCACCTGGCTCCTGGGTGGGGTCTGGGGGTTCCTGGGGGTGGCTGCGGCCTGCCCGGCTCTGCCTGTGTTTCTCCTGCTTGGCACGGATACGCTCCATCCTGGGGGGTGGGGGGTGGCTCTGAGCACCGAGCTGATGAGGAGAGCCCGGGGGGCCCCCACCCCAGATGGCACCTACTGCCTTTTCAGCTGGGCCAGGGACTTCTCCTCGGCCTTGCGGTGGAGCTCGATGCTTTTGAGGTTGGCGGCATTATACAGCGCGAAGCCCCTGTGGGGAGACGGCGTCACCCCGGGGACACTGAGCTCCAGCCGCACGGCTCCCGCACCTCCAGGCTTGGCCCCAGCTCGACTCCCCCCTTGCCCTGTGCTGGGATCAGGAGGAGGAGACCCCTCCTGCCACCTGCAGTCTCGCGGACGGTGGAAACACGCAACTGAGGCGGCGTCCGCGGGCAGCGGCCGGGCCCCAGGTCACAGGAGCCTGGCCGGCTCGGCCGCCCGGGGAGCACGAGAGAGGGGGGCCGTCCCTCAGCCACGCACCCTCCGGCCAGCCTGGAGGCAAAAATGGGCCAAACCGCCAGCCAGCGACAGAGCCTGGGCCAGCATCAGGCGCCTGGGCCCTGCAGAGGCGCCCTGAGTGACACGGGGGGCCCGGGACCAGCACTGACCTGGAGGCCTGCAGGGCGGTGGCCTGGAGCTCAGCGCTGACGTGCAGGAAGTAGCGGCTGAGGAAGACACGCCGCTGCAGCAGCAGGAACAGGAAGCAGACGCTGTCCCAGAGCACACCGGCCTCCTCCACGGGCAGCAGGCAGTCCCGGTCCCGGCTCAGCATCTCCTTGGCTGGGGGCCGGGGGCCGGCCAGGTCAGGCTCGGGGCAGGGGGCCCCGGAGCAGCGTGCATCCCTGAGCCCAGCCCCCAGCGCGCCCCCGGCCCACTCACGGTCATAGTAGCCTTTGACGGTGCAGACGAGGCTGAAAAGCTGGATGACCCAGCAGAAGCTGCTCTGCATTTGCTCCACGAACACGCAGGACAGGAGCTGGGGCGGGAAGAAGGTCAGCCTGGGGCCAGCGGGGGCGGGGTGGGGCGGGGCGGGGGCGGGGGCTCACCGAGAGCATGTTCTTGGAGATGATGACGGTGACGTTGTACAGAATGAGGCAGTCCCAGAGCACGAGGCGGGTGTGCGGGCGCCTCTGCAGCAGGCCGGTGCCGAACAGCAGCAGGTAGAAGCAGGCCAGCAGGTAGCCCAGCCCGAAGATGCTGATGCGCGTGGCCCCCGTCACGAACACCACCACCAGCACCAGCCAGAAGAGGTAGCGGAACACGGCCACCTTCAGCATGTCGAGGTAGGACCTGCCAGACAGCGCGTCACGGCGGGGACCGGGCCGCCCCCACCCCCACCCCCACCCCTGCCCCCGCCCGGCGGCCTCGGACCAGGCACGCTCGGGCAATGCGCCCCTGCGGCTGGGCCAGCGTCCGCCCCTCATCCTGACGCAGGGTGCTGCGGGCAGCACCCCCTAGGCTCCTGTCAGGCCTGCAGACGAGCCGCTTCTGCAGCCCCCACAAGCGGCCGGCCCGCGGCGCCGGGGACCCACCTGCAGTAGATGAAGTTGGGCACGGCACTGGGCTCGCCCAGCTGCAGCTCCAGGTGGTCCGTGTTCGCGCCAGCCATGAGCTGCCACTCCTCCGTGCGCTCGACAGAGAACACCTGCCACTGCTGGGAGGCGCAGAGCAGCAGCAGGAAGTCACCTGCGGACACACGGGACACCGCGGGCCATGGGGGGCACGGCAGCACGAGGCCAGACAGAAGCACCGGTGTGCATCTGTGGGGCCTCGCCGTGTGAAACACAGATGTCCCCACGTGAGCGTGGACATCGGGGGACGTGCCTGCCTGTCTGGGGGTACCTGTCTCTCCGTGCTGCGGAGGCGTTGGCAGGCACACCCGCGTCCCCCCCGCCCCCACAGCTGTACGCACACCCGCGTCCACCCCCATAGCGGTATGCACACTTGTGTCCACGCGAGGGGCCCTGCTGGTGTCCACCCCAGTGCGCACATCCACAAGCAGAGGCAGGTGTTTGGCTGGGCGTATACATGGGAGGCGGACCTCTGTCTCGGGAGACACGCCCAGAGAACTGGGCACCATCGTGAGACAAGGCTCCTCTGGGGAACCACAGGGCTGGCCAGGGAGGCCTAGACATTGTGCCCCTCGCTGGCGGAGGTAGGCCTCTGCTCGAGGGCTGCCCATCCCCGGGCAACACCTCTGTGCCCCCGTGAGGCCGGCAAGGGGTGCATGGGGGGCCAGGCCGCAGGCACTCACTGATGAGGTTGGTGGAGTTAGGGGTTCTGAAGAAGTCGGGGAGGTACAGCCACTTGATGAGCGCCGAGTTCATGGGGATGGCCCGGCTCCAGCGCCATGGGTAGTCTGCGGGAGCAGGGTGTGCGTTAGGAGCCCGCCTGCAGGCCCGCAGCCTCCCGTCCACAGACCTCACTCTTGCACCCACTTGTGCATTCACACAGCCTCAGAAACACCCCAGCTCTTATTCGGAGCTCACAGACCAGAGACTCTAGTGCATTCTTCAGGCATCAACTGGCCCAGGCCCCAGGGAAGGAACTGAAGGCCAGCCCAGAGAGTCACAGGTGGGCAGGCCTGCTGGGGGGTGGACACGGCACGGAGGGCCCCAAATGAGGCTTTGTTCCATGCCTACCAGAGCAGCTAAGACAAAACACGGGGACCCCACAAACACTGGGGAGGGTGTGGAAAAACCAGGTCCCATGTCCATCCCTGGCAGGAACATGAACGACCACACTGCACACGGGTCCTTGAGAAGCGAGAACTACACACACAGAGAAGCCTGGGGCCAGACGCTCGCGGCAATGTCCCCGCAGAGAGCCCGATGCCAGCAACAACCTGCATCTGCGGGGGCCAGAGGCGACATGGCTACTTCTGTCCAGCACAGACTATCCTCGGCAGGGCAAGAGCACGGGATACCAAGGCCCGCGGCCGCCCAGGCACACCCCGACCGCATTGGCCGAGTGAAACAAGCCAGCCCCAAGGCGCCCTGGGCACGATTCTAGCTCCGTGACATCGGGGACAGACATCTGCGGTTGTCCAGGTGGGGGGCCAGTAGGCTGCAAAGGACCCGCATGACCCCAAGCTCGGGGTGCCGGGGAGGTCTTAGGGAACCGCCATGCATTTGTCAGAACCTGGAGGATGAACTGGACCATATTATCAGCTCCAGAAAGTGCCCTGGACGCTGGGGACCCAGAACGACCTGTGTGTGACAGACCCCGTAGAAACGAGGCAGAGAAGAGCCCACCCAAGCCGCCTTGGGGACAGTGTTTAACCTCAAGAAACGCCCAAATCAGCAGGGATGCCCGGGGCCCAGACCTCGTCTCTGCTTTCCGGCCTGCAGGGACAGCGGGGACTCCCAGGCTGGGCGGGGGGCACGGGCTGAGGCAGCGCCGTCTGCAGGCACGGTGAGGGTGTGTTTGGAAAGCAGCAGGCCCGCGGCACGGCCCAGGCGGTCCCGGGGCCAATGCAACAGCCATGTGAACAAAGCAGCAACGCGCAGCGTCCACACAGACGGGAATGAGCGAGCGGACACGCCAGCGGGAGGGAGGACACGCCAGCGGGGGCGGAGGACCAGTAAGCATAGAACCAGAAAGGCACCACCAGAAAACCCAACGACCCGCGCAGACAGGACCCGTCGACGGAGGCTGGGAGCAGCCCAGGACGTCTGGGAGGAACGGGACGTTCTCAGAGCCTCGGGGAGACCCCGCAGTCAGCACTGCCCCCAAGGCGACAAAGAGCAGCCCGAGAGGAGACACGCCGGCCCACGGAGGCACAGAGCCGGGTGCTTGCCGGCTGCAGCGTTCCCTCCAGAAGGCCGCCGTCACCTGGTCTAACAGACACCAGACTCTCCCCAGCTGAGGGACACTGCACAAAATCACAGCCCAGGCTCCTCAAAAGCCCCAAGGTCCTAAAAGGCAAACGCAGAGCTGAGCCGGCACCAAGAAGACCCGCATGACGGGAGGCGACGAGGGGTCCGGACGGGCACTGGGACAGCGAGCGCCACACCGCAGTTCACGCCCCGGCGGACACCAGGGGAGCTGGGCGAAGGGTCTCCGGGAAGTCCTACTTTAGCAATTCTGCGTACCAAGTTCTACAAGAGCACACGACACAGGGAAGGACAGACGCAAGGACAGGAAGAGCCTCGAGTGTGTGCGGCGGAGGAGCTGGACTCAAGGTGACATGCCGTGGAGTCAGTTTCTAAGACATTCCGGGAAAGGCAGAGTCGGAAACGGTCCCGTCCACGGCTGCGGCACGGGGCAGGGATCCGGGGTGCAAGCGCTCCCATCCGACTGGCCAACAGCCTCACGTGCCGTCGCTGCGGCCCACGGGACGAGCCTGACTTGCAGAGCCGTGGATGGAGCGCTGCCGCGGTGGAGGGGACCGAGGGGACCGCTGTTCTGACAACGGAAGCGGGGAGAAAGCCGGGCACTTTTCCACAGCGCAGCCGACTGACAAGTGCGCCAGGAACAGCTGAGAACGCCTGCCCCGCGAGTCCCACCCGCGGCCTGCTCCAGAGTCCGCGCATGTGGACAGCGGACACCGCGCTCGCCACGGCACAGGGAGCAGCAGCCCCTCCACTGGGGGGCTGGGGACACTGGAGGGCCAGACAGACGGCCGCACTCCCTAGGGGCAGGCCATGCCAGGGACGCTGCTCCACCACGCCTGCCGCGGTGGGAACAACCCGGCAAACCCACAGGTCGGCTCCGGAAACCACCCAGACCAGAGGGGACGTGAGTACAGCGCCCCCAGGGGCACCCCCGGAGGACGAGGCCAGGCCTGGGGATCGTGCAGGATGGACAGCGGTGCATGGCCCACCCTAGGTGCCCACCCTCGGGGTGCGGGGCTCAGACTGTCGTGTGGCCCCGGACGAGGACATGGCTGCCCCTGACACGCTACTTCCAACTTTGCTAATCGCTTCAAATCCTTCATAAGGGAATGTTCGGAACACAAAAAGCGACGGAGGTAAAGGGACGAGAAGGGGCCAGCACCGCCCGCCCGGGGATGGATGGAGCCACCGCCCAGCACGCCCGGCTCCCTCCGTGCCGGCGGCCCGCTCACCCATGCACAGTGCCGGGGGGATGCCCAGACACAGCAGGTACTGGTACAGCAGGAAGAGCGCCAGGAAGAGACAGTAGTTGGGCCAGAGCCGGGCGATGGCTGCCCGGTGCCGGCGGGTGAGGATGGCCACCAGCCAGCAGCCGTGCAGGACGACCATGAAGTTCATACGCTGCCCGATCACATTCACGGCCATCAGGAAGCAGATCTGCGGGCGCGGAGGACGGGGTGCACCGTGAGCTGGGGGGGCCCGCTTCCGGGAACACTGGGAGGTCAGGCGGGCGCAGAGCAGAGTGGGGGCAGCAGCCCCGGCTCAGCACAGCCCACACCGTCCTCGTGGAGGCAGAAAGAGGCCGGACGTGGCTCCACCACGGGGCAGGAGCAGGGGGAGCCACAGCTCAGGAGGTCCCAGCGCAGTGGAGACCCCAACCCGGTCTCCAGCCGGGGCCCCCCAGCCCTTACTCTGCAAGGGCAGGCCGACTGCGCCCGGGAGGTCCAGCCTGCTCACAGGTCCTTCTCCTGTGCCCTCCCCCGGTGGCCCTCAAGGGCCCGGACATGGTAGATGTCCAGCAAAGGCCACACAGAGGGTGACATGGCCCCCCCATCCTGCCCAGGGAGGGGGTGAAGGTTGCCGCTGGGCCTCACCTCTAGCCCAAATTTGTAGAAAAAGAAGTTGACAAAGTACTTGAGGCAGCTGAGCAGGTCCTGGTCCAGCCGCTGGCGGGTGCCGTCGGCACAGACGGCCTGGGCGGGCAGCGGGCCCAGCTGGTGCTGCCGACGGTGGTGCTCCTGGCGCCGGTAGACAATGGCTTCGAACACCAGCAGCAGCAGGACCTGCAGGTGGTTCTGGGGAGGGGGGCCCAGTCACGCTCCGGCCGGCCCCCCCGCCCCGGCCCCACGACCCTGTGGCCCCTCACGCACCTGGACGTAGCCTAGGTTTGGGAAGCCCTTCCGCACCCCAAACCAGTTGGCAGGGTCGACGGGCCCCCGGTACAGCAAGGACTGCTTGATCTCTGTCTTTTGCAGGTTGGTGCTGTTGAGGAGGGGCTGGGGGAAGGGAGAATCAGCACCTGCTCCCCCCTGCGTACCCCCCCCCCGCCCCAGGAGCCAGACATCGACCCCAGGACGGCCCACCCACATCGGCCACAACTGCGGACAGGTGCAGGCCAGACCGCAGCTCCCCCCCAGCAGGGATGCATGTGGGCTGTCAGCCTCTGACCGACCTTAATGGCGAAGGGGCGTCCACAAGCAGGGGCTGGGGGAGGGGGACAGAGAGCAGGACCCCCGCCGACCCCATCACCCCGGGGTATGGGAGCGGGGCGCGGCCGCACCTCGGTGCAGTTGCTGGAGTACTCGTGGGGGCTGACGACCTTGAGCTGGTAGAGCATCTTGCAGACGATGATGACGCAGGTCCACACGGTGCAGAGGCATGAGGCCATGGGCCGGAAGCGCGGGTAGGGCAGGGCGAAGGCCCACAGCACCACCAGCAGCAGGTTCATCACCGACACCTGGGGGGCACGGACGGGCTGCGGCGGGCGCGGCACCACCTCCCAGGGGCCCCGCCACCTGCTGCCCCGGGGTGCCCGCCTCCAGAGAGGTCAGCAACGGCGCTCCAGGTGGTCCCGCTGCACACGGGGGCACGGTGTCCGTCCCGTCCTTACCTCCTTCAGGGCCACCCACACGGTGTACAGGGCCACCAGCTTGAAGACGTGAAGCTCCAGGAGGCGTCGCATCAACGCCTGCACGCGGGCGAGGACGTCCGAGAAGCCGGAGGCCAGGTCCAGCAGCCGCTCGGCCACCAGGCCCCACTTGCTGGCTGCTCCGGGGGGGGGGAGGGGCGTGAGGAAGAGGGGCTCACAGGGGTCAGGGCATAGGGCCCCCTATCCACCTGTGGGACTCACCTTCTGGGCCCTGCATGGCTGGGCAGGTGTCAGCCGTGCTCCTCGGCCCCTCCTCCCTGGCCGCCTCCTGCTCCCCCTCCTGCGGCAGCAGCGGGGTCCCACTGACCGCGTCCTGCCTAGGGTGGGCCCCAAAGCATCACTTCCTAACCCAGCTCCTGGGGTTGGCCCCACAGGCCCCTCCCATTCCTGCGTCCCCAGCACCCCCTAGGCCCGCCCGCGGTGTTCGAAGGGGGCAGCTGAGGCCTTCGCTCTGCTCTGGTCCCTCCCGTGGGAACCCACTGGCCTCCTTCCCGTCCCTCCTCTGTGCCGGGGCAGTGGGGGGGGGCACGCTGCAGCCCCCGGGGACCG
>NW_024424341.1:1061944-1064807 GCF_017311325.1 Ursus maritimus | reverse complement strand
CAGAGGGGACGTGAGTACAGCGCCCCCAGGGGCACCCCCGGAGGACGAGGCCAGGCCTGGGGATCGTGCAGGATGGACAGCGGTGCATGGCCCACCCTAGGTGCCCACCCTCGGGGTGCGGGGCTCAGACTGTCGTGTGGCCCCGGACGAGGACATGGCTGCCCCTGACACGCTACTTCCAACTTTGCTAATCGCTTCAAATCCTTCATAAGGGAATGTTCGGAACACAAAAAGCGACGGAGGTAAAGGGACGAGAAGGGGCCAGCACCGCCCGCCCGGGGATGGATGGAGCCACCGCCCAGCACGCCCGGCTCCCTCCGTGCCGGCGGCCCGCTCACCCATGCACAGTGCCGGGGGGATGCCCAGACACAGCAGGTACTGGTACAGCAGGAAGAGCGCCAGGAAGAGACAGTAGTTGGGCCAGAGCCGGGCGATGGCTGCCCGGTGCCGGCGGGTGAGGATGGCCACCAGCCAGCAGCCGTGCAGGACGACCATGAAGTTCATACGCTGCCCGATCACATTCACGGCCATCAGGAAGCAGATCTGCGGGCGCGGAGGACGGGGTGCACCGTGAGCTGGGGGGGCCCGCTTCCGGGAACACTGGGAGGTCAGGCGGGCGCAGAGCAGAGTGGGGGCAGCAGCCCCGGCTCAGCACAGCCCACACCGTCCTCGTGGAGGCAGAAAGAGGCCGGACGTGGCTCCACCACGGGGCAGGAGCAGGGGGAGCCACAGCTCAGGAGGTCCCAGCGCAGTGGAGACCCCAACCCGGTCTCCAGCCGGGGCCCCCCAGCCCTTACTCTGCAAGGGCAGGCCGACTGCGCCCGGGAGGTCCAGCCTGCTCACAGGTCCTTCTCCTGTGCCCTCCCCCGGTGGCCCTCAAGGGCCCGGACATGGTAGATGTCCAGCAAAGGCCACACAGAGGGTGACATGGCCCCCCCATCCTGCCCAGGGAGGGGGTGAAGGTTGCCGCTGGGCCTCACCTCTAGCCCAAATTTGTAGAAAAAGAAGTTGACAAAGTACTTGAGGCAGCTGAGCAGGTCCTGGTCCAGCCGCTGGCGGGTGCCGTCGGCACAGACGGCCTGGGCGGGCAGCGGGCCCAGCTGGTGCTGCCGACGGTGGTGCTCCTGGCGCCGGTAGACAATGGCTTCGAACACCAGCAGCAGCAGGACCTGCAGGTGGTTCTGGGGAGGGGGGCCCAGTCACGCTCCGGCCGGCCCCCCCGCCCCGGCCCCACGACCCTGTGGCCCCTCACGCACCTGGACGTAGCCTAGGTTTGGGAAGCCCTTCCGCACCCCAAACCAGTTGGCAGGGTCGACGGGCCCCCGGTACAGCAAGGACTGCTTGATCTCTGTCTTTTGCAGGTTGGTGCTGTTGAGGAGGGGCTGGGGGAAGGGAGAATCAGCACCTGCTCCCCCCTGCGTACCCCCCCCCCGCCCCAGGAGCCAGACATCGACCCCAGGACGGCCCACCCACATCGGCCACAACTGCGGACAGGTGCAGGCCAGACCGCAGCTCCCCCCCAGCAGGGATGCATGTGGGCTGTCAGCCTCTGACCGACCTTAATGGCGAAGGGGCGTCCACAAGCAGGGGCTGGGGGAGGGGGACAGAGAGCAGGACCCCCGCCGACCCCATCACCCCGGGGTATGGGAGCGGGGCGCGGCCGCACCTCGGTGCAGTTGCTGGAGTACTCGTGGGGGCTGACGACCTTGAGCTGGTAGAGCATCTTGCAGACGATGATGACGCAGGTCCACACGGTGCAGAGGCATGAGGCCATGGGCCGGAAGCGCGGGTAGGGCAGGGCGAAGGCCCACAGCACCACCAGCAGCAGGTTCATCACCGACACCTGGGGGGCACGGACGGGCTGCGGCGGGCGCGGCACCACCTCCCAGGGGCCCCGCCACCTGCTGCCCCGGGGTGCCCGCCTCCAGAGAGGTCAGCAACGGCGCTCCAGGTGGTCCCGCTGCACACGGGGGCACGGTGTCCGTCCCGTCCTTACCTCCTTCAGGGCCACCCACACGGTGTACAGGGCCACCAGCTTGAAGACGTGAAGCTCCAGGAGGCGTCGCATCAACGCCTGCACGCGGGCGAGGACGTCCGAGAAGCCGGAGGCCAGGTCCAGCAGCCGCTCGGCCACCAGGCCCCACTTGCTGGCTGCTCCGGGGGGGGGGAGGGGCGTGAGGAAGAGGGGCTCACAGGGGTCAGGGCATAGGGCCCCCTATCCACCTGTGGGACTCACCTTCTGGGCCCTGCATGGCTGGGCAGGTGTCAGCCGTGCTCCTCGGCCCCTCCTCCCTGGCCGCCTCCTGCTCCCCCTCCTGCGGCAGCAGCGGGGTCCCACTGACCGCGTCCTGCCTAGGGTGGGCCCCAAAGCATCACTTCCTAACCCAGCTCCTGGGGTTGGCCCCACAGGCCCCTCCCATTCCTGCGTCCCCAGCACCCCCTAGGCCCGCCCGCGGTGTTCGAAGGGGGCAGCTGAGGCCTTCGCTCTGCTCTGGTCCCTCCCGTGGGAACCCACTGGCCTCCTTCCCGTCCCTCCTCTGTGCCGGGGCAGTGGGGGGGGGCACGCTGCAGCCCCCGGGGACCGCGGAAGCTGGGGGCCGGCTGCGCAGGCCGGGCGCGCACCTGTGGGCCCAGCGCGGGAGGCGGGCGCCGGGCGGGCGCACGTGCTCCAGGTCGGTGAGCTGCATGAAGGGCTGGTGGAAGTAGTGCAGCTGCAGGATGCACGCGAGCAGGAAGAAGCCGGGGATGAGGATGCTGGAGAAGAGCTCCGACACGCTGAACTGCTCCAGGCCCAGGTCCCCCAGCCTGGCAGGGGGCGGCCGTCAGACCCGCCGCGGGCCCCCGCACACCCGCCCCGGCCCGC
>NW_024424341.1:1036115-1061934 GCF_017311325.1 Ursus maritimus | reverse complement strand
GGGCAGGAGCAGGGGGAGCCACAGCTCAGGAGGTCCCAGCGCAGTGGAGACCCCAACCCGGTCTCCAGCCGGGGCCCCCCAGCCCTTACTCTGCAAGGGCAGGCCGACTGCGCCCGGGAGGTCCAGCCTGCTCACAGGTCCTTCTCCTGTGCCCTCCCCCGGTGGCCCTCAAGGGCCCGGACATGGTAGATGTCCAGCAAAGGCCACACAGAGGGTGACATGGCCCCCCCATCCTGCCCAGGGAGGGGGTGAAGGTTGCCGCTGGGCCTCACCTCTAGCCCAAATTTGTAGAAAAAGAAGTTGACAAAGTACTTGAGGCAGCTGAGCAGGTCCTGGTCCAGCCGCTGGCGGGTGCCGTCGGCACAGACGGCCTGGGCGGGCAGCGGGCCCAGCTGGTGCTGCCGACGGTGGTGCTCCTGGCGCCGGTAGACAATGGCTTCGAACACCAGCAGCAGCAGGACCTGCAGGTGGTTCTGGGGAGGGGGGCCCAGTCACGCTCCGGCCGGCCCCCCCGCCCCGGCCCCACGACCCTGTGGCCCCTCACGCACCTGGACGTAGCCTAGGTTTGGGAAGCCCTTCCGCACCCCAAACCAGTTGGCAGGGTCGACGGGCCCCCGGTACAGCAAGGACTGCTTGATCTCTGTCTTTTGCAGGTTGGTGCTGTTGAGGAGGGGCTGGGGGAAGGGAGAATCAGCACCTGCTCCCCCCTGCGTACCCCCCCCCCGCCCCAGGAGCCAGACATCGACCCCAGGACGGCCCACCCACATCGGCCACAACTGCGGACAGGTGCAGGCCAGACCGCAGCTCCCCCCCAGCAGGGATGCATGTGGGCTGTCAGCCTCTGACCGACCTTAATGGCGAAGGGGCGTCCACAAGCAGGGGCTGGGGGAGGGGGACAGAGAGCAGGACCCCCGCCGACCCCATCACCCCGGGGTATGGGAGCGGGGCGCGGCCGCACCTCGGTGCAGTTGCTGGAGTACTCGTGGGGGCTGACGACCTTGAGCTGGTAGAGCATCTTGCAGACGATGATGACGCAGGTCCACACGGTGCAGAGGCATGAGGCCATGGGCCGGAAGCGCGGGTAGGGCAGGGCGAAGGCCCACAGCACCACCAGCAGCAGGTTCATCACCGACACCTGGGGGGCACGGACGGGCTGCGGCGGGCGCGGCACCACCTCCCAGGGGCCCCGCCACCTGCTGCCCCGGGGTGCCCGCCTCCAGAGAGGTCAGCAACGGCGCTCCAGGTGGTCCCGCTGCACACGGGGGCACGGTGTCCGTCCCGTCCTTACCTCCTTCAGGGCCACCCACACGGTGTACAGGGCCACCAGCTTGAAGACGTGAAGCTCCAGGAGGCGTCGCATCAACGCCTGCACGCGGGCGAGGACGTCCGAGAAGCCGGAGGCCAGGTCCAGCAGCCGCTCGGCCACCAGGCCCCACTTGCTGGCTGCTCCGGGGGGGGGGAGGGGCGTGAGGAAGAGGGGCTCACAGGGGTCAGGGCATAGGGCCCCCTATCCACCTGTGGGACTCACCTTCTGGGCCCTGCATGGCTGGGCAGGTGTCAGCCGTGCTCCTCGGCCCCTCCTCCCTGGCCGCCTCCTGCTCCCCCTCCTGCGGCAGCAGCGGGGTCCCACTGACCGCGTCCTGCCTAGGGTGGGCCCCAAAGCATCACTTCCTAACCCAGCTCCTGGGGTTGGCCCCACAGGCCCCTCCCATTCCTGCGTCCCCAGCACCCCCTAGGCCCGCCCGCGGTGTTCGAAGGGGGCAGCTGAGGCCTTCGCTCTGCTCTGGTCCCTCCCGTGGGAACCCACTGGCCTCCTTCCCGTCCCTCCTCTGTGCCGGGGCAGTGGGGGGGGGCACGCTGCAGCCCCCGGGGACCGCGGAAGCTGGGGGCCGGCTGCGCAGGCCGGGCGCGCACCTGTGGGCCCAGCGCGGGAGGCGGGCGCCGGGCGGGCGCACGTGCTCCAGGTCGGTGAGCTGCATGAAGGGCTGGTGGAAGTAGTGCAGCTGCAGGATGCACGCGAGCAGGAAGAAGCCGGGGATGAGGATGCTGGAGAAGAGCTCCGACACGCTGAACTGCTCCAGGCCCAGGTCCCCCAGCCTGGCAGGGGGCGGCCGTCAGACCCGCCGCGGGCCCCCGCACACCCGCCCCGGCCCGCCCGGCCCGCCCGGCCCCCGCTCACTGCTCGTCCGTGAGGCCCGTCAGGTTGCGCCAGTAGCTGGGGAAGTCCTGGAACTGGAAGGTGTAGACGGCGATGAGCACCAGCATGGTGTAGGCGACCACCAGCCACCAGAACAGCTTCAGCAGCTTCCTCCACAGGCTGTAGTAGACCTGGCGGGGGCGCGCGGTGAGCCGGGGTCGTGCCCCGCGCCCCGCCCCCCCCGCGTCCCCCGCCGGGCACCTGGAAGAGGGTGAGGCAGAGCAGGAAGAGAAGCATGTACACGATCTTGTAGACGACCAGGCGGCCGGCAAAGCTGACCACGACGAACATGCCCGCACACACGAAGATCCAGTACTTGGCGTACAGGCCCGTGACCAGCGCCCCCAGGCTCCGCAGCAGCGTCCGCGCCCGCGTCGGCTCTGCGGGTCAAGCCAGGGGGCGGCGGGGGCTTGGCTTCGGGGCCGGGCGGGAGGGCGCTGTCCCCCGCGGCCCCGGCCCTCACCTGCATCCGCCACGGTGACCTCCGTCAGGCCGGCGGGGGCCTCTGCCTTCTTCAGCAGCTTCTCCTTGACGAACTGGCGCAGCAGGAGCCAGAAGGTCAGCGTGTACAACAGCTGGGGGGAGGGGCGGGCGCGGCGTCACCGGGGGCCCAAGCCAGGGCCCCGCCACGGAGACGCGGGCCCACACGGAGCCCCCCCACACGGGGAGGTGTAACCCCGCCGACCCCCCACACCCGCCAGGCACAGGCACAGGCACACACGTCCGGATGCAGGGGCGCACTGGGCACGCTGGCCTCGCACCGGGACACGCCAGGGACGCAGGGACGGCAGCCCCGAGGACACAAGGTCGTGGCTCGCTCACACCACAAACACCTACACAGCCCCTGCTGTGGACTGGCTGCAGGGGACCCCGTGGGGACGGCCACACGGGGCCCTGCCCTCCCAGGCCTCACTCTCCACAGGGAGCCGCAGAGTGAGTGGACAGCACCGTCACGGCAACTGAGGCCCCGGCGCCCTGGAGTTGCGGGGGACGCTCACCATGGCGCCAAGGTCCAGGCAAGGGGAGCGGGTGTGCTCCAGCCCCAGCTGACGCAGGCTGACGGGGCCCAGGGTGGTGGGCAGCTCGGGACGCAGGTCCATGGCCCACACGTAGCGCAGGCCACACAGCGCCAGCCCGTAGAGCAGGATGAAGGGCGAGCAGAGCATGGCCAGCTGGTGGCGGCTGCGCACGGTCCAGATGAGGCAGGCCCACAGCAGCAGCACGAAGGTCAACCAGCTGTGGTAGGTGATGCTCCACACCTGCCAGCCAGGCAGGGCTGGTGGGCGGGGCTGCACCGGAGGCCCTGCTGCCCCCCCCACGCCCTGCCCCCGCCCCCCGGGGCCCTGCACTCCCAGCCTGCCCGGGGACAGGGAGGCCAACACGCCTCGGACTGGAGCCCGGTGGCACAGGACACAACTCACGTGCGTACCCACCCACTCCACGTACGCACACACACGTGCACACGCACACGCGGGGCGGCTCGCAGTCCAGCAGGACACCGCCCGCCTCCAGAGCCTCCCGAGGGAAGCAGCAGGAAGGGCCCACCGGGGGGCTGCCCCTTACCATCATGGCGATGAGAGCACACACGTAGCTCTGGTCCATGATGAGATGACCCAGACTGTGCAGTGGAGACGTCTCTCGAGGCCCAGCCAGCCTGGGGTGCGCTGAGGGGGGAGGGGACAGAGGTCACCAGGGAGCAGGACTCCCACTGGGGAAGCTCCAACATCAACGGAGGGAGCCCCTCACCCACACCAAACGCTGCCCTCAAACTCAGCGGCCAGTGGGGGGCGGCACTAGGGGCAGAAAATGCTGGCAGAGGGCCCGGCTCCTGTCTGATGCTGCTCCCTGGCCAGTCCTGGTCCCATTCACCATCTTGGTTTCCAAGACTGTGAAGGGACAGGTTGGACAGAGGCCCTGACCCCCTTCCAGCTCTGTGCCCAGGCAAGTCCCCGGGGCGCCAGCCACTCCATCTCCTGTTTCGTGCAAAATGGAAATCAAGCCTTAGGGTAAAGAGAGAAGTGCCCAGGAAAATGCCCCGCCCTCCCCATGGGCGGCTGTGGACGCACAGCTCCCAGGCACATCTACCCCAAAGACAGCTGGCAGCCCTAGGCCCTGGGGCCAGCCCGAGCGGCAGCAGTCCAGTCCTCTGGGACCTGGAAGGCAAAGGCAGAAGGGGTGGGAGACCTGGAGCGTCCAGCAAGGTCTCAGGTGGGCAGCCTGACCACATGTCCGAGTCCTGGGTGGGCCCCAGACAGCACAGAGGGAGAGGTCAGCAGAGCAAGACCACCCCTGGCCACCAGGGGGCAGCACCACAGCGCCGGCGGAAGGCCGGGTCCCTGGGCAGCCCGGGGCATATGGCACTCACGGGGGCGCTGCTGGACGGGGCTGTGGCCAGTCAGGTCATGCACGGTGCAGCTGTCGGTCTCCCAGTCAGACCCCGTGGTTGTGGACAGCATGCACTGCAGAGACAAGCCGAGACCCCGTGAGCCAAGCCCTCGGGCGGGCAGGCTCCAGCGCCACAGCTCAGCCCCGGCTCCTCACCTGGGCAGCTCCCTCCTCCTTGGCGGCTGCAGCCCTGGCCTGGCCCTGGGGCCACTGGTCCACCTGGGTCAGCTCCACCTCCTGCTCCTCGTCGCTCCCGGCCGTCTCCTTCCTCTGCAGAGACCAGCGCGGAGCTCAGCTCCCAGCCCGGGGGTGGGTGGGGGTGGAGGGCCATCAGAGGGCCGTGGCCCCGGGCGCTCACCTGGTCCAAGGGCTGGTGCGTGCGGAGCTTAAGGAGTGAGGTCACGGTGTAGTAGAGAAGCAGCAGGATGCCGGGGCTCACGTAGACGGGCCAGTCGTGGCTCGTATCGAGGACCAGCACGTTGGGGCTGGAGCAGTTGCTGCGGGCCACTATGGCCTTGAGACCGAACACCCTGCCCGGAGAAGGTGAGCCACTGACTGCCGACCAAGGGGGATCTGGGGACCAGGCAGCCAGGGCCTGGTGAGGGGGAGGGGCGGGGCCCGTGCAGGTGGACCTCACCTGGCCCAGATGCCGGCCGGGGGGAGCATGGCCTGGGCGAAGGGCGTCTGGTAGCAGTAGACGCAGATGAGGTGGCCGGCGCCGAAGCAGCCCACCATGACGCAGAGGGTGCTGAAGCCCAGGGGGCTGATGGGAAAATGGCATGCCCACCAGGTGCAGGTGGCCAGGAAGATCAGGAAGTAGACGCTGGAGAAGGCGGAGGGGTGGGCGATGCCTGAGGGACGGGGCAGAGGCAGCAGGGTCACTCCTGGCCAGGCCACGAGACCACTGTCTCGGTGGCCAGCGGGGAGCTCGGCGGGCTGCTGAGACCCTCCCTGTGTGGCAGTCGGTGCTGGGGTCCCTGCTCCTTGCCCAGTGGGTACCTGCCAGCGCGAGCAGCACGATGGCCAGGGTCCGCCCCGCGGCCACCAGCAGCCAGTGCACTGTGATCTGGAACCGGGTGGCCAGCCGCGACCTCCGCGTGGGGGCCAGCACAGGGGCTCCCTGAGGCCCCACTGGGGAGCCGGTGTCCACTTCCCTGTCATCATCGTCCTGCCAAGATCATGAGGAGGGGCAGAGGTCAGGGGCATGGCACTCAGGCCGCTCAGGGAGGGAGGGCAAAGGGGCTGCTGGCCGAGCGTGGACTGTGCCACGCTCTGTACCCAGAGGTCTGCCCATCAGGCCTTCCCAGAGGCCGCCTACCCCAACCCAGGACACACTCCTGCCAGGCCTGGCACACATGGCGACTGACCCCTGCAGGCTGGGTCAGACTATTCCAGGACCCCACAAGTGCCTCTTCTTTATTTCTCTCTCTAGACTGGGGGCCCCCTGAGACTCCCGCGCGTATCCTCAAAACCCCTGGCTCCTGAGGGGCCCCAAGTGGGGATTTTCAGGAAAAAGGCAGCGTGTGCACACACGGCGTCCCCACACTCCACAGTTTGCGGAGCACCATTCTGTCCATGCCCCTCGGTCCCAGGGCTGAGGAAGTGCTTTCCTCTTACGTAGGGGGATGGGGGTGCAGAGGACCCTGTTCTCTTTCTGCTGCCTGTGAGGCACCTGGGCAGCCAGGGGCGGGCAGCCTGCCAGGCCTCACAGAGGTCAGGGCCTCCCCCACCCCCCACCCCGGCCCTCCTTCAAGGTTTCCCAGAACGAAGCTGTTTCCCAAGTGCCCAGCCCCCTCAACACGTTCCCACCTGCAAATGGGTACCATGCCCATGCCTTTCGCACAGGGTGGCACTCAGCGTCCAGGCGACCTGCTCCCACCCCAGCTCACGCCTCCTAGCTGAGCAGCCTTGGGCAAGTCACCTGACCTCTGTTTCCCCGCTGTCCTGCCCTCAGCCAGGAGGGTGGGGAGGCCCCGGGGAGGAGCCCATGAGCAGAGCCTGGAAGGAGGGGGAGGGGCAGGCGAGGGGAAGGGGGGAGTGGGACAGCAGCCAGGCCTGAGCTCACCCCCGCCCACAGCCGGCCGCGGCCCTGGGAACGCGTCTGAGCGCCCATGGAAAGTCAGTGTCTGCAGGAAGAGCAGAGGCAGCTGCTGGGCGGGGAGACAGGTGCTCGGGCCGCCTGCAGCGTCCAGCCGGCCAGTCCCGGCTCCGGCCCGGCTCTGCAGGTCCCTCCGGCCGCCACAGGGGCCTTGGCGGGAGCTACTTTCTCCTTCCCTCCCCGTCCCCCGCTGCGGCCCCGCAGGCCCCCCCTGAGCACGCTCGTCCATGCGTGTGATGTCAGGCGTCACGTGTGCGCACGACTGCGTGTGCGCTGTCCGTGGGTGGCGTCACGTGAACGTGCACCTCGCTCTGTACTCGCATGCATGCAGGGTACCCCACTTCTCTCCGAGGACGTCCATGCCAGCCACCCCGGGTCAGCAAGGCTCTCATTAGCCACTGAGGACACTGAGACAAGGTGACCTGTCCCAGTCATGGGGCAGACCAGGGTCCAGCCCCCAGGGCGGCACTGGGCTGTGAGGGCGCTGGGCAGCGTGCAGTGGCTGGCCCCCGCCTGTCCCACCCCACATTTCAGGATTGAGTCCAGCCCCTTCACGGCAGCGCTGTTCCGGGAAGCCCTGGCTCCGCTAACAAGGAAACCAGAGGCAGCCCTGGCTGGTGGGGCCCACAGGCCCGCCGGGGGAGGGGAGGGGGGAGAGGGGCCGCTGGGGGACGGAGCCCCGAGGGCAGGCAGCAGGGTGCTCCCAAGCCCCACAAGGGCCTGGAACAGCACCTTGAGCTCAGGCTCCTGTTCCCCCCTCTCAAAGTGGGGTGCCAGCCTTGCCCGCTGGGCTGGGGTCAGGGGCAGGCAGCCTGAGGGGCCCCCAGCCTGCAGAGTGCCTCCCTGACAGCCAGCAGGTCCCTCCCTGCAGGGATGATTCCCTACTGCCCTTGGCCTGAAAGGACCCCGGGGACAGCTTCTGAAGGCACAGACGAGACTTGGGGCCCCACGAGTCCCCCCGAGATGGAGCCCTGCTAGGACCAGGTCTGGAAGCACATAGGAGGCCCTGCTCAGGGCGCCCCACAGCCCTGGGAGGGGACACTCGGTGTCTCCCACCTCTGACGCCTCCTCTCCGTAACAAGCACGTACTGACTCTTACAAAGTCCACATGTGTGTAAAGAAGGAAAAATGAAATCGTCCTCAAGCGGACAGAGCTCTTCCAGCACACACCCCGCCCGCCCACAGCCCTCACCAGCTCCTGGGCATGCTGGCTCCGCTGGGCTTCTCGGGCGAGGCGCCCACAGAGGCCGAGGCACACGGAGGAAGCCACCAGGACGCCGAGGTCGGGGGCCACGAGCCGGACAGCATTGGGGATGTCCTTCAGGTCCAGCCTGTGGGGGCAGGGAGAGCCCGCTGGTGGGCTGGGGAGGGCAGATGCCAGGCAGGGAAGGCAGAGGATGGGGGGCCCCGGCGCTGGAGGCAGGGAGCGTGCTTACCTCGTGACCCCCACGTGCCGGGAGAGGACCTCCCAGGGACTGCCTGTGGAGAGAGGCGCGGGGGACGGGGTCAGGCAGCGAGCACCAAGCAACCCTACTCCTTGCGGTCAGGAGGCCCTTGGGAGCCCCAAGAACATGGTTAAAGTCAGGGATGCTCGCAGAAGGCTGCCCTTACTAGTAGGGAAACGAAGGCCCACCCAGAGAGAACCAGGTGGGTCGAAGGCCCGTACGTTCTGCGTGGCACAACGGGGACCCCCAGCCAGGAGCTGAGGCTGGGTGCTCAAGACCACAGCAGAGGCCTAACTCGTGGGGGCCAGAACGGGACCAGCTGACACTGGCACTAACCTGGGCCATGTGGACCGAACATACCCTGTGGACAGGCGCTCAGGGCCTGTACGAGGCACAGCCTGGGTGGGACAGGCGGCCTTCCCCAGGGCTCCCAGCAAGCTCACAAAGGCCACTAGGTCTCCCAGACCCACGGACACTCACAGCTGGGCCCCAGAAGCTGGTCCAGGCGGGGCACGGTGTGCAGGCATATCTGGAAGGCCAGGTGGGCTGCCAGGAAGAGGAGGGTGAAAACCAGCAGGGCCCGGAGGAGGCGACCAGTGTGGCCTGTGGGTAGAGCGGGCAGGGGTGAGGCTGGCACGGGGCCCTAGTTTCATCCATCCTGGAGAACCCAAATCCCACCAGAGTCCCCCCTGTGCAGAGGGAAACGGAGTCGAGGACCCGGACCCAGGGGCTCCAAGTGCAGGCAGGCGCGGTCCCAGACAAGGTGCCCTGTGCGCTTTGCCGCTGGCGGGAGGTGGGCTCAGCCCGTGGCAGGGAGGCCGTGGCTGCAGGGAGAGGTCTGCGCAGCCTGGCCTGGGCTCGGGAAGGACCCATGGATCCCCGGCACCACCTCAGCTCTGCGCGGTGGGCAGCTCGCGCTCCACGCCAGGAGCTGAGATCGTGCGCTCTGAATCCTGCCTTCAGGACTCGGGCTGTGGACGGCTTCCTCCCCTAGCACGGCCTCGCCCGACTCCCAGGCTCGGGGACAGAGGTGTCTCACTTTCTCCGGCCCAAGGCTGGTAAGCTCAGGTCCCTGTTGCATTGTGTCCCCCTCCTCCAGCAGGTGAGACCCCTGGAGCACTGGCCCCCGTTTACCCCCTGCCCCACCTGACCTTGCAGGAGGAAGCCAGGCTCACAGGAGGCAGGGGAGTCCCAGGGGCAGCGCAGGCAGGACTCAGACGGCCGCACCAACGCTCATTTCTAGGTCCCTCCCAGCCTCCGACCCTCGGGGGCAGGGGTGAGTGAAGGGGAGAGCAGGGTGGGGCTGGTGGAGCACTGGGAAGGGCAGACGGAAAATGAACGGAACATCTGGCCCTCAGCCCTGGCTGGGCCAACTCCCCTCGCAGCACCAGGCCAAGTGCAGGGAGAGGCCCAGGGCCTCCCGGCAGGAGGAGGAGCCGGGCTACCTGCGGGACGCTGCAGGGCTGCAGGGACACAGCCTCCCTGCCCCGCCAGGCTGACTCCACTCCGCCAGCTCCCCTGTGCAGCCCCGCTCCTGCAGACCCGGGAAGTCCCACCGCCAGGGGCAGTGGGAGCACCCCTTCCCACCCCCGCGGACGCACCCTGCTCGGAGCCACGGACCCCTGGGGTGGGGCTCGCGGGACTACCGGGACCAAGGCCTCAAGTGCCAAGCTGCCAGGCTCCTCATACACCCGAAAACCCATGAGTCCAGGAGGGAAGTGCTAGGCTCCAGACCCCTCAGCAGGAGGGGGCCCCACCTGGCTCCCACCTGACCGTCTTCCCCTCGGACACCGGACAATCCGTATCAGACGTCACCACTGCCCCCACTGTCCTCCCCTCCTCACCCCGAGCTCCCTTCGTGGGACACACAGTGTCCCGGACCACGAGCCGCCACCAAGCCAAAGGAGCCAGAGCACTGGCCGCGTGGCCGCGTGGCTTCAGCTCCCTGCCAGGTGGGGGCTGGGTGAGCAGGACGTGGGAGAGGCGGGGAGGGTCGGGGGTCGGAACGTGCGTGTGAGCAGCAGGGGCAGGAGGCCTGGCCTGACCCGGCCTGCTGACCCCTCTGACAACGCTGGGTGCCGGCCCACGCTGCCCACTGAGCTTCGGTGCGGTCTCGGGGAGGCAGGCCGGCCACGTGGAGATCCACTCGTGGACAGCAGGACAGCAGGGAGGGCACCCAGAGGCCGGGGCAGGGGTCAGGCCGGTAAGGGGCTCTGCATCCGCCCAGGAGGGACCCGCTACACTGCCGGAAACGTCCCTGTGGACCAGGTCTGGCGGGGGAGGGGGTGCTGGGGGGCCGAGCAGCAGCTCGAGCTCCTGGGGCTGCTGGCTGCCCACTCCCCACTTGTGTGTGCAGCTGGGGGGGGTGCAGAAGCCACCCCCACGAAGGAGCAGGGATGGGGGCTCAGGCTCCCAGGGAAACCGGAAGTGGAGCTGGCAGGCTGGGGACCTCAGGAGACAAGGAAGCAGGATGGGGGGCGGGGGGGGTCTTCCCGGAGTGCGTTAGTACAAAGGCTCTGACCTGGAGCAGGAATCCTGGGCTGGAGCCCCCGGAACCGCCCTGACAGTGCCCTCGGCGGGGACCCTGTTCCCAGCCACAGCTCACGGGCCCCCCACCCCTGGGCGTTCCTGCGCTGCCCCGTCCGCACTGCCCACCCGGCGAACCACCATCCCCACGGGCCTCGCTCCTGCAGCCCTCTTCCTCAGGCCGGCCAGGCGTGGCATCTACACCAGCTCTGCAGACCTCACCCCCGACAGGAGCCTGGCTGCTGGGTGTGCAGGGGGGCCTCGGGAGGCGGTGCTCTGAGACGCTGGGGAGGGCGCCCGCAGTCACAAGAAGGCTCCCGGGCGGTGGGTGGACAGGGATGGGGAGAGCCTGAGTCATGAGCTCTCCTCACAGGCCTGAGGTCCTAGGACACCTGTGTCCCAGTGACGACACCTGTCACACACGGGGACCCACACCCCGCCCTACAGCACACGCCAGGGACCCTTGCGGTGCCCGCCTGCTCGCAGACCGGACCAGCGGGCCCTCCCCGCCGCGCCCCCAGGGAAAGCCGCAGAAGCAGCCCCTGGGGGGCTGGGGAGCCTGGGGGGGGGACTAAGGCAGGGACGGGGTCTGAAGTCCCGAAGTGGTAAGCGACAGGTGACACTCACCCTTGCCCGCGGCTTCTGTGGCACCCCTGCCCCACCCCAGCCCTGCCCCCAGAGGGCTCGGGGCCCAGGACAGAGCTGGAGCTGCCCTGAGGTGACCGACGCCTCCTCAGCACAGGCAGCTGCATTCCCAGCAGACGCCCCCGTGGGGACGGGGCCAGGGGTCAGCACCCTCGGGGCCCAGGCGGCGTCAGACCTTCCACCAGATGCCGGTGCTGAGGCCCGGACTCCCGGGCACGGGTGGGCCTCCCATTTTCCCCTCTCCCACCCGGAAAAACCAGGCAGCCTCCCTGTTCCTAAAGGGCCTCTGAGGGTGGACAGATGGACAGACAGAGGTCAGGCAGGGAAGTCTTCCCAACTCTCCCTAAGTCCTCCCCACCGGCCCCTCCTGCTCTGGCTAGGGCCCACCTCCCCCACTGCCCATGGAGGGGAGAGGCTGGGAACAGAGCGCATGGACTTCAAGGAGGGAAGGGGAGGGCCCTGTGGGAGGTGGGCCCTGCTGCCTGAGCTGCAAATCCTGGACAGCTGCAGCAAGCCGGCCTGGGGGAGGCGTTGGCCTGGTAGCCCCAGCAGCTCTCAGCCCTGCCCCTGTGCTGCCCCACCCCAGAAGCCTTCGCTGCCCTCTGCTCCCAGAATTCCACCTGCACTGTAAGAATAGCACCCCAGCAAGGAGGGAGGCTGTGGGGGCCAGAGCCAGAGGAACGAGGGGCACCGCAGGGCCCTGACCGTGGACAGTGGCCTCCAGAAGGAACCAGCCTGGTGATGCTGTGAGCCCGGCCCACGAGGCCCGGCCAGTCTCCCGACCTCCAGCCTGAGCAGACGAGGGGGGCTGCAGCAGCCACAGGAGGGCTCGGACGCCCCCAAGGCCCCGAAGCAGCCGGCCGGCTGCACCCAGCAGCTCCCATCTCCCTCAAGGGCCCCTCGGCTGTCCTGGCCAACCTGGTCCTCGGCCCTGCTGGGCTCCTCTCTTGCTCCTCTCTCCCAGGCACTGCTCTCATGCTGCAGACAGCCGGCTTCTCTGGGGGACCCGTTCGGACCTGGGTACCTCTCCTCCCCCTCCAGCACCACGGGGCTCCCCACCCACGGAGGGCAGAGCAGCTTTTGGGGACAGGTTGCTGCGCGTTACCCTCCCCGAAAAGCTGGCGGAAACAGACCGTGAACCACAGGCGAATAGGTGGCAGGCGCCCAGGGTGAAGGGTCCTCTGGGCAAGTGTGGACCCCAACGACCCCGTGCCACCGGCTGCAGATCTGTGCCTGTTCACAGGGGGCCTGCCAGAGCCACATAGCAGGGAGCAGGGACAGCCCATCCACTACCGCCCGGGGCTCCTGAGCCGGCCTCTCTGCTCTCAGCCCTTCTCGGATGGCTCCACGCCCGAGTCCACATTCCCACCCTCCAGGGGGTGCAGCCCCTGACGGGCTCCCCCACCTCTGTCCCATCTGGAGAACACAGGAGACTGAGACAGCGCCCACCCACCAGGAGCTCAGGACCCAGACGACATGCCCAGCGACCCGAACGACAAGGTGGCTGGAGACAGACTGAAACCCCACAGAGCTCAGGCAACCACGGAAGGGGTGGGGGTGGGGGTGGATGTGGCAGCCGTAGTAAGGGGTTGGCCGGAGCCTCACCGGGCAGAGGAGTGTAGAGTGGGAGAGGGAGCCTGCAGGGAGACAGGCTGCCCACGGTGCCCGGGAAGCCCCAGGGGCAAGGGGGATCCGTCCGATGACCCCCCACTACCTCCGGCATGCCCCGATAACACGCAGTCAGAGAGACATGCTGAAATTGGCTCGGGGTCGGCAAGGGTAAAATAAAACTGGGCCACTCTTCCTTCACCCCGGCCACTAAACTGCCCAGGGCTTCTGCAGAGGGCACCCACGCCCCACGGACCTCAGCCGGTCCATGTGGACAAAGGGCTCCAGGACCCTGAGTGCCCCTCCCCGCACAAGCCAGTGCCCAAGCCCTTACCTGGGATGCCGTGCCGACAGGGGCCCGGGAACCACGGCAGCAGCAGCAGGAACAGCAGGTAGACCAGAGACAGGGCGTTGAAGCGGGACAGGCAGGCTGCAGGGGGGGACAGGGCAGTTAGCATGGCCACACGGATGCCCTGTGCCCCGGACATCACCCCCGATCACCCCAACATCGCCCCCCAGCATCACCCCTGGACACCACGCCAGGACATCAAGCCCCCAGCATTACCCCCCTGATCACTCCCTCATCAAGCCCCCAACACTGTCCCCCAGCATCGCCCCCAGTATCACCCCCCAGACATCAGCCTGACATCACCCCCCTCATCACCCCCCAAATATCATCCCCAGACATCAAGTGCCCAACACTGCCCCCAGCATCACCTCCAAAATATCACCCCGATTGCCCCCAACATCGCCCCCCGCATCACCCCCCAGACATCAGCCCCTGACATCAAGCCCCAACACTGCCCCCCAGCCCACTGGACATCACTGCCAAGCATCACCCTAACTCTTTGCCCTTGGCATCACCCCAGACACTGCCCCCCAAATATCACTGTGGCCATCACCCCTAGTCACCTCCTGCCCAGATGCCGCCTCCCTGCCCGCGTGAGCAAGCCCGCCAACATGGGACCTGTCACTCAGGACTCACACGCTGTCATACTGCGTCCAGACAGCGCACAAGTCACCTGTCACTCAGAGCACGTCCACGGGCACGCTGTGTCCTTCCACGGGTTCTGCTCACCAGCATCACCTGATGCGATGTCTCCACGCACACACGTGGCTCACCCTGTCCGCCCGTGTCTCTGGCACACACCGCCACGAGTCCAGCCCCCAGACAGTGACAAGGCGGCTGACTTTCCTAACTCACTTTTCCTCTTTTTAAAATTTCCTAGTTTCAAGGGCGCCCGGGGGGCTCAGTCGGTGGAGTGTCCAACTCTTGGTTTCGGCTCAGGTTGTGATCTCAGGGTCGTGAGATCGAGCCCCAAGTTGGACTCCACTCAGCGAGGAGTCTGCTTGAGAGTCTCTCTCCCTCTGCCCCTCCCACTTGTGCTGTCTCTCCCTAAAACAAATAAATAAATCTAAAAAATAAAATAAGTAAAATAAAACCTTAGAGTCTCAGTTAACACAGCTGACTTCTCAACTCAGTCACGCGCCGGCCGCCCCAGCGCCCCTCGGCTGTCCCTTCTCCTTGGTTGGAGGAACCGTGGGGCTCACAGCCGTCAGCCTGGCTCCTGGCGGACCTGTGAGAGCTGCCCACGGGCCCACAGCGGGCTCCCACCTTTCCTCTCAACCCGCTGACACCTCTTCCAGCCAGCACAGCTGGACGCTACCTGGACCAAGGGCAGCAGGGGCCTGGGGGGCCTGGGGCTCATCTGGGCCCCAGGAATCGGGGATTGGCGGGGGGTGGTGGGGGAGGTGTCCTGGTGTGGGTCCCATCAGCAGGGAACCAGGGGCCCTCTCGGCCTTTCCTGGGGGTGCCCGAGAGGGCGCTGGACCAGGAGAGGCACCGCATGCTACCCCGAGCGTCCAGCAGCACGTGGCCACCACTGGAGTGGCCCTGCTCCCCCGTCACCTCCAGGGACCAGGGGGCCCAGGCTGAGCCCAGTCCTGGCCGCCCAGGAGGGCAGAGCAGAGCACTAAGGGACTGGTGCCTACGGCGACCCGTCCCCTCCTGGACAAGCAGCCTCACGGCTCAGCGTCTGCAGCTAAGCAGAGGAACCCCGCTCTCCTTTCCTCTGAGGTCAGAGGATGAAAGCCGACCTGCTGTCCACGCCTCGGACCCCCAAGCGTGAGCCGTGACCCGGCAACGCCTCAGACACGCGGGGGGCAGCCGCGTGGCCAGCCTGAGCCCCAACCACCTGACCTGAGCTCCCGGCTTGGGCCAGGAGAGGCGTGCTAAGAACAAGCCAGGGGCTGGGCTGCCTCCTCTGGGGAAAGAAAGGTCAAATAACAGTGCCTCCAGGGAGCCTTCCAAGCACAGGGTCCCTGTGGGGGTGGCCAGTCTGCAGCGTCCCCACGGCCTCCAGCTGGTGACGGGGCTTCTTCCTCTGTCGGGCGGGGCGTCCCCTCCATGCCAGGAGGAAGCTCTGGTTCTCCCAGCCCCTTGCTGTTTAGACGGGCTTTGGCTGGACCCCCTCGTACTCCCAGCCTGCAGGCCGGGACAAAGGAGGGGCTCCTCTCCCATGGAACCCAGGCTGCTGAGACCACTGCGAACCCTGCCAACACCCCGCCCCACGCCCAGGCCCAGGGTCACTGCAGGGCCAGGGGGCTGTGCACACCTCTGCCTGTCTGTCCCCCATCCTTGCCTTGCCCTGGGGCCCAAGGCCCTCACCCAGACCAGGAGCTGGGGTGTGGCAGAGAAGCTGAGAGCAGGGGACAGTGGGAGGACCCCTGACCTCACGGCACGTGTGGGCACCTTGCCCCAGGCCTCAGTTCCTGCTTCTGTACAAGGGCGTTCACAGATCCCGCCCGCAGGGCTGTCCGCGGTGGGTCGTCGGAGGGTGAGACTGGATCTCAGACTAGGGGCAGAGCTCAGGGCTGGGGCACAGGGCTCCAGTCCCTTCCCACCAACCCCTGACCGAGCCCCTCCTATCACGCCCACAACGAGGAAACCCCGAGGAGCCCAGGCGGGCTCCAGGTCACCCTGCAACGCTCCCACCGCGGGAGCCGCCCCTGACGCGAGGGTGCCTCTCCTTCCGTTACACGTACTGGCGACAGCAACCGGCTCAACCAGAAATATGAAGTTTTTCAGCAATTGCGCATTTTCCTTTAAAAAAAATCCATCTGATCCGGCCCAGGAGGCAAGAGGAAAATGCATTTACGGCAAAGGCTTCTAAAGCTCCTCCTCGCCTTCCCGCTGTACTTTCCAGCCCCAGGTTCTGCCTCTCCCCCGCCAAGCGCCAGCACTGGCCCGTCCCCAGAGAGGGAGGCACCCGCCTCGTACCAGCCCAGCGACGTCTGTCCTCCCGATGGCCCAGCTAGCCAGCCAGCCATGCACGTGTCCGCCCATCCATCCTTCTTCCACCCACCCACCCAGGTAACTTCCTGAGGACCTATTCGCAGGCCCTGCCCTAGGACACTCACGTTCTGACCCGCCAGGGCTGCCTGACACTCCGGGAGCACCCCTCGTGGGGGGGCTGGGGTGAGCACCCCGTGCACCCGGGGGAGGAGCCCGTGCACTCGGGGGGGCGGGGGGAGCGTCTGCACACCGGGGCGGGGCGGACCCGTGCGCCAGGGGGGCACCCGCGAGCAAGGAGGGCATCTGCTGTACGGGCACCGGGAGGCTCCTGGAGGCAGACGCACACCTTGGAGGGGAGGACAGGAGGCGCCTTCACGTTCCCTGGGACTGGCTTGTGAGCAGCCCTGAGGCTGGGACGGGGAAGGTGACGGCAGGGCTTCAGTTGGGGAAGGAGGAAAGTTCTGGGGACCGGGGGTGGGGGGGGTGAGGTCGGTTGCACAATACTGACTGAGAAAGCACTTAATACCACCAAACTGCATACTTAAAAATGGTTAAGACGGGGGCGATTGGAGGTCTCCGCCAATGACGCAGCTGCCTTCAGCTCTGCTCGTGATCTCAGGGTCCTGGGGTCGAGGCCCCGCGTGGGGCTCCCGCTCCGTGGGGAGTCTGCTTCTCTCCCCGCCTCCCCTCCCTGCTCATGCTCTCTCGCTCTCAAATAAATCTTTTAAAAAATGGTTAAGATGATCAATTCTTTGTTCTGTACCTTTTTCTTTTTTTAATTTCATTTTTAAGTGCTCTCTACACCCAACGTGGGGCCTGAACTCACAACCCTGAGATCCAGAGTCACAACCTTGGGGTGCCTGGCTGGCTCAGTGGGAAGAGCGTGTGACTCTTGATCTCAGGGTCATGAGTTCAAGTCCCACTTTGGGTGTAGAGATTACTTAAGAGTAAATAAATAAAATTTAAAAATAAAAAAGAGCTGCGTGTCCCATAGACTGAGCCAGCCAGACGCCCCTACGTTCTGTGTCTTTTACCAAAATAAACAAATAAACAACCATCTCCTGAGTTCAGGGAGGGATGTCAGGAACTGGAAAGGGAGGGGCAGGGGCTGGCCCGAACCCCGTCTGCTGCTGTCGTGGTGCCCGAGTCACGCGGGCCCCCATCCTCTCCCCACACCCAGGCTGAGCAGGAGAGGAAGAATCTCCCAGAAGCTTATCAGCTTAAAGCAGGAAATTGGAGACAGGAGTCAGGGAGAGCGGGGTCAGAGGGCCGGGCGTGGCAGCCAGGGGCCGGGGGGCTGCCAGGTGACCCCCACCCTGCAGCCCGTGAGCCCCTCACTCCTTCCTTGGTTCACGCACCCAACACCCGTGACCTGCCCATCTCGGCAGACGGGGACACAGCAAGAATGGGAGGGAGATGGCGTCTCCAGCTCTCTGAGGCCGCCCGCCCCACCAGAGAACACCAGCTCGCACGGAGACGGTCTGTGAGATGGGCTGGCCCGGCTGCCATCCCTGACTCCTCTGCTGCCATCAGCCCAGCCCAGAGGCTGGCACCAGGCGGGCGGGTGGCGCCCGGACAGCCCTGGACGCCGGCCCAGGGTATGTGAGCAGGGACCGTGGCCCGCTGGCTCCCAGCCCCGGCAAGGCAGCGGCGTGGCTGGCGGAACAGAAGGGGCTCGGGTCCTGCTCCCAGCCGGCCACCCTCCCCAATACCAGGGACAGGGCGGGGAGCAGAGGCAAACTGCTGCAGGAGGGGAGGGGCTCCGAGGGGAAAGGCCTCCACGGCAGCACAGCCAGGACTTTGGTCCAGGCGCCTGGCCCCACATCCAGGGCTCGTGGAACGTGCCAGGCAGCCGTCGAGGTTGCCGGGCTAAGAGCCTGGCCTGCAGAGAAGGTCCAGGGCATTAGACCACGCTGCCTGGAGGGGGTGACGTTCCCTCCAGCCTGGAAGGCCAGCTAAGGCTCAGGGAAGGCCAGAGGAGGTGTGGGTCAGGCCCAGGCTAAAGCAGAGAAGGAAGAAACTCAGCTGGAGGGGACAGGGTGGCCCTGCCCAGGCAGCTCCCACCTCCCCACCAGAGCTGCCCTGGCTGGCCTGTGACCTCATGGGGGAAATATGCCTTTTCCTGAGCCAGGAACAATAGGTTGGGGGTGGGGGAAGAGAGAGCCCTGCTGGGCAGGAAAGGGCTCCCTCCTGCCAGGCCCCCTCACCCAGAGCACATGCTTAACCCTTTACAGACCCTCACACGGCCATCAGAGCCCGAAAGGCCCATCCAGCCAGCAGCCCACCAGATCCTTGTCCTGCAGATGACGGAACTGGGGTCTGGACAGGGGAGACACTGACCCCTGGTCTCACCCACTGCCAGATCGGGAAGGAGACCACGCACCTCCCAGCTGGGACATTCCACGCCGAGGACTGGACCCCATGGCCCCAGCCCCCAGGGAGACACCAGAGACCCCACTCAGCACACAGTTCCTGCGACGTGTCCCCTGAGGCTGGCCTGTGTGTCGGGGGGGGGGGCCAGACCTTCCCCACCCCGTCCTTCCTGTGGGAGCCTGAGCTCTGAGCCTCAGTTTCCCCATCTATAAAGCAGGACAGCCGTGGGGGTGATGGGCGGGCACCTCATAGGCCGGCAGGGTCCCCAGTGACCGAGGTGGGCGTCTCCAGGCCCACGTGCAGGGAGGCTCCAGGAAACACACGTGACCGCGGAGCACGCAGAGCTTAAGTGGCGTGGAGGCCAGCGTGGGCTCGGGGACCCCGGGGGCTCGCGGGGGCTCCAGCTGACGTGGGGCAGGGGCTCCGACATCATGCCGCGGCCCCTATCAGCATGAGAAGCCGGAAGGACAGCATCCCTGGGAGAGGCCTGGAGGTCTGGACGGGGGTGGACGCACCACAGCCCTCGCTGCCCGGGGCCCCTACGAGGGGCAGGACGGCTGCCTGGACTTTGCAGACGAGGAAACTGAGCAAGTCCCAGGGACTGGGGCTGTCACCCCTGTCCTGGGAAATGGTGCAGCTCTAGGTGACCTAGACAGGACGGGACAGCCTGCAGGACACACGTGGGGCAGGGAGAGTTGGTCTAGGACTAGCTGGGTCTGAGGGGGCAGCCGTGGGCGGTGGGTGGGGGGCGCACCAGGGCTTGCGCAGAGCTGTTCCCCCTCCCGGCAGGCCCCTCCCAGCGGCGGCCAGGACCCAGAGGGAGGGGCGGGCACTTCCTCTGCCCGCTGCCCACCAGCCATGCTCCTGCTGGGGCGAGGCCCTGAGGACGGGCCTGGGCTACTGGGTCACAGGGAGGAGGGCCGAGGCCACCGGCAGAATGGTCTGGAGGGAGGTGCGCAATGGACCAGCAAACTTGTCTCTACCCTCCTCTGGGCTTCGGTGAAACTGGGGAGACAAAGGGCCGGTGGTTCTGCTCCGCTCTGCCTGCTTCCTCAGCTGGGGAGGGGGACCCCGGCAGTGGGAACAGCGCCTGGCTCAGGACAGGAGAGGGCGAACAGCAACCCGGCTCTCAGGCACCCCAAACACCATACCCACACCGCTGCCCGCCGTCCACGCACAGAAGGATTCCTCTTGTATAAAACAGACACAGAAACAGGATTCGTGCACCTAAGTGTACAAGAACTTCCGGAAGGGTCTCTCCCCAGCCGCTGTCAACACCCACCTGTGCACAAGGGTCCCTGCCTCTGTAAGGTCCCCTCTCCCACCAGGAGAACGTTCTCATGTTTCCTAGAGTTGTTTCACAAGTGAAATGGCCCCGAAGACGGAAGACTGTGGGAACACACAGCAGAAGGGGTCAGACGCGTGGCCCGGGCTGTCCTTCCACACAGGGCTTGCGGGCCAGGGGGCGGGAGTCACCCGAGTCCCCAGGGCGCCAGGGCAGCAGCAGGACTAGCCTCACCCTCTCCTGATCCAGGAGGACACCTTTCAGGTCTGCCTTCTGCTGCCAGCCAGGCAAACCCCAAAGAAGCCAGGTGGGGCCCAGGGCCCGAGGTCAGAGTCCCAGGTGACAGCTGCCGAGCCAGGACAGCTGCTGGGGTGGAGGTGGGGGCGGGGGTCCTGGTCCGAGCCCTGCTGCCTTCCCCCCTGCCCACTGTGTCTCCCGGAGTGCGCTCACTCTGCCTTACTTGGCTTGCAGGAGAGACCCGTGAACACTCCCCTGCTAGCTTCTGCCAGAGGGTGGGGGGGGGGGCAGACGTGGTGGAGGGGCTGTGCCTTGCCCTCCGTAGGAGCTGCCCAAGTGGCTGGGCCTTCTGAACCCACAGCACTCGGGCAGCCACACCGGCCACAATTCCCCAAGCTGGGGTACAAACACCGACCCCAGACCCTGACCCAGAAGTGACCAAAGGTTCGGATCTACCCCACCTTTCTGGAAGAGGAAGACTGGGAGTCGGCCTGGGGCACAAGAGTGAGCTGGCCCAACCCCAGCATCCCTACCCTGCGGGGACAAGGACCGTGGTCTGGTCACAGAAGGCAAGCGTAGCAAGGCGGGGCACGGCAGGGCGCGGCGAAGCCCTGGCCGGCGGGCACCCTCGGGCAGGAACCGAGGCTCGAGAGGGAAGGGGGTCTGGAGGCTGCGCCTGCCACAGTGGCAGTGGAGCAAGGCCCACAGGCCCTCCGGGAACACCAGGGGCCTGGCCACCCTCCACTCCCATGGGCCACTGTCTGCTCCGCACCCCGAGAAGACTCCCCAGCATACGCCCCGCAGGACTCCATCCCACCTGCCGCATCTGCCCCAAGACCTAACCCTGGGGAGGCACTCCAGCACTGGCCACCCACTGGCCTTCTGAATGGCCCAGAAGCCCTTCACAGTTTACAAAGCTCTAAAGCTCGGGACACCCTCCCAGGACCGTCTCTTCTCCCAGGAAGGGAGCCGGCTTGCCATCAGCAGAGGGGGGAACTGGAGAACCCCGCACAACCCCGTGGGGGTGCCCAGGACACAGCAGGGGCCCCAGCAGCCAATGCCAAGGCCACTGTGTTACCTACTTGGAGGCCAGCCAAGAGCGCAGGGCCCGCGCTGCTGGCCGAGGGTTTAATGAGCACAGGGCCCGGACACTTGGATTTATGGCTCACCTGACCTCCCAGGGCAGGGCGCAGACGGCCAGGCCCCTCCCCACACCGCCAGCTCCGTGAAGCTACAGTGAGTGCCTAGGCCCAAGGGGGGGCTGATGGCCACTGGGGGCAGGGGACAGAGGAGCATCG
The DNA here is from genome assembly GCF_017311325.1 of Ursus maritimus. Lineage (NCBI taxonomy): Eukaryota > Metazoa > Chordata > Mammalia > Carnivora > Ursidae > Ursus > Ursus maritimus. The sequence goes on along the minus strand of NW_024424341.1, from coordinate 1,040,542 downwards.
GCCACAGACCTCCCACTTGGTCCTCAGGGGTCCGGGAGCCCCTGACCGCTTGCAGCCCAGCCGCCCTTCCAACCACACTCAGTCCCAGATGGCTGCCAAGAGGTGAGGAGGGCAGGGGCAGAGGGACGGTGCTGTCCTCTTGTCAGCATGGGTGGGTGCGTGACCCACGGGGTGTCCAGGGATCGGGTGACCCAGCGGATGGCACAAGGCCCACGCTGCACAGGGAGGTGGGGAGGAGTGCAGGCAGCCTGGCCTCTGGGACCGTTTGGAGACCTTCCGACCCCAAAGGGTCCTCTGAGGAGCCACCTCCGGAATCCCCCACAACAGGCAGCCATCCTCTCTGCTGGCCAGGCAGGGCCGGGGAGCGTCTCCGGTGCTTTTCCCTGGGAGGCTGCCCGGACACCCCACCGAAGCCCTCAGGAAGCTGAGATCCCCGGTACGGCCGCGAAGCCCGCCACCCTGCCTGCGACACCTCCCCTCACATTAGAGTCAGGCACCCGCCTCCGAGACCCCTTCCTGGGGAAGTGACAGGGGCCAGGGGCCGTCGCGTGTGTCGCGGGCTGTGTCCCGGAAGAGTCCGCACCGGCCGCCTGCCCAGATGGCCGGCCTCCAGAGGCACTGTGCACAGAGGACCAGGCCGGGCTCTGGGCTCCGGGTGGGGCCTGCATTCCACAGGGAGGGCCCTGACCTGCTGCAGCCGCAGGTAAACAAGTGGGGGGCGGGTGCCCAGGAAGGGAGTTTCTGGACCGGGCCCCACACGGTGCCACCACCCACGTCTGCGAGGACATGGTTTGGCAACACCCCCCACCTCGGGCCACCTAAGCTCGGGGCCTCGCAGAGGAACCCCTACGATGTCCGGGGGCGCCAGGCTAGAGCCCCCTGGGTCTTCACAGGGGTCAGACCTGTCCAGGGCCCTCACCAGATCCTCAGGTCACAGCTCTCCCGAGTCCCTGCCATGGAGACTTCCCAGGGACAGGCCGGACCTCCTCCAGCCACAAGGAAAGGGGTTCCCTGCAGAGCTGTGCCCCCAGACGGTGACGGGCAGACCAGGTTGGCCAGGGGCCTCGTGCGCCTGTGTGGACACCTGGCCCTCGCAGCTGTGCCCACCTGTTTTCCCCTGGACAACAACTCATGCCCCACGGGTCAGGTCACAGGACAGCGTCGGCTCTAGACAAGCAGAAACCCCCCCCCCCATGCAGGGCCCCGGGCAGGTCAGGACAGGTGACAGCTGGAGCCCCTAGTGAGGATGCAGGTGTGCCTGGTGCCCCACGGTCAGCGGGCGGCGCCATCCTCCCGGGATGAGACCCCCACGTTCCCCCACCTTCGTGGACCAGAACAGTGGGAGGCGTGGGAGGGGCCGGGCTGGCGGGGGGGGGGTCGTCTGTGACCCTCTGCCACGTCATCTAGGAAGTGGGGGCAGCAGTATGGCCCTGCCCTCCCAGGCGACTGAGGGTCTAGGAGACGGACACGTACGGCGGGTCAGCTCCGGGGCCGGGGGCTCAGTCGGTTACACGTCTGACTCTCGACTTCGGCTCAGGCCATGATCCCAGGGTCCTGGGACTGAGCCCCAAGTCGGGCTCTGAGCTCAGTGGGGAGCCTGCCGCTCCCCCTGCCTGTGCTCTCTCCCCACCCCTCTCTCTGTGTCAAATAAATAAAATCTTAAAATTTGAAACTGCGTGCATACAGGAAACTGAAGACGGCGTGAGGCCGCCCCCTCGTCACCCAGGGCTGGCGCTGGCTGTCTGCATGTGCGGGTGAGGCCCCGGGTCTCAGGCCCACACGCCCTCGGGCTGACCCGAGAGTCCAGCTCTGTCTAAACAAAGGTGCTATGGCCTCCCCAACCCCCACCCCGAATTCCAGGCTAATGGACAGAACTGCTATGTCCCTCCAGATGCGCCCCAATGGCACGCGAAATGACGGTGTCACAAGGCCACGCCACGCGGGACTCCCCTGAGCCAAGATGCAGGCCTCTCCTCCCGAGCTGGGCACCTTGTCCCCTCAGGTGCACGCAGGCCACCCAGCCCCTCACACAGGGACAGAACCCGCCGCCCGGCACTGGGGGACGCACTCCTCCGCCCTCGACAGCAGCCCCACCGGCAGCCGCGGGGCCCCAGGTGAGCACGAGCGGCCGGGCGGCGGGTCAGATTGAGGGTCCACACACGGCCCAGCCTGTCCCTGCGCCCAGAGACGTGAAGAAGGACGCGAGAGCCGGGGTGCCGCTCAGGGCGCACAGTCTCCCGGGCGCAACGGCGAACCACCACGGACGGCGCCGAGAATCGGGATGAGAAGGAACCGGTCAGTGGAAACAAGCCCGCGGAGCCAGCAGGACAGACGCGGGGAAGCCGTTCCCTTGGGGGCAGACGGGACCGGGCCCAGAGATCCCACGGAGGATGTCCAGGGCACAGGCCCTGGGGTGGACATGCCCCCAGGAGACGGAGGGCGGCAGCTGCCACCCGGGCTGAGTCTCAGCCCCCGGACACCGGCTCCTCCCACGGCCCTGCCGGCCCTCGAGCCGCCGTGTTCTCCGGCCACGTCCTCCACTTGGCCGGAGTCAAGCATAACCCGGTCTGTGGAGTGCGGTCCTTCAAGGTGGCTCCCAGGCCAGGCCCCCAGCATCACCCGGGAATTTGGGGGCAGCGTAGGTGCTCCGGCTCTCCGCGGACGGGGACGTGCCCTACAGACTCGGAACCCACACCCCAGAAGATTCCCTCGAGACCCAACTCACAAGGAGCAAGCCACACGACTGTGCGGCACAACCTACCGGCTGTATATACCCAGCTTTCGTTTTTTTGGTTTTAAAAAAGATTTATGTATTTTAGAGAAAGCGCGCCAGTGTGAAGGGGGGGCAGAGGGAGAGAAGCAGAATCCCTGCAGAGCACGGAGCTAGATGGGATCCCACGACCCCAAGGTCATGACCTGAGCTGAAAACCAAGAGTCGCTCGCATGAACGACTGAGCCCCCAGGTGCCCCCATACCCGTCTTTTGATGCACGCGTCCACCCTGACAGCGTGACCCGGGACCTCCCCTTCAAGGACAGCGACCACAGGTGAGGTCCCCTATCCTTTGGCCTCAGGCTGCCTTCCTGCAATTGCTTCTCCCGCCAACCCCAGGACAGAGACAGCATCCACTCTGTGGGTCGTCATAGCAGCCCGGCTTTGGAGCAGTTTCTGGGTTGCCTAATCCTTCCGGTACCCCCCCCCCCGGGGCCAGGGCTGCCTTTCCAAATGAGGGGGGCCACCCCAGGCTGACCAAGTGCCCACATCACCCCAGCTCTGGGCCCGGGACTCAGGGTTGGGGTGCTGACTCAGAGCCTCACCCGGTGACTCAGCCAGCCCACAGCACCCCGAGTCTCAGCCTGTCCAGCCTGCTCTCTGGGGGCCCTTCCCAGCAGGAATGCCACCTGGCCGCCTCCTGCTGGCGGCCAGGGCGGGGTCACTGGCCAGGTGGGGGAGGGGGATGCAGGCCCTGGGAGCCCTGCCCTCTCCAGAGTGGAGGGACGTGGGGGGCGGGGCACTGGAGGTTCAGGGTAGTGGCTGTGGTCATCTGTGTCGTTCAGCGGGAGACTGGAGTCGGCTCCTGGCTCCACGTTTCCCACTCTAGGCCTTGGTCTCCCTCTTAGTGAAACTGGCCAATAGGCACTGTCCCCGTGACCACCTTTCTCTCTAGCAGACACGGCCCCCGCCCCCGCAGCGCACAGCCCGTCCCCAGAAGGCACTCCCCAGAAGGAGTGCACGAGCCCCTCACAGAGCCAGCGTGAGGACCAAAGGATAGGTCACGTGGCCATGGCCACAGCGAACCTGAGAGGTCACCTCCATTCTACGTCAGACAGGACGTCAGGGGACGTATCAGAACGCCCGGGGGTGGGTGTGACGAGATGCGTCCTGTGCCAGCCCAGGACGGGCATTTGTAACGGGCCCCGCGGCCGTGGGTGTGGTGGCTGTGGCGTCACCCTGGGGAAGCTGCTTCGCGGACATCGGTTGACTGTAAGCAAATAGACGGCCCTCCACGAACCAGCCAGGTGACAGCCGTCAGAGCAGGGGGAGGCCCCCGCCAAAGAAGGAATCCTCCGGGGCTGGCCTGTGGAATGTGGGCTCAGGATTGCAACAACCCCATCCTTGGCCGAATTCCCAGAGCCCCCGGGAGCCAGCTACTCCCACAAACGCCCCCCTCTCTCCCGCGAGTGCACGCACACACTTGTTGGGGAGGACAGCCTACCTATCTGCGTCCTGAGGGTCCCGTCGCTCTGACGGACCCACCCGGTGTGAGGGCCACACCACGAATACCAGGCCGGCCTGTGTCCGCGGTCCAGGCCCAGGTGGTGCAGGCTCAGGGGGACGGCGGGGGGTGGGGGGGGCACACGTTCTCTGGAAATTCAACAAGCTCATGACATGGGCAAGGGAAAAGTCAACACCGTCCGGTCCAGCTGG